>NW_024581127.1:21533740-21812871 GCF_017639235.1 Corvus kubaryi
CCCTTTCCCTTTCCCTTTCCCTTTCCCTTTCCCTTTCCCTTTCCCTTTCCCTTTCCCTTTCCCTTTCCCTCTTTTCTTTCCTTATTTATTTCATTACTCTGTGACACTCAGCAATACATTGTACAATTTAGCAGGCACAGTGTGAAACCCAAAGGGAAACTGGAAAAAAATATTTAACTGCTGTGGAACACTACAGTAAGGCTGAAAGCATTTTCCAACCCACCAAACACCTGTTTGACTCATATCCTGTACTTGCACTGTAAGGGATCAAGCATCTATTGTTTCTAGAATTCAATTAACCTTTTTTTTGTTGTGTGTGATGTTTGAGAAGTCTGTTCCCTAGGACTGAAAATAAATCAAACAAAATCTTTATATGAAAAAAAAAAAAAAAACAAAAAACAAGCAGCAAAAACAAGAGAAAAAATGAAACCAACCCAAGCCCACAGTAAGTTAACCTAATGAGAAAATAAAAATCTGTGATTATTTCTTACTTGTTTGTCTCCAGACTTGTTTGGTTTAGTTTCTGTTTCTCTTTCTACACCAGAAGTAATCTCAATACCAGTGAAATAACCTCCCATTAAATGGAGAAGCAATAAGACTTTGTAAATGTTGTAGACAGATACGAAGTAAGAAGAAATTTTCTTTTTTTTTTTTGCTTTTGGAGTGGGTGCTTATCAATGACTGACATGATGTGAAAAAGGAAAACTGAAAGATATGGCTCAAATATGGCATTAATTGTTTTGAAGTTTATGAAAGCAGGAAATGAGTGGAGAATAAAACAAGGAAGAACAATCTGTAGCCAAACCTAATGCAATTACTGCCTGTTTTCTTCAGAAACAAACCAAACCCAAACAAAGCAAAATGAAACATCCACATTTTCTTCAGAGTAATCCCAAGAGAGTGTACAGGTCATCAGAATTTCTGAGTCAAATCTTACTGATTTTTTGATGTGATTTTAAGGGCTCCACAAAAAGTTTGATAATAGTAAAATTTTTTAAAAATTGTCTTCTAATTAATTTTGACATCAAATCAATAATTTGATTTGAAGTTGTGATTGTTTTGTCTGTGGTAAATTTAATTTTTTTCACAGTAGCTGGTATCTGAGGCTATGGTTTGGATTTTTGCTGAAAACTGTTGATAATATAAAGACTATTCATGATTGCTGAGCAGTGCTTGCACAGTCAAGGTCTTTTCTGCTCCTCACCCCACCCCACCAGTGAGGAGGCTGGGGATGCACAGGGAACTGGGAGGGGACACAGCCAGGACAGCAGACCCCGAGTCACCCACGGCATATTACATAACACATGGCATCATGCTCACCATATAAAGCTGGGGGAAAAAGGAGGAAAGGGATGAAATTCTGAATGATGGAGGGTTGTGATGGTTTAAAAATCAGCTCAGAATTTAACTCCAAATAAGCTGCTTCCCTTCACCCCGCCGCACCTCTGAGACAAGAGAGAGACAAAGGCAGAGACTGTTGATTGAGGTAACAATTTACTGAAAACAAACAGCAATGGAATAAGAAAAGCACAGTAACAGCAACAGTATTAATAACAGAAGTATACAAAAGAGAAGGTGCTTTATGGATGAAAAGTGCTCACCACCTCGACTCAGCTCCGCATGGCCACTGAGACAAAGACAAGATTGCAGACGTTCCCATGGCTTGTGTTCCCCATTCCCGAGCCCGAGACAATGAAAAGCAATGATGGACAAAGCTCTAAAAAGCTGGATTGTCCATGTTGTGAAACCACTCCTGGACTTCTGGGCTCGGCTGTTTTTGCCACTTGGAGTTGTGTTCTTCCCAAGGGATGGAAAGGGACAGGTGGCAGCAGGAGAAGGACAGAGTGGTCTGCAGAGGTCCCAGCAACTTCCCCTGGGAGGATGAAGAAAATGGATCAAAACTGCAATGCTTTCAGGGTGTGTTCACCTTCCCTTCCCCCCAAAACCACGCCCAGCTGCAATGATTCGCATGGTATAGAATAGCAAACCTCACCGTGTCCACACGGCTCTAGGTTCTGCCCATACTCAACTGGGACAATGGTGTTTGTCTTCCCGGGTCACCATTACTCCTTATGGGGACCTGCTGTCCTGGAGATGGCTGAACACCTGCCTGCCCATGGGAAATTGTGATGAATTCCTTATTTTGTTGTGCTTTGCTAGTGCGTGTGGCTTTTGCTTTTCCTATTAAATTGTCTTTATCTCAATCCACAAGTTTTTCCACTTTTACCCTTCCAATTGTCTCCCCCATCACCTCAAGGGAGAATGAGTGAGCAGCTGTCTGGTGCCAGCTAGGGTTAAACCACAACAGCAGTGATCTGCTAGAAATGTTTCACATTTCACCTGATCACAGAAACATATTCTAAGACAAATTCTTGTCATGATTCCAAAGTGGTTTTATTACGTCTAACTTCAGATAATATTTAACCAGAGACTAAAGTTCCTGCTATTGAATAATTAGGCAAGAGATGTGGGTTTACTACCTAGAAGAAGGTTGTAAGCATGTTTATGTACTGCAGACAAAGACCCTTGTAAGTATTATATATTGCTGCAGTTACTATTTCCATTCATCTTTGCAAGACATATTGATAAGAATCTTTGCACACACACACTTACTGTATGCAGTCATTTTTCCAGAACTTTTGAGACTGAGGATTGACTTACGAAATTTCAGGACCTTTTTGCCCTTTCCATATTCTTCTATCAGGTAATCTAAAAAAAACATCAGGTTTTTCAGATTCTCCAGCAAATTCCTTCTGAATTTTACAGGAGGTGTTTAACACTGAGGGTAGAATCTATAGAAGCACTACAGACACATTAACACCTTATAACGCCTTTCCTGAGAGGGCGAAGTGAGTTACAGCAGAGCAAGCAAGACCCTTAATAGTATCAATACTTAATATTTTGTATTGGAATGCTCCAGTCCAAAAGGTTTCTTACACCCTGCATGTCAGTTACAAACACTCTTGGGCTGCTGAAGCTCTGAATGGGTGCAGCACAGCTGTTACTGATATGTTTCAATCTCATTGAGACCAGTGTACCTTGCCTGGGTTGAGTTGTATGAAGAAAAGAGAGGCTAATACCCTAAATAGGTGCTTATTTTACTCAAAACAGGGACACGTACAAATGTAATCAGGAATGTACTGAGAATAAAGAGCAGTCTTTGAATATAAGCCCAACAGTTGCATATGTACAGAAAGTGTTCATATACATAAGGTTCATAATGAGTCTCCTTAACCAACTTCTGGGATATAAGTGAGTCTGTTTTCTGCTTCAGTTTTATTTTTTTTGCTGATGAGAGAAAAATAACATGGCATATGCTTTGTATATGAAGACTTTGCTTAATAATATTTGCTGGCTCAGTAGGAACTAGTGTAAAAACTAAAAATGTCCCTGACTTTTAGTTAACCATTTTATGTAAAATTGGTAATACTGTATTTCTTTCTCTCTGTCTTATTAAAAAAACAGCTAAACAAAACTAAAATAAGGTGAGTGTGTTCATATAAGTGAAGTTTTATACTAGGAAAAAACCCCCCTCCTTTGGATTTCCATCAAGTAGAAAGTAGAATGAGGGGTAGGGAGAAGAAAATTGAGATTTGTTCATGTAACAAGTCAGAATTATGAGTCTATGCTTCTCACAAATTCATTTTGACTGTTAAAAATGGCTAAAAATAAGAAAGAAAGTTTTGCCAGAAAAACTTTGTATCTTCAAAGCAAACTCTTAATAATAAAAAATACAAAAAGTGATGAGAATATGGATTTACTTTTTCATGGACTTTCTGGAAGATGAGAAGTCCTACTGGAAGATTTTTAAATAAAAAAGACATAACTCTTCCATTGTATAAGAATTTGTTTCTATATTGTGAATTTGTTCAAAGTTTTGAGATTTATTTCAGAAGAAAAACTTTTATATCTTTGGGAACCAGAGTTTAAAATAAAAGTTAATTGACTGTGCCTTTGTACAATACTGACTCCGTGGACAGTATGTTCACTAGTTAGCAGATGGCTTTTTTCATAGTTCTGAACTGTCTATATTAATTTTAGTTTGGAGACAGATTGAAGAAATTTAGTTTTATTATGTTGCTTTTCCTGGACATTTTCCAGTATCTACCTGTCCCAAGTTGTTTCTAGCCATATGTGAATGTAGGATCACAGTTTATTTCATATCAAAAAATCTTTTCGTTCAGTTACATGTGCATTATTTTAACAAGAGCTTTTTCTACCTTAAGTTTTTGATTTATACCTAATCATCACTGCGTGGATGAAGTTCAGCTTCACCTGCAGCAGTGAAAGTTTGAATTTATGAAAGTTTTCCCCAAACTTTAGTAGTTTTTTTTTCACCATTATGTTTGTCCACTCATTCAAAAAATAAACACATTTAAAGCATGGGAAAGAATGTGGGGAAAAAAAATCAACAACTACTTCACATGCTAACAGATGAGATATTGGAAAAAAAAAAAAATACTCCAAGCTACTCTATGCTATTATGATTTTCCTCTGTTTCTGAAAGGTGTTAGTATTTCCCCTTCGTAAGGGCACCATTGAGTGTGTCTCTGCAAGACAAAGCTCTTGGTTCAACCACCTGGCCTAAGCATTTACTTTAGATAACCTACTAGGATTCTCATAGATATCCTCAGACCTTACTGAAGTTGTGGGTTCATTAGGTTTTTCTGTTGGTTGCTTGAATGTGTGGGTAGAGTCTTTTGAATTTGTGTTTCTTCAGATGACAAATGTCATGAGGAAATGCATACAGAACCACACATCCTTTGTACCAAATTTCTGAACCTATAGTTGATCTTCTTACCAAGAAGAGAAAGCACAAAACAGTGCAGATTACTGGGAAGTGTCCCTTGTATCAGTTCATCCTTTCTGTGGAAAGAGACTCTGTTCATTCACTTACTTTTACCAGCAAATTATCCCTACCTGCTCTCTTCTTGCTACACATATGGTGACACTCTTCTCTAGCTTCCTCCACCAAATTGTGTTCTCTTTGATTGAGCTCAGCATTATTCTCTCTCACTGTCTCTCACCATGTTATATGAATTCCATTCAGTAACAATGTAGAAAAAAAAGTAGGAAAAAATGTTGAAATGTAGAAAAAGCCCCTCTAATCCATGTTAGGAACAGGCCAGGTTCATACACTATCACCATGTAGTCACAGCACTCAAGTGAAATAAATATGGGCTCCAATCCCACAAGTTAACAAAAATTGAATGTTTCTAAAAGCTGAGTTTCATTGCACAAACATTTTTAAATGGGCCACAACAAGAAATCCTGTTTTTTAAACACCCTGACCAGTTTCAAGGTAGGCTCCTGTGTATAAACATAAGCTGGAAATCCTCAGATTGGGTTCTCATCTACATCTTAGATCTGCAGTCAGGAGGTACCAAATCACAGTGATTTTATTAAAACGAAATTTTGAATTAGTTCTTACCTTTATTAGGACACATCTAAATATTAAAGAAAAAGAAAGGGTTGATAAGAAATGGATACTGCTACAAGGAGGGGGAGGGGAATGGAAGGGGGAGATCTTAATAATAAAGGAACTAAAAATTTGTACATACATCTTTCCTAGATTCTGCCTCTTTTTCGGGTGTTACTTTCTGAATAATGGCTTCAGTCCGGTAGGCATACAGGAATGGGTTTTCCTCTATTAAGAGAGTATGATGCTGGTGTTAGAGTTTTCTCCTTCCTCCTCTACTTTGTCTTTCATTTTTTCCTCTTCCTTCTTAACTCAGATGAATTTATTTTTACGTTTGTTGGCGTATTTTTACACTGCTCTTTCTTCACTGGTCTGTGTTTCCACAGGTAATATATATAGTGTATTTTAGCTATGTTTTTGACTTTCTCTCTATGTTCTTTGTTGCCTTTCTTGCCTTTAAAACCTTCCTTTGTCAGGCTCCAGGTTTGCATTTCTGATGAGTTGTTTATTGCTGTGTGGGCTCCAGTGCCTGGCCTGTGCCCCGTCTCTTGTCATTCCCAGCCTTCTCTGTCTCCGTGCTGCATCTCAATATTTCAAAGCTTCTGTTACTGTACCAGAACTGTATTTATCTACACTGCATGATCAATATCTTGTTGTATACAGACAACGTTGTCACTATTTGCAGTAGTAACACTTCTTACTACCATCTGCATAAAAAAATGCATTGTATAATGCAAAGACAAACAAATAAAACAAAATAGGTATAACCCCCTTTTCCTAAATAAAATTGATAAAACTAAATCGTTAAAGATAAGTCCGTGCAAGTGGAAAAAAAGTTCAGACAGACAAGTCTGTAAAGCCTCACTCTTGAAGCTTTGCAAACTGGGTACAAAACATTGGGCTCATTACTAGAACTGGCAATACTGCTTCACAGTATTGGGGTACAGGATGGGGTAGTGCTTTACAGTGGGGTAAAGGATTACAGCATCATGTTTAACATGGTTAGAATCCAGCTGGGCAGAGGCATTTCAGATTTAACAACTGAAGCTAACACTTTAAACAGGTAAAAGGGCACTCAGTCATTAAATAATGGTTTAAAAAAATACTGAAAGCTAAAATTTTTTTATCTTCCTGAAATGCAACAAGATGGAGCATAAAAGACTTGAACATAGCAGTATCTCCATATAACATCTTTCTATGGAGTAGTTACTTATACAACATAGAGGTTTGGGTAGCAGCGGTGCTGGCCATCTCCATCTCTCATTGATATACAGCCTTGGAAGATGAGCTGTAGTGTACTGTTTCATGAAGCTTAAACTAACATACAGGAAAATCCACTTGGAAGTAAGAAGTTTCAATGACTATAAATACCAAGATATATGAACAAATTTGAAGTCCATTTTTATAAACTGGGAAAAATTATTTTTCAGAAGTAGTATATAAACTGAGTGTCTAGGGAAGTTGTAGCCATTGGAAGATGCTTAAAACACTATATCAAAGACAAATGCCTTTACAGTGTATTATGTGAATTACTTCCCCAAGACTGCTCCTAATTTTATATCCAGTGAAATGTTCCACACTTCTGTTAAAAATGTTAGAAGCTGAAAATAGTTTGTTGAGGTTTTATCCCCAAGGTATCAAATTTAGCCACCAAATTTAGTGCTTTAGAACTGAAATGAAATATGTCCAGTATTGAAAAAATAACACATAGGAGGAAAATTCAAAACTACAAAGGATGATAGAAGACTACACAGACCAAATTTATCAGCAGTGAAAAGGAGAACCTTGGTATTACAATTAGGAAAACATTATTCAAGTGTATGAGATAGACAAAAAAATTGACAAAGTGAGTATAGTCCATGGAAAAAAGGTAAATGTATAAAGAACTCAATTTATTATAAATATTTCTGAGTAACAGAATTTGTAGAAGTTTCAATAAATTCTGTTATACATTTACCAAATATCCACCATGTGTGGCTGATTTACATAAAAGAGCTAAAGAGTTCTTGTCTATCATTAATTTCTATTAATTTCAATTCAGCTTCAGCCACAAAATGATGCAGAGCCCAAAACTCACACAAAAGACTAGTCAAGGACTAAGCATGAGAAGGGATTTGGGGAAATAGGAGTCAATCAAGGAAACAAAATGCAATGCAGACAGAACCAAAATCTGATAGCTAGGATGGATGAGAAGGAATGGAGCATGTCATATGAGGAGCAGCCCAGAGAGATGAGGTTATTTAGCCTGGAAAATGGAGGCTCAGGGAGGAAGTTAGCACTTTTTACAACTACCTGAAAGGTGGTTGTAGTGAGGTGGGTGTCAGTCTCTTCTCCCAGATAACAGGTGATGGGATGGGAGAAGTTTGCCTTAAGTTGCATCAGGGGAGGTTTGGATTAGGTATAAGGGGGGAAAAAAATCACAGAAAGTGATGTAAAGCATTGGAACAGATTGCCTAGGGAAGTGGTGAAGTCATCATCCCTGGAAGTGTTCCAAAGATGTGTGGATATGATACTTGAGGACATTGTTTAAGGGTGAATGCAGTTTAATGGTGGTGGCGCTGGGTTGACTATTAGAGTTGACGATCTTAGAGGTCATTTCCAATCTTAAAGATTCTATGAATAGTATCGACAGTCAGAGAAAAAAAATAGTTCTTTAAAAACTTCATGTGTAAAAGTGGTTTGAGTAGTAACATGGAAGTCAGGTGAGTGAAAGCATCAGGATGTTGCTGGTAAACCCATTCAGTGAGCATAAAAGAGCTAAAAATGTAGTGGGCCCTATTTAGTACTGAGTTTTTTCCTACTGTTTTTATGCTCAACTGAGTATGACTTAGGCAAATGTGCCTTTGCATGTTTTTAATACATTAAGTTTGAATCTGTGTTTAATTTTACTGATGCAAAGCTTAAGGGAATTTGGAAACTGGCCTCTTTCCTATTTGACTGAAGAAAAAACAGACAATTTCTACCTATACACTATGTGCTAGTAATAAGAGTGAACAGTTGTTATTCATGCTTCTGTAAAATATTTTTGCACAAGGTGATGTTAACATCAAGATGCCTTTGAAGAAAACTAATTCCAGGTGATCTCCTGATGCTTCTTTGTTTCCCAAAGCAATTGTAATAGCTAATTTAGAGTGATAGATTATCCAAGATAGAGCTAAGCTGGTTGAAACTTCTGAGTGAAAAAAAAAGCATTTACTTATTGTTTTCAATATTGAAGTCATTACCAAAGAAAGACAATGTGATCATTTATTTACTCTCTGAGGCTTTTTTTTTAGCCCTAGAAACTGCTTTCTTTTTTGCTAATATAAAGAAATGCCTTCTCTGCAGTTAAAATTTTACCTTTCTTTATTCTAAAATTTTGCATGCTAATATTATAATGAACATTAGTGTGTACTCTGGCATGTATTTTAGGACTTGAGGATAAGTAGGACAAAGATGAACACAGAACCAGGCATTAAACTATTTTCTACAGTAGAAGGGAGTACGTTTTTTCCACTCTATCATATTAGCATGTTTGTTTCCCGGCAACGCATATATAGAATTAGGTTTTTTGATTTTCGCTCATTTGCTAATTTAAACTATAATTTAGTCAAATTTGAGTGATGGTTTTAATGTCTCTTTTTATTACTTTGCTGCCTTCCATCTTCCAAACAGAATGGGTGACTGTTTAGCCTTAGAAAAAGCCCAGAATTCAATATATTATTGAAAAATGTTAGTATCTTTTATTTAAATCAGTGTTTCTATAATAAGAAACGCTGGCAGGGAAGCGTGAGCTGTAACTAGAGAAAGGAAAATCTGCCATAGTCCAAGAAGCTCAAAAAAAAAAAAATTGCAAGTTTTTGTGTCTCCCCTCCTTCTTTTCCTTAATTTTTCTTTCTTCTCCAGGAATAACTGTGAGAGCATAACACAACCTTTCAGCCAAAGGAGGCACTAATCAAAGATGCATATGGGGCCAAAATCTGCATGTGAGGCTGCGGCGCACTCTTAGTGCACAAAAACAATTACTTAAATAAGAAGCAGATGCTTTTTGATACTATACAGAAATACAAACTTCAGTCTTTACAGGTTAGATGGTAATGTAATATTTTATTTGTTATCCTTTAGAAGAAACTGAGTTGTGTCACTTGTTAAGATAAAGCTTCAGGTTAACCCTTAAAAATGTTACCAAGTTGCTCCATTTTGAAAAAAACAAGCAAGTATATATGTATTTCACATGCTATTTAACAAATGTGTTGAGAAATCAAATTTAAAGACTTACTTTGAAATTGATATTAGAAAGAACCAACCTATTCTAGTTTCTTCTATGTAAATTAGGAATATTCAATTATATGACTGCGATGACTATCATGAGTAGTAGTCATCTCACCTAACTGACACTGTTTGAAGGAAATTGTCTGCTACTTTTTTATATTTTCCTTCCTATAGGTGATGGCAGCTGCAGAAAATCACAGAAACACAGACTCTGGGTTGGAACACCCACAAGGACCACTGAGTCTAACCCCTGGCCCTGCACAGGACCATCCCCAAGAATCATACCATGTGCCTGAGAGCATTGTCCAAACACTTCTTGAGTTCTGTCATGTTTGGTGCTGTGACACCTTCCCTGGGGAGCCTGTTCCAATGCTCAATCACCCTCAGGGTGAAAACCCTTTTTCTAGTATCCAGCCTAAACCTCCTCTGAGTCAGCTTCAGGCTATTCCCTCATCCTACTTTCCTAACTCTCAGTCTGAAGGTTTGTGCGGGTTTTGACTGGGGGAGAGTGGAATGGGGTTGTATTTTGGATTTGTGCGGGAAATAGTGTTGATAATTCAGGGATGTTTCTGTTACTGAAGAGCAGTACCTACACAGCACCAAGACTTTTTCTGCTTCTCATCCCACCCCACCAGCAAGGATGCTGGGGGTGCAGAAGAATTTGGGAGGGGACAAAGCTGGGACAGCTGATCCCAACTGACCCATGGGACACTCTGTACGCTATAAAATTATGCTCAGTACATAAAACTGTGGGAAGTAGGAGGAAGTGGGTTACATTTTAAATAATTTTTGTCTTCTCAGGTCACTTTTACGTGTGATGGAGATGGTTGAGCACCTTCCTGCTCACGAGAAGGGGTGAATCCTTTCTTTGTTTTGCTTTGTTTGTGTGTGTGTGTCTTTTGTTTTCTCTATTAGATGTGCTTTTTCCCAACCCACAAGTTTTCTCACTTTACCCTCCCAATTCTTTCCCCCATCCCACCAGGGGGAAGTGAATGAGCAGTTGAATGGTGTTTAGCCGTGCGCTGGGGTTAAAACCCAGCAAAGTTAAACAAAAAACTAGGTAAATTTTTTATTTCTCTTTAGTATGTAAGAAGGATCTTGCAAGACCATCTTAGACCAGATTCTTAAATCTTGGTTTCCTTAAGACACACAAAATGTATGTCTTACCATATCAGATGGAAAATCAGAGAAACACCTTTCTTTTAAATAAAGTAGGGATGACTAGCATTTTCTGTCATCATTTATATCGTTTAATTAATGTTTTAATTCTGAATACTTTTCTTCTTCCCACATTGTTCCAATTGTTTTTTTTCCTCTCTAAATATTTTTCCATCATCCATTTTATTTTCCTTCCCTTCCTGTTGTTATTCTCTGACAGCGAGCAATTACTCTGATTCCTCTGTTCATAGAAACCAGTGAGTTTACTATGTTCCTCCCTAGTAAAGATGTAACACACTGTAACTCATGTTACCTTTAGATGAATATGGTCACTGTGATCTAATGTATATTAACCTGTATCTGATACACCTGAGAAAATGTGTACCTAAATTGGAATTTTCTCTACAACTTGATCTTCATGAAATGTTAGCCAAAGTAGACAATATTCTGTCAAATTCCATTGAAAATTACCTGTTGTATATAAGGTTCTACATGTCTTTCCTCTACCTGGCTCCCAGGATTCACGAGCTATGCATTTCTTTTGGTTAACCAAGTTGTAGAGTTCAGCTCTACAAGTTTCTGAATGAGTGCTCTAGCTATTATGGGAATATACAAGAAGATTTTAACTCTGAGACAATGCTGTGTGAAGGAGCAACCTATGATGTAAGAAGATCATTGCAGGAAATTGAACAGCATAACATTTACATCTTTCCATTTATCTTTCAGTCCTGAAAGAGTTGGCAGTGCTGCCTATTGACAGTGCTTTTTGAGACAGACACAGAAATCTTTTCAAAGTACTGGGTGAACAGAGTGACATGAAATAGAAAAGCTCATCTATTACGGCTCTGTCATGGTACTAGAAACCCCCCTGCATTGTGTAGTTCAGACAAAGTTTAGACACAGGGAATGTGGCATCTCTTTATAACTGGAATGTTGAGTGATATATTGTAGCGGGTTGGGTTTGTAACCAGGCAGAAACACCAATTTAGTGTAGTGGTTTGCTCCAAGATACTCATTACTGTTTATCTTCCGTGAGATAAGAATTAGGAGAAATGCAAACCAGGCACCAAACTTGAAAGAATATAAAGAAGTTTATTAACAGACCTAAAAGAAAAAAAAAATTATACCACACCTTCAGAACTCTCCTCCTCCCCCCACCTTCCTCCCTTCTCCCACTGACAATATAAAAAGACAACCCTTGAGATGTTCAGTCTGTTTACCACTTCCATAATAACCTTGTTCAGTCCATTTAGGAAGAGGAGTCTCTCTTGCTCATGCTATGAAAACATTATCACAACGAGACAGCTGCCCACTTCCAAATAACTTTGTTCAGTCCATTTAGGAAGAGGAGTCTCTCTGCTCGCATGTGAGTCCCTTCCCCCGACTTGCAGCTTTTCCCACAACTGCTTTTGAGGGTCCACTCTTGAAGCTTTTTGGGGTACACTTTTAAGGTTGAGCCGTTCAGAAACAAAAGTTCTCTTCACCCGTCTCTGGGAGCATTTCATCTCTAAGAACAGAGGCCCTTCTCCTTCCCTGGGAGCAAAGGGTCCTCCGCATCTTCATCGTTAGGACTATCTCTGGGAGCATCTCTAGGAACTGAGGTTTCTCCTTTCCCATTTGGAGCAAAAGTCCTCACTGGTCCATCTCTCCCTGTTCAAACTTCTCATTAAATTACAGCTGCATCAGCATCTGCCTATCTCAGCGCAGGTGCTTTTGCTCACAAGCACGAGTTGAACGCTCCACCCCCCATATCTTCATGAAATTACAATGGGTAGTCTGATATATCATAGCTTCACAACAGAATTTCAGCTTTAAGCATCTCCTCTTTCTCTTCCCTCAGGTTTTCAGCTCTTCACAGCACTAAAAGGGTTAATCTCACCTAGGCCTTGCAGCTGGAATGTGGCTTATCATAGTGGAGAGGGGGGGAGCCGAGCGCTCCAGCTGCCCACAGCAAGGCTGGGGGCGGGGGGGGGCGGTGGGTTCCACAGGTGGAACAGGGCCCATTACTTCCAAGACTTAGCTTGCTAACCTATGACATATATCAAGTGATATTATTATTAGAAAGCTGTTATAGAAAACAACAAAATTTACAGAAAATTTTAAAAGTCTTGATAATTAAACTGCATTTCATCTTTTTATTCTATTTTCACAGAACAAATGTTTAATATTCTTTCTGCCTTCATTATTCAGATATCAAGTGCAGCATTTTTTCTCACAGAAACAAGAAATCTTGTCTGTTAGTCAAGACCCAGACTCATTCCAAAATATATCCTGGATTTCCTGTATAAGCAATCTTAGTCTTAAATTACTAGATTAATCATGATTTGAGAGTGAAGCCGTCTTCCTTCATTAAACTCAGCTGTGAACTACTGAGATAAGAAATGCTCTTCCTGAAGGGTTTTTATATCTTATATTATGATGAAGTCTTGATCCCCTTAGGGTTGATGTGAAATTATAAAATGAACAAAGCTGAAATCAAAAAACTTTTTTTAATCTAGCAAATATCACTGAATAAAATATAAATATGTATACATATCTAGATATATAGATGCATAGCATGAATTTTTCATTCCATTTTGAAAAATACCTCTTTAAAGTTACATTAGCAAGAAAGTAAAAATCATACTGATAGGTTAATCTTCTATATATGCAGCGTACACAATCTCTAAACAGCTATACAGGCACTTAGAGGGTTTTTTTTTGAACAGAATTATTCCCAAAGTGCTGTGAAAATTATTGTTAGGAGTAGCAAAAATCAGGATGTTTTGCTATGTAACTACTAAGGGGATGTCACATCAGCATCAAAAGTATCTGAGAGGCATAAAAGGAAATTTGGTAGAAAAGATGAACTTTTCAGCAGTGCTTTGTGTATAATAATTTCTCTCTTCATTGGCCTTAAAATTCATAGTACTTAAATGAAGATGAATAGGAAAATAGAAAACACTTTATTGTTCTCTTTAATTTGTTCTTTTAAAATCTGTGAATTCTGATGGATTGAAAGTTGCTGCATAGTTGTAAAAAAAACCTAGATAGATCCCTGAGCAGGACATTTTCAAGAGGAAGGATTTGTCTTGAGATTTTAACCTGAGATGTTCTAACCATCAAGAAAATTATTAGCATGGGCATTGACTCTAGGCTACATTGTAGATTGCACATCAAAATAAGAGGGTAGATTAATCAGATGTTTCAACACATTTCCAGATGTTTTGGAAAACATCTTAAGATGGGAAAATTTTAATTATTTTTCGTATTTGATTTATAGGTATTATAATGTTCAAAAATTTATTTCCCTTATTAAAGAATATAAATTGAAGTCTGTTGCATCAATTCATGATTAAATGTTTTCCAATCTATTTCCAAGCCTCGTTGTTAGTAATTAAGTTACATTGTAGTATCTATTCTCCTGTATCTTACCTTTGTCCATTTGAGTTTTAGTGACATCTTTGTGAAGTAATTTCTGAATAAAACTGCAGCAGATAAGAGCATTTTCTAAGCTATTAAAATAAGGAAAGAAATTAAGAGGTCTTATTTTGTTCTCCATCCCCAAAACCTCATATGAGGACCTAATGATCATTTTTCTACTTGACAACTGCATTCACCTCTTCTCTGGCTTCTACAGGGTATCACCTCACTTCCCTACTCAAATTAATCCCTCTAAGAATATCTTACCTACCTATTAGTTTGACCAGTCACAAGAAGATCCCCTAAGATCTACCAGAAACTACACTATCAGAACTCTACAGAAATGAAGTTTTATTAGAGCTATTCTAAAATGTACAAATGAATATTATATTCTTTCAAAAAAATCTAACAAAGAAAAAATAATGGAATTGCCTCTAGCATTTATGTTAATTATTTTGAATTCTGTTTAGAGTTCTTTGATTTACTTATTTTCTTTCCCCGTCAATTAAGAAAAAGACTTCTCAAGGAAGTACTTCTTGAAGATAAATTAGACTGTGATTGGGAAAAGGCAATTTTAAAGCTTCTGTTAAAAATATATATGTTTACAGCTAAGGCTGTTAAGAACTCTTTTCAATGAATCCTTTAAAAGAAATTCAAACCTGTATTATTTTTGTGTTTAAAAGAATTTTAGTTTAATTTTTCTATTGCAAAATGAAATTTGAAATTGTTGAAATTCCTGCTTCTGTGTCTTAGATTAAAATTGATAATTTCTTAATCCAAAGTAAACTTCAGCTTGAAATTCAAGTTAAAATTATTTTATTTTTTTAAAAGATACAAAAGACAGTGCCTGCTTTTGTAGATCTCCAGCTTTTCCAAATATTGTTAAATTATAATCTGTTTTCACTAAAAGTTAAAGGATGCCATGTGCAGCAAGCTAATCAGTGAATATTCAGTACACTAACCACAACATTAAATTCTTATATTGATACATTTGCTGTGGGATTCATCTTCCATGAACGTATGTCTGTAAGTCAGACAAGGATACTGTCATAATCTGTGGAATTAAAGAGTTAATTCCAACAAAATATTTATTTCAATACAGAATAGCAGTCTAAGATGAATCAATAGAACCAGGCCCTATTTCTTCAAATGGAATATATTGTGGTGGCCTGTTAACCCCATGATTCTGTATGTTCCTCCTGTTCCCCCCCTAGCCTTGGCCACTCCCTCGGTTTCTTCCTATTTGTTCCTGTACCCCAACCCCGCTCAGGGACCACCCCTGGGCCCCTGACAAAACCACCCCGCACTCAGAGCACGCTGTCTCTCTACCTCTGAACATTGTGGGGACAAGATGTGATTAAAGCCATCTCAAACTCTCATGAGAGACCCTTCTCTACCTTCTTTACCACCACTGCTTCGTAATGCTGCTAGCTGCCGGAGCCAGATCACAGGGCTGTCCGAAATGGACTCTGGGATGCGATTAATCACATGGCCCTAGGATACCCTCACTGAGCTTTCAGGGAGCAGCAGCCTGCTAGGCAGAGTCAAGCAGTTACAACAATGTATTACATTACAAAAGTCTGTAAATGCCTTTGTTTAGGCAATGATATTCCTTCCTCATGTCTGAGTCTGGCTCCTTCTGGCTACTGGTCCATCTAACTACTTTCTATATATAGGGTTATAACTGGTTTTGTTCAATGAGTACCTTTTGTCTTTCTCTCAGAGATTTCATATTCTTCCTGATAATTTGTCTACATTATGATCAATGGTGTTACTTACTATTTAGAATAGGATAGTTGACATGATTTGAGATTTCCCTTGGATTACTACACTAAACCAAAACTTTTCATATTTAGTGTTTATATTATAATATCTAGAGGGATCAATTTTCTTTGCTTTTTTTTTTTTTTTTTCAAATATCTGTATTTTTTTTGGAGGAAAGTCAGGCTACAGATAGTATTAATGCTGAAGGAATGTGTAAGGATTTAAAAACTTTTATGTTCATACTTTTACAATACTTTTCTGTGTAAAAATCCCCCAAACATTAGATGGGCAAATCTATATGGTGGGAAAAAATGCTGAAGTTTTAGCAGCCTTGGAATTACAATCCTGAATGTATTTTTGTGGGTTTTCTCTACTCAGAAATAAAGCATTTCCTTTGTTTCCACTCCTACAGGAAATTAGCAAAGATTTCTAGAAAGCAGTTTTTTTATGTATTCCACATAGATTGTCATGGAATAAGTTTAATTTAGGAAGTCCCTCCATATTTCTTTTTTATTCTGTGTGTTCTTTGAACTGGTATTCCTCATGCAGTGAGAAATAAAACACAGTGGATGCCATTCAACCATGTCTGATCAATAAAAAAATGTATATTAACCTGCCAATATTTTCAGTATATTACCAACGATGTAGTCACAAGTTTCATTCTGTAGTTCTCTGCAATAAATTACAAGAAGACTACATCTCTGGTTGAAATACTTCAGTTCATTATGTATGATTAATAGAGTGATTACAGCTCATACTTGAAGGCTGACATTTGAAATCTCATTGCTGTGTCATCTTTAAGGACAGAAATTATTCTCATAATTTCTCAATATATTTGTCATTCTTTCTCTGAGTCATCTAACTATTCTGATTCCTCTCTGCCTTCCAGAGGTCCTCTGCAGTATTGCTTTTGATTAGCTCCTTCAGAGCATTCTGCACACTCGTAATTATAAACCAGAAATGTGTAAGTTAACTGACTCCTTTTGGAACAGGAAATCTCAGCTCAATAAAACCCACTTCTGAAAAGCTGCATATGCTGTTTTTTCTCTTGCAGGTCATGAGAAGACCTTGTGTTTCATTATATCAGATGACTTACTGACAACCTCTGTAGCCTTTGAAAAAACTTCCAGTAAAACAATGAAATTAATTATTAGAATCCATAGAAAGGCTGAATTTTGTTCTCTATGTCTATTCTTATCTATCTGTTTCCTCAAACAAAAATGCTTGATATAAACAAGAATGTCTATTTCTTGAAATACAATTACCTTTTTCACTTATTTTAACTTCTAAGATCATTCAGATATTCCTAATTTTTGATTCACTAAAGCTTTGGTGAAAAAAACTAATAATTTCTGAAAGTCTGTTTTCCCAAGATAACACAAATCTCATTTGCATTTGTAGAGTGTGTCCAATATCTGCCATTTCCTTCTCTTTTTACTCCATTTTCCCTCAAGCATTTTTTCAAATATAATTATCTATACAGAGGATAAAGGACCTCAGTGAGTAAAATCCTGTGATAGAAGTTCACTTCTGTATAGCTATTAAAGAATATTTCAGAGAGGGGAGTAAGAGGTAAATAACAAATTTCAAAACTCTGAAAAACCTTTGTTAGCTACAAGGCACTTATCCATTGTGGTGCTCTGGCCCTTCTGTACTTAGCTGAGAGCAGTGTTTGGTTGCATTAGCAGCTCCTACTTGAGCATGTTGCACACTTCATGCCATCCTTCTCTGCTTCATTAGAGGGACATCAACTGCACAAGAGGGAAAGACCATAGTAACATGATAAAAATTTCAGTGCTACCTTCATATGTCTCTGTTTAGCAAAGATAAACTAGAAGGACTTCACAACTTCTTATGTCAGAAAGGCCAAGAGAACAAGGCTTACCAATAGCTGTGGCTTGGAACTTAGTGTTTTTCATGCCTTGTTAGTGCAGGAAGGTATCTGGAAAATGGAAGTAAATGTAAATTTGCCAACCTCCCCCCGCCCCAATTTTCTTCATGTAGGGCAGATTGTGGGGCAGTAAATTATAAAAAAAACCCCTATGCATCCTATGAGACGAGATTAAAGGGCTCCAGGATTTTTTATGAGATGATTGTTACCTGACTTTAACCAGTTAAAAGTTAACATCTGTGTTTTGCCCTTTTATGATCAATGAGAAATGACAAGCACTTTCATAAGGAGAGACATCCACTCATTTCATACATATCCCTTTTGATGGAGTAAACGCCACTGAAAAGTGATTCACTTTTCATTGACTACAGAAGGATTTTGCATGACTGATTTAGTGTGATAGTTTTACTATGACTATACTGAAACAGTGATACAGATGCAAAGCCACCATGATTTCATCTGTATTCAACCTTGGCTCATACTATCATGCAACTTTGTATTTAAGGCTTATAAGGACATAAATTTAAGTGTCTTTATTCTATATATGCAATATATTTTCTTTTACAGTGTATTTTTCTATACTTGAGAAATTGAGAATATTTCTGTTATTGGTCATATAAACGATACAGTTTCTAATTCAAATTACTTTTGAGCCTCTTTTTAAAGAATAGAACCCAGATTACCACTGAATTGGGATTAAAAAAGTGTTTTCCTTTGAAGAAAAAATATGATTAACATGATTACTGGAATGAATTTGTGTGGATCCTGTCTACATTTCTCAATTTGAAAAACCATCTGGGACGGAGCTGCATGAAATGTTTATCTAGAAACTTGAATCCATTTAACATACGTACAAATATCAGCCCAGAACCATGATATCTGGCAGAATTTATGTGATGCCCTTTCTAGACACTGAAATCTCCAATTTCACCAGCAGGAGATGGCCCAGGGCCTGCCATGATTTCCTTCTGCAATATCCATTTTCTCCAGTATAAACATACCAGTGTGCTCAGCCTAAGTCAAGACAATGCAGAGTTCTGTAACACAGTCATTACACACATTCATACAAGCTCTTTTCAAGTGTTCAGTTTAACCCTATGTTAGATGCATATTTATGTGTTTCATTTTCAGCTTGTGGAACAGTGAGGGACCCTTGTCATCTAGACCAACCTCTTGGACAGTAATGACAATAAGCATTCCACAGCATAATTCTGTTTTATACGAAAAATTATTTATCAGAGGAAAAAAAATAAAAATTCTATTAAGAGAAATGATGAAGGATCAACTTTAATATTGGGTAAGAAGAATCAATACTTAATTGTAGAAGATTGGGAAACAATAGGAACATTCAGAAAGATTGCGTATGTTAACAGAAAAAGATAGTAATTTTTCCAGTAGTTTTCCGCTGAGGAACATGGGAAGATTTCACTTGTCCAGGATGTTGTGGTAATCAAAGTACCTTATGATAAAGTTTCAATATTACACATAAAGAAATTGTATTCATATTGAAGTCCAAACAAAGTATGATACCCGTTTTTCTCATTTCTTTTTAAGTCTTAATGATTTTGAGGAGTCTCAGCACTTATAAGATATTAAACAAGGATTAACAAGATGCAGTGCTAGCATCCCTCTGAATTTTTATGAAAATATTTTATGCTTTCATAAACAACTCATTCAGCATTGAGATTCTGTAAGAATCCTAGCCTTCCTTTAAAAGATCAAATTTTAGTGTAATATCTGAGTTGAAATAAGTCAAGAACATTATGAAAACTGAAAAGCCAACTGAAGAATAAAAATTCCCACAAATGACAAGAAAAATGGTCAGGACTTCTAATTTATAGGCTGACTTAAGTAATAACTTTTGAATTTGACAATATTGACAAAATCTTTTATTTTCCTTCCTTTTCCAGCACTTTGGGGAGAAATAGCTAGACTCATTTGCAAGTTGGGAGTCACTGCTTTAGATCTTATTTTTCTTTCCTCTGTCTTTCATATGCAGTAGCAATTCTTGCTCACATGCTTTTTTTACATATATAATCTCCTTTCTGTCCTTTTCTGAATGATTTTCTTTGAATCAGTTACTTTAAAATAATTCTCTTACTAATTTAAGATTAATTTCTCTACCTTTATTTAAACTAAGCTGTTTCTATATAATGAGAAAGTGAGAAAAAGAAGAGGATTTTATTTTTTCTGACTTCTACAAACTTTCCTGAAACATTTAAGGAAACATGAGGTCCTGTTCCTATTACATTAGATTAATTTTATTTTTAATTTTTTTGCTTAACATTTTTAGAACGTCTATCAAACTATGGAGAGCTGTCAGTACTAACAACCCTTCAAGCTAGAATTATAAAGCTGTAAATTTTATGGAGCTTTACAGAGTGTAACTGAAGTAATTTAAATACTGGCAGTTCAAAGTTCTTTAAATGCTCTTTAAAATGGGAGGATTATTAATTATAATCACATCTTATTTGCAGGCATAATCTCCACATAGTGTATTTTATTAGTTTAGCATGTTAAGTCAGACTATAAAACCGAAGCAACATGGTTGAGGAAGATTACACACTCAGAATTTGAGTACTTCAGAATCTCAGAACTGCAGTTCTCCTGTCACCCAATGTGTATCTTCTGTCATATAATTTAGCATGGATATATAGTACCAAGGCATGGGTAACGTTTAACTTGGTGCTTTATAGAGCTGACGATCTGACAGAACACATCAGCCAATTTCTGTCTCCTAGTTTTAGTGTCAGCAAATATATAGCCTAAATGAAACTGTAATTTCTACTAAACCAGAATGACACAATCACACCTTTGGATTACTTTGCAAGATGCAGCACAATAGCAGACCCTAATTATTCTGCTGTGCTTACATTCAATATACCAATTTCTCTTTCCTTCTCATGTTAACTTACAGAAAACTCCATGGAAGAGAAGAAAAAGAGGTAGGAGGAGGCACCACACATCTGAGGATTGCTGAGCAGGGACAGGATCCAGTTGTTAAAGACAAGACTATGCCTAGTGAGGGAAGTGTCTGGGGGACAGCATGATGGAGGAGATTCTCACACTTCTGCAAATACTGCATGACCAAGGTCCATCTCAAGGCAAATGCAGGTAAGATGGGTGTAAAGTTCATCATATTCTACTTCACAGAGTTGCTGCTTGTATGGTTAGCTACTAGCTTTTGATTAACATTTGCAGAAAATGTTGAAAAACAAGTTGGAAATGAGCTAGCACTATGTTATTGCAGCAAAGAAGTCCAAAGGCTTACTGTCTATACTGCAAAAAGAGAAGGAAGTAATTCATTTTAATTAATTCAGTAAAAGAACCAAAACAACTAACCCCCAGATTTCTCTTTGAAACCCTGTACCTGAGCTCTACTGACATTATTCCCAGAGGAAAAATAAGAGTACTGAGTGCTTTGAAATACAGTAAAGAGATGTAGAAAATAGTGTCAGAGGCTTTCCAAGATAACATTTACAGAGTGCTGTGGCAGCTGGTGTGGGCTCTGTAGATCAGACCCAGGAAGCCGTGACCGGCCCGGAGAGATGGTCCCGCGAGGAACCACCTGCCAGGGGCCATGCAGCCTTCCCTCAGCCGCTGGAGTGCCTTTGCAGAGAGGTGCCTGTTTCAGCAAGCTAACAGCTCTTTTAGTGATTTTCAGCTAGTGATTTCAGCTCTTGCTCTGCAAGGCAATCTCTAGGCCAAACCAGGAAAAAGAGATGAGACCTCGTATGGCAGTTCCGCATGAGGCAGATTTATTAGCCTGCACCCCCACACAGGGAGGCTAGGGACGAGTTCTCAAACCTCAAAGGGGCAGAGGGCTAGATCTTACAGGGATACAAGGGTGGGTGTGAGAGGGTAAAAGCCAATGGGTTACAAAGAATCTACATAGGGTCTCCCAGAGGATCATGGTTCTGTGTCCTCTCTTGCTGTAACAGAAAGTGCTGCCTTTTCCAAGGGGATTCTGCTGGGAGGTTATGCAATCTCCTTATCAGCAAGCCTCCCTCCAGGGCAGGGGCTGGGCATATCCCACAGAGTGCTTTAACAAAAAGAGATGTTTCTTGCCCTTCAAGATTGCTCTTATTTTAGAGGACATGTAAACTTGTATGAGGGAGCTGAAAAACACTTGAGGAAAAGTTAAAGTATTTCCTGCTGACATTCCAGATAATGGGGTAATGTTATCTTTTTCTTCTGAAAGACCTATTTTGAACAATTCCTTTTCTCTTCTTTGATGATTGTTGGAAGAATGCCTGTGCAGCAATGCCATAAAAATAACAGGAAGTCTTGGAATAGACAATCCTGTTTAAACATCTCAGCATCATTTAGTCAGCAGAGCCTTACATGGTTTATGGACTTACTGTTTAGCAAAATCTTCTTTTAAAGGAAAACAAAAGTCACAAAAAACTTGTGTAATTGTTTCTCTCAATTGTGGAAGTTTCTCCTGAACAAGATGATTTAAAATACAGGAGCAGTTATATTCAGCATCTGGTAAGACAAGACTTCTACAGATATTGTCGGAGCTTTTGGTCTTCCCATATACTCAGTAGCTTTGGACACTTCAGTCTTCCTCAGCAGTGGAGGTTTTAAAAACAAATGCTGATGAAATTCCCTAAAACTAACACTGTGACTAAAGAAAATAGAAGCCTTGCAGGGCAAAAGCAAGCCCTCTGCTCATCTATCTTGTGTCATTTTTTCTGTGGTAAATAACATTTCTATGTTTCTTCTCAAGATAATTCTAGAATATCTAATAGTGGGCTTAAGAATAATGCATAAAACATATAAATACTTTAAATACCACTGATATTTTAATACCACTGTGTCACCTTTTGGGAATTTTGAGAGCAATTTACCTTGGATGGAGAGGAGTCAAATAAAACTAGGTGTCTAATAAAGGAAAGGTAAATCAAGTAGAGTTCCTGTCAGACTGGTACAGCTAAGAAATGTATTTGACACATGGCAAACAATGAGACTAAACAATTATATCATTTGTATTAAGAGTAAGAGAAAGAAAAATGACACCAAGCTGAGTGGTGTGGTTGACATGACTGAGGGATGGGATGCTATCCAGAGGGACCTGGACAAGCTCAAGAAGTGGTCCGTGGGAGCCCCATGAGGTTCAACAAGGCCAAGTGTAAGGTCCTGTACCTGGGTCAGAGCAGACCCTGATATTAATAAAAGCTGGGGAATGAACACACAGAGAGCAAATCTGCTGAGCAGGACTTGGGGGTGTGGGTGGATTAAACACAGGACATGACTCAGCAATGCAGGCTTGAAGCCCAGAAAGCCAATTGTTTCTTGGGTTACATCAAAAGAAGGGTGGGCAGCAGGTCAAGGGAGGCGATTCTGCCCCTCACCTCTGCTCTGGTGAGACCCCACCTGCAGTGCTGCATCCACCTCTCAGCACAGGTAAGACATGAACCTATTGGAGCAGGTCCAGACAAGGGCCATGAAGATGGTCTGAGGGCTAGAGCATCTCTCTTATGAGGACAGGCTCAAAGAGTCTGGAGAAAAGGAGGCTCCCAGGAGGCTTTATAGCAGACTTCCAGTACCTAAACGGAGCTTGTAAGAAAGATGGGGACAGATTTTTTAGCAGGGCTTATTGTGATAGGACAAAGGGTGTAAAAGAGTGTAGATTCACACTACATGTAAGTAAGACTCTTTTTTTTTTTATGGTGAGGGTGGTGAAACACTGGGACAGGTTACCCAGAGGGTTGGTAGATGCCCTGCTCAGTGTTCTGAGAGTCACAGGCTTGTCGAGCCTGTGTTAACATAGTTTCATCTGATTAAATTCACTAAGTGGTGGATTGATCCTGGCTGGATGCCAGGCACCCACCAAAGCTGCTCTATCACTCCCCTCTGCAACTGAATGGGGGAGAGAAAATACAGCTAAAGGCTCATGAGTTGAGACAAGGACAGGGAAGAGATCACTCATCAGTTACTGTCATGGGCAAAACAGACTTAAGGTGGGGAAATTAACTGAATTTATTACCAATCAAAATCAAAGCAGGATAATAAGTAAAACTATCTAAAAACCACATTTCCCTCACCCCTCCTTCCTTTGCAGACTCTACCTCCTCCCCCTCAGCAGCACAGAGAGACAGGAAATGGGGGTTATGGTCAGATTGCTTCTCCCATTGCTTCCTCCTCAGAAGAGGAGCCCTTCCCCTTCTCCAGCATGAGGTCCCTCCCATGGGAGACAGTCTGTGAACTTCTCCAACACGGGACCTTCCCACATATTACAGTTCTCCATGAACAGCTTCAGTGGGGGTCCATTTCACAAGGTGCAATCCTTCAGGAAAAAGGCTGCTCCATCGTGGGCCCCCAGTAAACCTGCTGCCATGTGAGCTCCTCTCTCCACAGGTCTGTAGATCCCTGCCAGGAGCCTGCTCCAGCAGAGGCTTCCCACGGGGTCACAGCCTTCTCTTGGGCATTCACCTGCTCCAGTGTGAGGCTCTTCCAAGGGCTGCAGGTGGATCTCTGCATCCCCATGGATCTCCATGGGCTGCAGGGGCGCAGCTGCCTCACCATGGTCTGCACCACGGGCTGCAGGGGAATCTCAGCTCCAGCACCTGGGGAACATCCTCCTCCTCCTTCCTCACTGACCTTGGCGTCTGCACAGTTGTTTCTCTCACAAATTCTCATTCCTCTCTTCTCTGGCCACAATTACTTCTGGATAATTACAGGTTTTTTTCATTCTTGAATACATTATCACAGAGGCATTTCCACCCCTTCTGGCTGGCTTAGCCTTTGCCACCAGTGGGTCCATCTTGGAGCCAGCTGGCATTGGCTCTGTCAGGTGTCTATAGTCACACCTATAGCCCCCACATTACTAGAACCCTGCCATGGAAACCAAAGACAGTCTTTTAAATTCCTTGTATTTGAGACAATAAATGTTCTAAGGAAAGAAAAAATCTGTTTTAAGAGAAGATGTAAGTTCTGAGGAAAAATATTAGATCCTGTGACAGAGGCTTCCTAAACATATTAAGAAAATTTTGTTAGGGAATTAAGAAAAAATCAATGCATATTGTGTTTGAAATTAAGCATTTCCTTGTTATGCTAGTAGTTTACATATTACAGACCCAATGACGAAGCAGAAAACTTCTTATTGGGAATATAGGAAATGGTATGAGTGAGAAGAAGAAAAGTAAGATTTCTATAAATAATTTTCCAGACTAATCTTTCTAGATCTTGCTTGTATCACAAAGATCTTTGACTAATGAATGCATTGGATAAAATGTAGTACAACAGTGGCAATACTTATCTGAGGATTTCACAGTACTACTGAAGATCCATTTCTTTGTAGGCAGCAAATTTACCTATACTTAGCTACATTAACATAGAATTCATTTTCTTTATTCATTTATTTATTCAGAAATTCAGCTTGATTGAAGCAAGAGGCCATTATTCAAAATACAATAAGGAAAATATTTTGAACTCAAGACCATCCAATCAGTATATATGGTAAAGGAAAGCATTGGAGCAAGATAAACAAGATCGACATGGAGGGTGGAAATCCCATATAATGAATGGAGTAATTTTAGTGGAATCCTGAGAATTCATACTAAAAATTCATCCTAAGATATAACTTTGCTGTCCCATTATATACTTATGGCCTTTTCTAGCTACTGTTTACCATCTGTACATGAGGGATTCACAATACACAACTGACATAATTAAGAGAATCAGTATATCAACTAGCTATATTAATTGCTTTTTGTAAACAGTCTGTGTGATTAAAAAAAAAAAATTACATGCCTCTTCCCAGACTGGGTGTCTTTCCTAGTGAAATAAAGAACATTCTGAAAGGTATATGGGAAAGAATAACAGCTGATGAAGACACAACTGATCACCCTTCTCTCCTTCCCTGCTTCTCTCATCCACATTCATGCACACATATGCTCAAAGCATCTGTGGTGAGGAGTCCTCTGCTCTGTTTTCTCTTACTTTTTAAAAACAACCATGTCAAATATGGTCCTGGTTTAAGGGGCTAAAATAAAAATAAGGTCATCTTAATTTACTTCTTACAAGTGGCTTTTCTGGGACATTCTGCAAATGCATTTCAAGAACTGTTATTCTATAGCCTTTCTTATTTGCTGTATAATGGTAATATCTTGTCACAAAGAGAGGTGTTACAGTTTGTGGTTTTCCGCTATTTTTCAGTTGTGGGTTGCAGCAAAATACCTGGAATGTCCAGAGGAATATACTATAAATAAGTGCATTTTGGAGTCATTGTCCCACCATCCTTTGAAATGCAGCAGTAGCAGCACATTGTACCTGGTAATTTAACTTGACTGACAGACAACTGGGAGAAACCAGGAATAAACCAGGGGTAGGTCTGAAATTAAAATCAAATCAACAGCCCATGGTTTCTGATACCAGCTAGATTAATAATTATTTTGCAGTTTTACCTTAAAGCACTGTGTACATAGCTAAGATAATCACAAAGATTCTTCCCCAGAGGCTTCTGAGAAACACAGGAGAGTTGAGATATTGTCACTGTCACTTCTATCATCAAAAAGGCCAAATATTTTTTGGGTAAAAGAGGTCATTTGTTAAGTGAGCAACCATTTGGGAAGCTATATTCCAACAATAAAACAAGAAAAAATAAAAAAGGATAGAAACCAGGCAGGAAAACAAGTTAGGCTACTTTGCTAGTTGCCCCCAAAATAAGCTTTCTATAAAAAAAAGCAAAAGCAAAAACAAGCCCTTAAATATTGATAACTGCCAAAAGAAGGTCAGCAAAGAACCTCATTTGGAAAAGGTATAATCAATAAATAAGAAACCTTGCTATGAAGACATTGGATTTTTCTTAGTATCAGATAGCTTCTGAAAATAAAATAGATAGAAGGAAAGAAGAACAGCTCAGTTCCTACCAACAAACACCAATAATATCCCAGGGAAAAAAGGGAAAACTATTAGTCTGTTTGTAAATAGTTGATGTTGGTTTGCCACAATTAAAAAAAAAAACGTTCTCATGATATAAGCTACCAATTTTATTTCTGTATTCAGTTAGAAGGGATTTTGTCTTTCCAAAATGGAGTAAATTTTTGTGGAACGAATTTTTAACGCCAACTCTCTTGTGAAGCAGAACCTTTATAACACTCAAAAAAGGGGAAGTTTTCAGTCTGTTTGCAGCCAGTTTGCAGGAAGTATTTGCTGAACTTGCTAATTTATAAAAACAAAAATACCATTTCAGAAGACTATCTAGTTCACAGTTAGCTTTATCTACATACCAGGCATTTCGGATGTTCTGTGGCTAAGGATCACCAGGCAGAACTGGAATGTCTTCAGCCATGAGTGATACCTGTCTTTAGTCAGGACCCAAATGGATCTAGGCAGCTACAGCCAATATTCATGACAAGTTTTAACACTAATTAACTTGTTAGATGAATTGCACAAAATATCATAGTTTCCAAAATACAGATTTCATCATATTAAGACTAATTTCTGAGAAACCCCATTATTTATTCTCAAGCTCTGTGTCCAAATGCATCTGAGTTAAAAATGTAGTATGGTGTCATTTCACGCTTCCCTGAGATGTGGTTTGTCTGCTCGGTTCACATTACTTAGGAATTGGAGCCCCTTGAGAATGTCTGGAGTCATGGGGCATGCTAAAATACAGCAGTGACTTAGTTATGCATCATCCCATTTGTGTCACATCTGATATACTGAGGAAACTGGGAATTGTTGCTATACCATGGAATAACTGCAAGGCTCTGGTTGTGTTCTCATGCTCTATCACACATTAAGAAGAAGAACAAATCCGTGGTTGTTGTGTGGCTTCCGTATTCTCATCTCATAGCAGAAATGTCTCTAAGCTAGGTTTGGCTTTGCAGAAATAGAAATTCTGATCAGGAGGTTGAAGAACAGAGGGCAGGGTGAATGGCACTGTTAAAATCCTGATGGGAGAACAAAAACCTCATGTCTGGACACATCTTGTAGCACCAAAAGACTGACTTGAGTAGGTCCATTTAGTTTTGAGGGGACTGATAAGCTAGAGCATCGTGACTCACTTTGTTCATCTGTGATCTGGAATTCCTCTGCAATCAATCCAGAGGTTGCTTTGGCTCAGTTGAAGCAGATACTGTCAGTGGAAAGCAATGATTCTGTTTTCTAAGCTTGATCCAAACTCATGTGAGCTTTCACGACAGCTATCATCCTTCTTGCTAGATCAGGTCAATCTGGTGTAACACTATCACCATTCCACAGTCAGAAAGAAAAATAAGGAGGAAAAAAATGCTATAAATAAATTCAGGCTGTAGGAAACAGGAAACAGTGATGGAATATGAATTTCTAATAGAATTTTTTTTCTTTTTTATTTATAAAAACCTGTTATATAAAGCTCCTTTTTTTTTTTAATTACTTTTGCAATTGCTACCTTTCTTCCTACAGCAAGTTCTACAGGTTGAGAGCTGTAAAACACTACTAATAGCTCAGCGTGCAGGCATATTGGCCATAAAACAATCTACAGGTGGCCATGTAGGGTAGTGTCTACAGAGTTCTGGCAGATCAGTAGTGTTACTTTAGTCTATCATGGCGCACACAGAAAAGAAACCAATCCAGAGAAATGTTCTTGATCCTGGGGGGTTTTTATGAGCATCTCACTGCAAGTTCTCAGTGTTAGTAATTCGGTTAGACACAGGACAAGTATCCTGATAGCTAGCAATATTTTCCCTGATGCGGAAAGTACATAGTTTTACCTTGCTGAGATATTAGCTATTTTCAGTTGAAATTATTTTTCTGCCATGCTTCCTTAATTATTCATTGTTTTAACATGACTGTCCGTAACTTGATTTATGTTGTGGTGAACTATGACCAGCCCCAGGGTCAGCCGAATCAGGTGGACCCAAAGGTCCATCCGTTTGCTATGTTCTTTGGTAGTTAATTGGTCTCTGTTACTCCTCCCCGCCTACCCCTTCTCCCATTGACTGTAATCCCTTCTCCCCACCCCTGTAACACACCCTAGTTGAAGCATCATTGGTTACTGTGTGTTTTCCACGCCCATTCTGTTGAGGTACAAAACTGTCCTGCCAGGCACGTGGCTGGGTCTCTCTCTGTGGATTTTTGCTCCAAGTAAACCCTCTTCCCCCAAGAGAGTCCCTCTGCTTTATCCTACCTCCTTTGCACGCCCTAGGCATTGGAGAGCGAGGCGAACCCGAGCTGGTGATTCGCCCGTTCCCCCGCGCCGCGATTGGACTCCATTTGTCCCCGCTCAGGGCAAGCAGAAGACTGCTCGGTGCCCGGGACATTGTGCTAGCCAGCATGGGACCGTAGCACATTTACTGGTCTGTTTGGGCAAAAACAGATTTCTGGAAGTAACACCCGGTGCTGAAAAGAGTTGGAAAGAACATTTATATACATACTACCTGTCTGTGTCCAATCAAGGATCTTTAAAACTAAGAAGACCATGCCCAAAAGAGTATATTTAGACTTCTTGATGTCCTCTGCCTAATGACTGTTAATCTTTTATAGTCTAACCATACATGTCAATCCTCACAGAAAACTTAAAAAAGAAGTTTGTGACTTTTTGTATTTTAATAAATGTTTAAACTTAAAGTTCTAGCAGTAAAATGTGTGTTACTGCTCTGAATCATGTTTCTCAATTATTGTTTCTCCTGATGGCCTTTAATAAAACATTAAATAAACTTTCAAAAGATAGTATGTTAGAATATTGATGCAGATGAAGCATCTATCAGTGGTAAACTGCAGAGACAGAATTTGCTGACCCTTCTTCTAGTGGCAATGACTGGGGTTTGTTCTCTGGTAGAAAGAAAAACTCATATCAAAGTTTGGATGAGAAAAAATCATATTTGCTACTTTCTGGACAAATTGTATAAATATTAGCTGTTCAATGAGAAGGAACATTGAACAGCTAATATTCTCTGCCATTACTTCCTTCATGATCCAGACTTTTAAAAAAATAAACTCTGATCAGCACTGTATTATGTGAAGTGCATTAAGCAAGATTGGACAACAGCCACAGAATTGAATCCTAGAGTCCTAACGTTGTTTCAAGCTTGTATTTGGCATGGGCATGCTCAGATTGCTAAGTTATACAGCCCATCAAAATCTGGCCAGGTCCAAGAACAGACAGAATGTGTGGAAACTGTTAACTTTCAGCTTGAAATTTAACAGAAAAACAAAGAGGGTTTTTTTAACAGAAACATCTTAGATTCACTTTGATACCTAAGACCTTGAATAGAACTTTCTACAATTTATCAACTTTGGCTAAAACACAAACATTTTGTTTTGCTGCTTCTGAGTAAAAATTAATAAAGCCAAATTTGACCTATAAGAGGCAATAAATCTGAGTGTGGAATTTTAATTGCAAAATTGTTTCTCGAGAACATCTTTGAGGCTATTTCAGTTTGAGATTTCGCTCAAGAATCTGATTCAACAAGTACTGTACTTTGAAGCTTAATATGAATTGTCATATACAGAACAGTTACTGAATTCAAGATTACCATATTAAAAACAGATACATAACTTCAGTTTTAGTTTCTGTTAAGGAGATTTATTTTTTTAGCTAATGAAATAGTTTTTAAAAAATGCTATAGATAATAGGAAACAAAACTGGCAAGAAATTAAATTAAGATGGCTACAACTATTGCTTTTCCTTAAAGGAGAACTGCTGCTCCTTTTCAGTCCTTTTGTTTATGTGGCTCTATGTTTATGTATCAACTTCATATTCAAAAACAATTTAATAAATACATGCAGGGAACAGAGGATCATTTTCTGAACATTTGCAATTTCCTTCGATAAGTATAGGATGATACTAAACAGAAAAGTTCATTTGTAGTCAATGATTCATCTTTGCTTTCCTCTACTAAGTGCTTGCCATCCAGGGATTGGCATTGTTTGATGTTAAATCAGGAAATAAGAAATAAGAAATAAATATATATTTATTAATTTTATAAAGGAAAGAAACTGGCTTCCTAATTCTGAATTAAATTCAACCTGTACATACTTAGTAGAAAATAATTATGTTATCCTTTTTTATTTCGTTTATTTTCCTCATAGGGATGGATACAAGAAATGAATTTGGTGGATTAAATATTATTGTTACAATGAACAAATACCTATTATGGAATATTTAACTCAATTTACTAGAAACAGAATGCATAACACATACCTCTGGAAATTAATACAGCAACATATTTTTTAGTGATTACATTAATGGCTTGAGAAACTGCATAGCTAGTGAATGAAAAATTTAGTTTTCTTGATATAAAACGTAAAATTTATTAAGAATAAGCAGTTTTGGTCTGACTGTAATGCAAATACATAATTCTCAAAGAAATACTATTTAAAGAATTCACCTCTCAAAATACCATCTATCCCACAGAAGAATAAACAACAGATTTAAGACTTCATTATAATTACTTACTCATGTATAGTTATTTAATTATAATTAATTCATTAATTATCTTTAAAATGTAACTAGACATTGATGCCATGTCATACAGAGAATATTTATTTAATTTTAAATGTATATATTCCTATACCTGTAATAACACCATTTTTTCTACTTTCTTTTTCTGGCCTGTCAGAAGAACACTCTTCAAATCTTTAACTTTCTGATTTTAAGAAAGTGGTTCTACTTAACCAGTACCAAGCAGAATGGATTAATCCAGTGGATTAATAAATAGGGGAACTGTGGCACCATCAGGGTTTTTTAATAGTTCCAGTGGAAAAAAAAACCCAGAAAATTAAACAAGTGGATAAAAGCAAAAATAAATCACAATGTCTGATATATATTTTTAATCACTCAAACACTTTTATCAAAGATGTGATGTAGATTCTCTTCAGTAAAACTACAGACCTTTAACAGTTTCCCTGGATTTGCAGCTTTAAAAGCAACCTTTAAAAAGTCACCAACATTTTTTTCAAACACATTTTGGGAATAGCACTTTATTTTCCATTGTTTTACTGGGTCATCTTAAAATAAACTCAAAGACATTTTTGATTAGAATCTATTTTTTTTTCAATCTATCCTCTCCTCATCTATTTTCAGGTGAGAAATTACACCAATCGTATTTCAAACTGTCAGTAAAAAGGATAGAAATACTTTAGCCAATGTAATATTTAGGACATTATTGGTGAAGTATTTTACTTTTGTGGTGCTTAGGAGTGTGATACAGGAAAAAAATTAATCGAGGATCAGTTTCTGCCCATTGATTCCTACATTTTCTGTACAGGACAGAATTCCTTTTAGACATTCCAGGATTTGGAAGTGTGACTTTTATACATATTGATATTGCATGGGACACAGTGATTCTACCACCTAAGTAGCCTCCTGGTAGGACACACATTTTCTAACAATGAGAATTATTTTCTCTCAGAATTGATAGTCTTATTGCATGATGTTATTGCTGCATTGCATGAAAAGGCAAGGAATAGGAATAAAATAGGTATTTTATTCAGAGCATTCTATTCTATTTCTCTCACAAACCTAACCTAAAATAACTGGACTTTTGCAGAGATTAAGTTGGATTTTCAGGGATGATGACAGCCCCACACTCCTGTTGATTAATCTCTCAAACACATTCGTAGTATGTGTTAAGCTGTATCATATAACGTTGGTTACTGCTCAGAAGCACTCACTACAGAGCTTTATCCTAAGAAAGACTGATAGAAGTTGGAAGGAAGTCAGTAAATGACAGTCTGATGAGCAGAAAGACATGTTGTTCAAAGCTCTGTGGTGTCCATTAATGGCACCTTGAACAATAATTTGTTGGTAAAAGCAACAAAGTACAGCACCACTGAAATGGTACAGCTATTATTTGATCCGAATAAAGTCATGAGATTGGATTAATCCTTTGCAAGAAAGTAAAGCCATATAGATAGCCTGCCTGTAGAATAAATTTACATATAATAAAGTCATGAGCAACCAGATCTAGCTTCAAATTTGGATCTGAATTCAAAGCTGATCCTTCTTTGACCAGGATATTGAATTCAAGGGCCTCCAGACATCCCATTCAGCCTACCTTATTCATTAATTTTATGAAGTCAGAAAGTAAAATTATATAAACTGAGGAACATGGGTATATATATGTTCATATAGATACTTAGGAAATTCAAGGACAGGAACTAATAATGAAGGAAAAAAGATCAGAAGAATCAAAGAATTGTGTCTACACTCTTCATGTCATGTGATTTTCCAGAAGGTTAAACTACACTGTGCTGTGTTTTGCTGGCACAGACCTGCACAGCAGGGTGCAGTGAGAGCAAATGAAATGTACTCCTAAGATAGCTATTTTGATTCCTTTCTCTTCCTGTGCGAATTCTGAAGCTTCATAGCACCATGGTACCTCCTGTAAAATCTGATGGTACAAGGAAAGCCATTCCAAACCCTCTGAACTCCATTTTCTTTGCCTGTCAAGCAAAAATTCCTCCATGTTGAGATCCATTTCTAACTGCTGTAGGAAAGATACACCACAGAAACATTGGTGAATGCTTCTATTCAAAAACTGGTTTATATCTGGTTAAGAAACGTTTTAGCTTGACAGAAACTATGAAGATATGCAAGTGGGACAGGTGATCTTACTGTAAAAAAAAAGTCACACTATAAATTGTTTCAGTCACAAAAATTCTCTGTCATTGCAAATGATAGTACAGAAACTACAAAGTGCCTATCCAGGACATGACTGAGCAAAGAACACAAATGTTCTAGTGCTTCATTTCAAATATCCATATCCATTGTATTGACAGTCACTTCACCTTTACCTTTACTTCCTCTTTGTGTCAGTGGGATTACTGACACAGTGAAGAACTATCCAAGCACTGTCTAGCCCTCTCCAGGGCACAAGATAAAAGTTCTTCTCTGTGATTGAATAATGACCAAGTATAATTCCAGTCTTTGAACTACATTCCCCTGTGCAATGAACAAAGGAAAAAGAGGACATAGTGACAGAAGGAAAAGTTAAGTTCCCTTCTCAAAAGCAGTAATTTTGATTGTTAACATCTCCCCTCCCTGGAGCTACTTTGCCTCTGGCAGTTCTTGTGGGCTCAGTCTCACTATGCTTTCTTCCCCTCTCCCCTCCCTATATTCATTATTGCTGTTTCTTTGAGATTCAGTAAAGTCCTTACTTATCTACAGGATCACAGAACATGTGAATGAAATTTAAAGTCTTTTCAACTTATTTTCTCATCCTATTTTCCTAGTTTTGCTTTCAAAACATTCTTTAAAACACGTTTTGATGAGAGGATCCCAAGGTAACCAAGATTAGTCTGATTTATTTCAGAATTCTTCCCCCAGTTTTAAATTTCTATTTGTATGTATACAGGATTTTTTTAAAGGTTGAAGAGATTTGAGCAGTAAAATTATTAATGACTAATCATGATGCATTAATCACACATCAATTTGTTATTTAATTGAAGAGCAGAAAGAAACTGAGAATACTAGAATTTGAAGTCTCTTACTTAAGAGTACATCTTTTAGCAATTTATGCTTAGCTTGGTGTATGTTGGGTGCCAGCACTAATATGTTAATGTATTAGCATTGTCAGGCTAACTGAAAGAAGTTTTAGCTGAGGAAAATAATAGGAAGTTATTCATTAGAAAGGTTAAGTGGCGTGCAGAGCATTGTCTGTGTATATAGCCAATGCTGTCACCATTAAATGCAAAGACTGTGATAATAGAACTCCTTCATAAAACATTCATTTTTCAAATACACAGTGAGATTTCAGACCACTCTTCATTCTGTCTCAAACAATTCAGATATATATCCACAACATTGCCAGCAGGTCAAGGGAGGTGATTCTTCTCCTGTGCTCAGTACTGGTGAGACACATCTGGAGTGCTTTGTACAGTGCTGAGTTCTCCAGTGAGAAACAGACATGGATGTATTGCAGTATTTTCACTAAGGCAGTGGAGTATCTGGAGCCTATGAGGAAAGACAGAGAGCTGAGACTGTTCAGCCTGGAGAAAAGAAGGTTCGGGGAATCAGTGAATATAAATGTCTGATGGGGGTTAAAGGGAGAGGTGCAAAAAGATGGAGCCAGATAGCAAGACTTTTCTCAGTGGTCCCCAATGACAAGAAGAGATGAGCACAAGCATAAACATAGGAAATTCCAATTAACCAAAAGGAAGATGTCCTTTTGTTTCTTTTTACTGTGAAAGTTGCCAAACACTGGAATGAAGCTGTCTAGAACTGTGGAATTTCCATCTTTGAAGGCATTAAAAACTGGACTGGACATGCACCCGAAGAACCTACTCTAGGTAACTCCATTTTGAGCAGGGGCTTGGACTAGGCTATCTCTAGAGGGCTCAGTCATTCTCTGATTCTGTGTCCCTAGAAATGATATCCTTTGCCAGCAGAAACACAACACTGTTGGGGCAGCCCGAGGCAGCACAGTGTCCACCTGCAGACATCCTTGGTTCCTGCTCCTGCAGGCAGGGGTCGGCTGCAGCTAGCAGGGAAAGCTGTCAGCTGCAACAGGCAGAGGTTGGCCGCAGCTTGTAGGGAAAGCTGTCAGCTGCAGCAAGGAGTGAGCTCCAAACAAAGGTGGTGTAAAAGCATTGGCAGAGGCTAAGGACAAACAGGGGTCTCTGTGTAGGTTCCAACTGGTTTATTGTCCGTGGAAGATCCAGGGACAAAGACCAGAAAAAAGGGGAGAGCACAGCATTTTATATGGGGGTGGAACAAAGGGAAACAACCAATGGGGATCGACTGAGGAGGAGGAGATAACAGGGGAATAACCGATGGGGATAACTTAAGGGAGGGAATTACATGAGTAGACCAATGGGGCATCAAAGAAGGGAGAACTTTCCAGAACTAATACATAAGTAACTAGTGGAAATACATAAACATGATTTATACATAAAACTGGGCAGAGAACTCCTGAACCAATAAACTTAAAACACGTAAACTAAGAACCACTTGGAAAGTGGGAACTCGCCGTAACCACGACGAGTTCAGAATCAGACCTTTGTGTTCTGGAGGCCTGGGCCCCTGTCCTGTGACTGCTCTGTTCCAGTGGCCGCTGCCACCTGCACTGCAACAGAAACACTCAGTGGCAGGATCAGATCCTGAAAAGAGCAATTTTTGACATTGTAAGCACAGAAATGCACATGGTTCCGATGTAATGGATGCAACCAAATCATTCTCTTACCTGGATTAGCTCACAGGTGCCAAAGTAGCTGCAAATCATCTCCTAAATCTTCTCCCTGGAATAATATTAAAAGTACAACTTTGCCCATAGTTGTTAGATGGAAAAAGAAAATCAAGGATCAAGCAAACCAGAAAAGATTTTCTTAATATTATGCCATGTAAGTGGGTATGTTGTTCAACCTTCTGTAAATTTGCTTCTGTCAACTGGAGCTCACCGCTTAGTATTTTATATCTAATACTTGCCTTGATATTTTACATACACTTAGCTATGATTTTCCCTGCTGTATCAGCATATCATAAAAAAGTCTCACTGGTGGGAATGGGTGAAGCTTTGCTATTTGGCAATTATATGAAGAGTTTGGATTTCATTGCAGGAGTTCTGTATTGACAGAATTAAATATATTAAGAGTTTGCAGCAAAGAGGGAGGTGTTTCTAGATTAGGAGCCATTTCAGGCTCCTCATAGAGCTTGCCAAGGGAATGTGAACTGCAGGCTTTAATCCTGGGCTAGCTGTTAGACACCTTGAAGACCGGCCTGGTTACTGTGCATGAGCATCACCTTGATAGAAGCAGAATGCTACATGAGATGTCTTTGCCTGAAGCTTCTGCTCACTGATTACAAGAGAAATAAAAAGCTTCTTCTACTGAATCACAGGTGAGGCACCAACTACAGAATTTTTCAGATGGGACGACACAAACAAAACCCAATAACTAAATGTCTGGGGTTTTTTAATCTGAAACTTAGCCTGGCAGCCAAGGCATTACTTTCCTGTTTCTTTCTTTGGAAACAGAACTGTGAAAATATTTTGCAGTACTTGGATACTAATTCTGCAAGCTGTGAAAATTTAGAGCAGGAAAACTATGCTCTATATGGTCATAGGCCTGATTTCAAATAACCCTGCATACTTTAAAGACCTTTTTCAGAGAATATGATCCCCGGATTCTCTTCCACTTACCTAAAAGAACCTGACGAGACACAGGGAACTTCAGTAAATGAATATTGAAAGGCTTTTTAGGCTTTTCTGATGTTTTACTCTTTATCTCCAGCCAAGGTAAGTTGTCATGATAAAATAGGGAGTATTGTGAACATTTCTGAGTAATAGGGATTTTTCATGTCTCTCTGATCTGGGATGCAATTCTTCACAGAAATTTTTCATGATTAACTTTCCAGTTAGAATATTTGGTTAGTACTGTAAAAGAAATTTAAAATGTACATATGTGATTAATTGACATCACACATTGACACAGAATTTACTATGTAAATAATATTAATTGATTCCTATGACTAAACGTGAAATATTTAGGAATGTAGGCATAACCCTCCTCTGTCAGTTTCAGTGACAGTTGTATTTGTCATATTTTTATTTCCATCTTTATTCTGACTCTGAGATAAATTTTTCTTCAATAAAACTGTTAATTGTCTGCCTAATATTAAATCACAGCTAGATTTACTGATCCTTCTTAAGCAACTTCTGGATGGAAGATGAATTAATTTCTGTTGGTCAGATAGAAACAGGTGAATATGCATTACTTTTTAGCTTTCCAATTGGCTTTAGATGCAACCATTTAGGATAATGTAAACAAAGTGTCAATAATATATTATTTTTTTATATTGTCCCTGGTTTCATAAGATTTTTATATTGTCCTTTATTTTCTGCCTCATTTATACATGGAACTAATAATCTACCACGTTTTGTAGATATAGTATCTGCTGGCAATATAAGTGGCAAAAATATTTAATTAAAAGCAAGATTCAACTATTGTAATTATCAATGAGAATTCATAGAGCTAAAATATAATGAAGGGAAACAGTTTTACTCTTTCATCAAAGACTTTTTTTGAAAAAGAAATTCTGGAGGACCTCATCTGTGCCACATCCCTTACTGATAAGAGATAGATGTGCAAGTTGAAAAACTAATGCCTCCTTTTGTTAAAATTAAAGTCAGAGATTTAAAATTCTTCTCCTTTCCCTCAATTCAGTGATGTATCCAGTGGGAAATAATAATTTTAAGAGTTTATAACTTGATACTTCAAACCTTTTCTAGTGTTACTGCAAATGTTATATCCCCTGATTTCCATTTTCATTTAAATAATTGGTTTGTCTCTCATAATAGAAATGGATAATTTCACTACTTGTCCTATAATGTGCACATCTGGATTTAGATAGGTTCCTAGTTGGTGCACTTCAGCATCTCCTACTGAGTTTTTCTTTGATATATATAAATTTTTTTTTTCTTTCACATTATTACTCTTCTTCTTTCTTCTTTGAATCACCATTTAACTATCTGTCTTTTGTTTTTTTATCCATTTCAGGATTTATGGTACATGTGGAGGATTTCTAAGGTACCCTTTTTCACTGGAATGTGTTCTCCAACTAATATCTCATTAAAAATTAGTCATACTGCTGTTGTAGGAATAATGCAACTGTACATATATGGATATATGGTAAGTGCAAGGAGAAATTATTTCTTTCTTGTACCATTCTGTTTTTTTATTTTGTCTAAGACAAATAAGCAATTTATCTACACAAAAAAGCACACACAGAGTAATAGCACCCAGTAGAAAAAAGGTTTGGGAAGGGATAGCTCATAAAAACATACACATATGCAAGACACATATAAAACATAGATAAAAGGATAAATACTTTTTTTTGTCCCTAAAGCAATGAAAATGCCACAAAATTAGCATTCTAGCGATATGAAGGGGAAAGAAATATCAAGATTCTGACAGAGATAGTCCATCATGTTGTTGCTGTTTTAAATCAGGGCATCTGTACTGTTCATGCCTCCCTCACAGTTGGCATCTGTTTTACCTGTTAGCTTCCAGTTTAACAAACTTCAGGCTATCCTGAGGGCCAATTCTTTCAAAGTGCTCTGAGATTTTTCTGTGTCTTACCCACTTACCTTTTCTAGCACAAACAGACTTCAAATCTTGAAAAAATTGTGCAAATTTATATCCTATACTTTCTACAGCAAGGTGAAATATTTCTTTTTCAAGTCATATTTCACAAAAATAAATTCAATGCAATTTTTCCATCAGTGCGTGTTTTCTGAAAAATTTATTTTTGACAATGAAGAGTACATTTGTTTGTATGTTTTCTATTTCTTTTTTTACATAAAAATCTTTTTTTTCCCCTTCTTGTATGCACCAGGAAGTAATAACTTACAGCCAGCATCAGCAGTTCCATTGTATAGGTTTTTAATTATCAGATTTTATTTATTCAAAACAAATTAAAAATCAAATTTTCACTTAACCATCAATTCTTGTACCCAGAATAATGATCTCAAGTGTCTTACTCTACTCCTGATCTCCAGTTTGCCCACCTCTAGGAAATTTTGAAGACTGCATTCTTGTGACATTTACAGATCCAAATGGTCATGGTCAAGGTTGTCAGAGTCTTTGCTTAGGCTCTGTGCAGGCTCAGTTTTGTACCAAGTCATGCTTGGTTCATAGTTGTGCTAGATGTATAATATCTAAATAAGCCTACAGAGAATTTCTCAATTGTACTGCTCTTCAAAATTGAAGGATACACAGATTTTCTCCAGTTCCACATGTTAAACATTGATGTTTTCCCATAACTTCCTTTTAAAAATTTTTCCTAGTACCCAAATTTGGGCTGTTTCTCTCTTTCTGTACAATTTTTGTGACATATCATTTTGGCATTTTTTGTTATTAAGAAACTGATAAGCAGGACCAAACATCATAGAGCGTTTTAATTAGCTAACTAGCTAACCTTTCTTCACAACCAGTTTTAGCCAGACATTTGTACTGAAATGTAAATACCAAATACAAGACAGCAAAAAGTACATGCTATTCTGCAGCAAGTTCTAAGAGTTTCTTCAAGTGCCCAGCAACACAATGAAAATCAGGCAGAGGCTAAAACAGGCTTACAGCTAAAAGAAAGATTGACTTGCCAGTATTTCTGTGGCATCATAAGCATGAGGAAACTGAGTATATGTTTAAACTAGAACAAGCCAAAAAAACATAAAGGTTGAAAGTGATTGGGTAAGAAGGACATACTAAATAAAAATTAAATCCATTAGGTATAAGTTCTTACTCCTCTCTAGCCAGCCAGTATATTAAATGGTTTTCCTGGTTGTTTAGAGCATACAAATTTGGAAAAAAGTCTTAAAATAAAAACTCAATATTGTGTTATCTATGTTTTTAAATAGAAATTGAAAGAAAATAAACTGAAAACATACTTGGAGTCAATTGAGACATTGAGTTAAAGTTCCTAAAATTAAAGATAATATTCTGGATATCTCATTGCTTGCTGAAAAGTTGGCTGAAGGGGTGTGGGATCTCCATTGGTAGAAATTGTTAAGAACAGCTCTTGAGAAGCTGCCCCTCTATTATAATAGGGGATCAGGCTGGAAGTTTCTTCCAGCCTTAGCTTTCCTATGACAAAGATTATACTTCATCAGACAGCTCTCAGGAAATCTGCATTAGCAACTTCTACAAAGGAAAGGAATTAATTTCACATTTCAGTTTCTGTGGAAGTGCTTAGGTACAGAGAGTAAAGAAATGAGATGAAATGAGAGAAAGTCAGGAATTCAGGCAGATAGGTAAAAAGATAATAAGCCAAAGGAAGACAAACAAATCATATTTACATCAGGGAAAGTTAATATTTCACTAAATATTTTCACTCCTTTGCTACTTTTTTTTGTATACCAGGTATGAAAAAAATGCTGTCATCTTCTATTGCACTGAACTAGTACGGTCACAATTAAAGTTATGTGATCTAAAAATGCGGCGAATTGTCTGAAGTTTGTAAACATCAATATTTTGATAACTGCTGTCTAAAATTTTAGGCTTTTCTGGTCACTCCTTTTTTCTCCATAATGATTTTGGTTGCTGCTCTCCAAACTCACTCCAATATGCCCATCTTTCTGATAAACCACTTCCAGAATGTAACACAATATTCTAGCTAGAGCTGCACTACTGCCACATCATTACTTACTAATGTGATAAACATTGGTATTGATGGATGGGATACTACAAAATAGATTCATTTGTAACTGAGTCAACATTAAAATTTAGGTTTCTGGTACTCACTCCATATTTTGCAAGGTGTAATCTGAAAGAAGATTAAAATATGGGCTTATTTAAAAAGATGGGAAAAAGAATTTAGTTTTTGAAAATATTCAGAGATTTCAAAAGTTAGATTTATTCTGTGTCACTATGAGCAGGGTGCTAAAAGCCAGCTAAAAGAGCCCTGCATCAAGGCCTTCTGTTTAGGATAATGCTCAATAGCGTGAGATCTGAATTGCTACTCTGCTTGAGTCAGGCTCGAGTCAGGTTTCTCACCAAAACAGCTCTAATTACCAAACTGTACAAGATGCAATCCCTGCTATTCTGACCTTGTCTGAGTGTGGCAGTCACACAAACTGTGACTAGGATATTTCTCTTTGATCTTCTCAGAATTCTCTGTAATTGATACAGTCAAATGACTGCAGATTTTTCAAATAACTGTCAATTAAATATCCCAGTCAATTCTTATGAAAACATACCTAGCTAATCTTTGCGGTCCAAGATACAAATTTCAATGGTTTATCTGTAGCTGATTGTTCACTTCTAGCCTCATGGTTCAGATTTACAGAATATTAAGCGTGAAATGTGATGGACTTAGTTCCTTCCTGTGTGGTAGAAGATGTAAAAGTACAGAGCTCTAATCCCTCACCTCCTCTCTAAAGACCGGAGGGAACACTGGCTGTGCTCAGTCCTGAGGGCCCTCTGGGACAGTTCTTTCCCATGCACTGGGTATCTAATTCTGTAGCCCCCATCCCAGCCTGACCCTGCCTTTGTAGGTCCCAGTCAGCTGTGTGGTTGTTGATTTAACAGAACATCACTGCTTTGCATAGAATCTCTGCAAAACATGGCAGATATCAGTTTGAGTTTGACTCACTTTAATTAATGGTGTGAAAACTCCAGGAATATATGCTCTACTCGAGGATGCTTTGACCCTGCTCTGTCAGTAGTTTAAAGTGTAAACAGAGTCCAAAATTGGTTAATACAACAAATCTTTTTGAAAAACAAAACAAAATAGAACAAAACAAACAAATAAAAACCCACACCAGGGACTGTAAGACAGAGCAGTTATCAAAGTACCTTTCTTAGGTATGAGGTCCCACATGGCTTTTTTCCTTTACAAAGGATACAAACTTTTTGGTAACATTTAGGCCTGATTTTTTCATAGTAAATGTAGGTATTTTGCTGAGATATAAAAATTTAAAAGTGTAATTAGATGCTCTATACTTTTCCTAGTATCCATGAAAAGAGAGAAGAAATCTTCCAGGCTGGTTTCATATACCACTGTCTCTGGCTAACAGGGTATTTCTGATCTTCCATGTGAAAATAAGGAGACATACACTATGACTTAACACTGAATACCGTAACTGAAAAAAATCATGAAGGAAATCAATGGGTGTCGATACTTAAATTTACATTCAGCGTAACTTTATTGAAGATTCATATGTCAAGATTCCCAGAATAGCTGCACACACTTTTGGATACAGTTGAATTAATCTCTCTACCTTCTTTACCAAAATAAGAAAGGTACTGAATAGCTCCTACCTAACTGAGCAGTATTAGAAATGCTAAGAATAACCCAACGAAAGCCTATTAATAGATTAACTGGTCAGAGAATTTAACATATAACTGCTTAACTAAAGATCTTAATGTATATGTCAAAGCTGTATATAGACCTGTATTGTAGTTTCTCAGGAGATGACTCAGGTAATCTGTATCTTGTTACATGTTCTAATCATTTTTTTTATTTTAAAAAAGATAAACCTAACAGAAACTGTTCTGATCAGCAAAGAAAATTTAGATTAATGTTTTAAACATATATAATTCTGAGATAAATTAGAAATATTACGTGAAGAGAGAAGATATTTGTAAATTAAATAATCTTGGAACTCTCCCCAGTCAACATGACAGCAGGCATAAGCAAAGTTTTACATTTAGTTTAGTAACCAGCCGAAAAAGCTGAACAGAGTATTTCTTTGTCTCTTAGCTGGTTTCTTTTTTTTATCAGTGCACAAGAAAGAAATAAATATAGTAACTCCCTAATTTAAAGCAAAAATATGCCAGTGAAAGAAAACAGGGAAGGATTTTGAGATGTTGTGTAGCAAAAACTGTGGAGAAAGAAGAAAAAATGAATCCTTAAACCCTCTTTAGCAAACCTGTCATTACAGTCTGTGGTAGGCACAATGTTTTGCTTTTTACATATCGGTATATGCATAATAAATCTGGATGTCAGATACTGTATTCAGTGCTCTGTTTCTTAAAGATACAAATCTTTTACTGTCCTTATCAAGGCTGGTAGAAATTTAGGATTCCACAATGGACTAAAGGTTGTTCTCTATTCCAGACACTTCTGGATATGCAGTTTAGGATTTTGGCATTTTCTGCCTTTTGTGTAATTGATTTTACAATCTTAATGACATTCCTTTAATGCTTATCTTCAGTGAGATGTAAAATCTGCTCAAAATTAATTTAGAGTACATCTCAGAGATCTTCGCAGATGGAGGGACCTTACCATCAGCCTCTAGGACAAAATTAATGTTATCAAAATGAAAATGTCTTCTCTAACTCTGCATGTCCTAAGAGGTCTCCTGTTTATCATTCATCTATATGACTGTGGGAAAATTAACTTGATTTTAAGTATTTCCCTTGCAGACAGATGACAAGAAAAAAAATTTTTGGACATGTGCAGCATTTGTCTGATCAGAAAACTTCTGTGTGCCTATTTTGCAGCTCTTTCAGACAACCCCCCTTTTTTCTCTGGAAAATCAAACTTCATAATCCAGCACTGCTTAACTTCCACTGCAGGAATGAGGTTTTGCCCCTTATTCACAGAGTGGTTGGGGTTAGCCTACATCAACTTAAACTGCTTGATGCCTCCTGCAACACCTCTTAGGAGAGAACATACACCACTTTGGCATAAACTGATACATAATCACTTCTTGGAATTTAACTCTAAGAACTGGAAAATGTCCAGTGTACTGGAAAATCAGGATAAGAAGATAGATTTTGTCTTTCAGTTAATTTCAGAGACTGCACTTGAGCCACTGTAGTATTAACACCCATCAGTATGTATAGGCTGTATAAATATATCTGTAATCTAGCCCATTGAACCTGAAGAACAAACATATCCTTCAGGACTTGGGGGTTTTTTGTTTGTTTGTTGTGTTACATTGTGTTTTGTTTTAATTCAGGACAGAGAATAACAATAAGCAATATTGCTTTTGATGTGAAGAGGGTGTATCAGGTTCAAGCAGGCAGCTGCAAGCAGCCTGGTGCCAGTCCTCAGACTGATTTTTGCAGAATATTGAAACCGTGCCTGTGGGAAAACATAGTGAAAGACATTAAAAACTTTATTATTGATTATGATTAAGACTGGCCCAAGCACTTGTGCTACACATACTCTGCCAAAGCAGACATGTTGGAGTTGTGGATTACCAAGATGTTTTGGCATTGTACCAGACTTCAACTGTCTTGGCTAAAATAAGGTAAAAGATAAATCTGATAATGGTAAGTAGATGAATATGATAATACTTCCTAGAACTATGTTTTGGGATATATCCCAGCCTTTTGGAAGGTCTCTAAGTTGTGGAAAGCCAGATTCTCTAAAGCAATTCTTGCAGCCAAAGAACATATATTGCTTCAGATAGAAAATAGATTCTCTCCAGGGACAGAAACTTGGCACATTAACTTGGGGGAACTAGAAGCTAAGAAATGAGTGCAGTTTCAAATAATAGGGACCTTGAGAAAAATCTAAAAAGCTTTCATCCAACTTTCTACAACCTTTGATTAATCCTTAGAAATTGAATACTGAGAGATCTCTTTCCACTGTCTCAATCTCTCCAGTATTTCCCCCACCCATGTAGACATCCTGTCTCCTTGCCCAACAAATCCTCCAATCCCCTACTTCTTGTTTGGCTAGTCCCGTATTTTCTTTCTAGTTCATTGGGCTGGTTTTCTGCTGCTACAGCCTTTAATCACCCTCTTATGTACATATGAGTGCTTCCTAGTCCCAGTTTTTTATTGCAAATATTTTGTAGAATCACTATGTTGCATGTGCACCTGAAGGACAGGATCTCATCCAGAGGGACCTGGACAAGCTCAAGAAGTGGTCCATGGGAATCTCATGAGTTTTAATAAAACAAAGTGCAAGGTGCTGCACCTGGCTTGGTACAACCCCAGGCATCAGTCCAGACTGGGAGATGAACAGATCGAGAGCACCCATACTGAGGAGGACTTATGGGTGCTCCTGGGTGAAGAGCTGGACATGAGCTGGCAGTGTGCACTCACAGACCAGAAAGCCAAACGTGTCCGGGGCTGCATCCAAAGCAGCAAGGGCAGCAGGTCAAGGGAGGTGATTCTGCCCCTCTACTCCTTTCTCATGAGATTCCACCTGTAGCACCGCATCCAGCTCTAGTGTTCCCAGCCCAAGAAAATCATGGAGCTGCTGAAGTGAGTCCAGAGGAAGTCATCAAGGTGATTAGATGGATGGAGCACCTCTAAAATGAGAAAGGGCTGAGGAAATCAGGCTATATCATCCCACAAAAGAGAAGGCTTTGGAGTGACCTAATTGTGGCCTTCCAGTACCTGAAGGGAGCCTACAAAAAGGACAGAGAGGGACCGTTTACAAGAGCATGTAATGACACAACAGGGGAGAATGGATTCACAGTAAAAGAGAGTAGGCTTACATTAGACATTAGGAAGAAATTCTTTACTGTGAAAATCTTGAGGCACTGAAACTGGTTGCCCAGAGAAGGTTGGATGCCCCATCTCTGGAGATGTTCCAGACCAGGCCTGGATGGAGCTCTGAACAGCCGTCTAGCGGAAGGTGTCCCTGCCCATAGCAGGAGGCTGGAACTAGATGATCATTAAGGTCCCTTCCAACCCAAACCATTCTATTATTCTATATGTGCTGCTAAGTTTTATTGAGTGCTATGGTAGGTCTGAGAAGGCTGTTTGCAGACAAAATCTGTTGGGAATTTTACTGGTGGATGCTAATCAGTTTCTGCTGAGTCTTAAAAGCCTATAATTCAATACTATTTCTGCTTCCTCTGCTGTGGAGAACAACAAATGTCTTATCACCAGCTGTGGTATGCATTAAATGATACCTCAAATGGAGTTTTATGTGTTCCACTTAAAATTCATATGTGTTTTAATTGTGATAGTAAATTCATATTATTCCTCCATTTATGAAAGCATGTTGGAACTGTTCAGGAGACAAGTTCCAATAGATGGAACATCCTGGTTTTCAAGTAACTTAACAACTTTTGGGCAAGAAAATTTTGGTTGTAGCGCTAGAATGGCTGCAGTAGTATTGTCAAGTTGGCATTGGATGCAGCCTGAGCAAGCAGTGGCAGGGCTGTTTTGCATGGAGGTATTTATCTGGCTTCATCATAAACTCTGACCATTCCAGCAGTCTGTGGTTCCACTGCCAGGGAGGAAGAAGCAAAGCCTATACTAACTCAAATGCCTGGATCAATTTTAATTTGATCTGTATTAAATGTGATAGTGTGCCTTTTAGTGATGCCCTGAATCTGAAAAGAGGAACAAATCTGGTCCAAATTACAGTGATTTGAAATTCTTGAAATATTTTCATGTGGGGTTTTTTTTCTTATGTTTTCACTTCCAACTAAAATGACACATACATATATATTTGTCTTCAGAGAAACAAGGACTAGCAAAGAGAAGAGAGAAAAAACTGCGAAGCGATTGCATGCTCAGATTTCACTTTCTCAGAGCTGGTGATAGAAACATGGCTATGTAGGAATTATTGAGTCATTACAGCAGTTAATTTAGAAAAGGATTTTCAAAAACCTTTCAATTTATGTTGCCACAAATTATGATATAAATTTAGTGCTTGTAATGGTATAAAGATAGTAATGGTACACATGTAGCACTGGTATAAAGATTGTGTTTAACTATACTGATGGATATTTTAAGAAATTTTTAATGAGTCTTATGTTACATTGAAGTTGTCTAGACCCGTATTTCACTCTTCTCCCTAAAGTACTCTTTTTCTGGAGAACTAGAGAGCACAGTCTCATGGATGGCTTTGCTAATGGAAGGTAATGATCACAGGCCAGGTGAACACTAGAAGCTCTTTGACACATCATTATGACCCGCCCTGGAAATGGGGTAACTAAGGTTTTGTTAATGGATCCCTTGGGGCAGATTAGAGTGAAACAACTAATAACTGGTGTTTACAAATATATATATATCTATATAGATATATATATTTGAAAGGAAGTATGTGGTTGGTTTTGTTTTTATCTATAGAAATACAACAATAAAAAAGTTTAAAATGCCAATATTAAGAAAATATATAAGGAAAAGAGAAAGAAAGGATAAAAGTAGACAGTTGAAAGATGCCACCACCCATGGATCTAGCAAAAAGATTTGATTGTTGCAATTTAGATGTCCATTGGTCAATGTGGTGGTCACAGTCTTGATCCATCAGGGATGGAGGGAGCCCCACAAAACACAAATATGGATTAATATGCACTCAGGTTCAGGTGGGAATGACCAGGTACCTCCCCTACTGGGGGAGTTCTACAGTGTCTGATGTAAGACTGTAGCGCAGTCCTCTGTTGGATGGCCCCAGAAATTAGTCTGGGGGCACTTTGGGAGTCTTTGATGGTTTACGACCCCTTTTAAGACATGACAGCTACCTCCTAGATCTGCATAGTTGAGCCAGTTTTTTTCTTGTCAGAAGAGATGAATAGGATGAATACCTTCAGTCTTACATATGAATGTGTCATACTTCCCCTGGGGGGTGTTTTACACCTGGGCTTTATTGGGAGGGAGAACAATGAAACAATAAAAAATATTATTCCACCTGCTTCTTACCAGCCTTTTCTCTTACCTGGCTAAAATTTCACAGTCCCAGTTTCTCAGGGACACAATATTCCAGGGCTCAACTAGTTTATCTAAACAAAGGTCTGTTTGTCATCCTCCAGTGGTGGATGTGCACCCTGTCTGCATCTGGGCTGTTTTTATGCAGATCAGAAGTTTTACCACCACACACCTAAAAACTCTGCTTCTCCCCCTCAGCTGGGAGGGTGCAAACCTGGCTTCAGCAAAGCACTTGCTGTTTTTGAAAAGGCTGATTGCTTGAGTGATTAACCCTTACAATTTCAGTCTCATACGTATCTGAAAATTAACTCTATAAAAATATAGCCTTCCAAGAGGCAGACTTTGATTGATTGATCCCATGAATGTTTGTTAGAATGGCAATAATTGGGAATGTGATATAAAGGAAGGTGAAGAAGGAACCCAAGGAAGACAGAACATTTACTTTTAGGAACAGTAAAGGCTTAGTTTGACTTCTATTTCTTGAGAAGACACAAATGTACATTGAAACTTCATTATACTGAAATGCTGAAGAAGCAGCAGATCTATTTTATAATGGAGACTCTTCTTTCAAACAAGTGATGACTTCTATGTCTTTAAAACATTCTGCATGTAATGGTTGGATAGCCACGTGCTGATTTAGGGGGTTTATTTTTTCAGAGAGCTGGTAATAGCAGAAATACCACAATGTATTGCAGTAGTTCCGAAATGGAGCTTCATTTGTCTTGTGAGTGTGAAATAAACCAGATGATATACTGCTAAGTAGTGACGTGCACTAATTCATTGCTTTTGATACCACCTTTCATTTTAAATTAACACTGAAGTTTCAATACCTTTGGCTCTGCAAACCTGCTAAGTCCTGCTTTTTTTATTCCTTTCGTGCTGTTGTCAAACAGAGGAATTCAGAGTTGGAATTCCACTTGAAATTAAGCTTACAATCAAAAAGAAAAAAAATGCTAGACGCCCTAAAACCTTAGCTCCTCCAAGAGTTATGCAAGAGTGGACTTGAATATGACTGCTGAGTTTTCACTGCTGCCATAAAAATTCACATAAGAAATTTATTACAAATTCTCTTTAGAGGAGATCTGTATACCCGACTTGTTGTACTCAATGAGATCTACAAATGAAAATACAAACTAAAAAAAAAAAAACCGCAAAAAATTCTTAGCAGTCTTCTATTTTAAAAATTACTCTGCTTCATATATTAAATATCTTCCTCCTCCCGAATCTAGCTTTGTCATATTTTCATAAAAGATAAGTAAATCCATTATCTTGGGGTGACTTTATGATGTGTATCCCCTATCACTGCTCTATGCCCAGAAATTATTTCTGTGCCTTTCTGTGCCTTTAAACTGAGCCTGAGAGGGGGGAGAGAAAAAAACAAGCAAATTTTTCAAAACAGTTGTTCTAGGACACAGATACACACTCCTCTGCGTTCTCCTGCTGTGGTAGCAAGAGCGGAGGAAGCACCCTTCTTGCTTTTCAGCCAGCTTTTGGCTCTTTTTCTCCGGAGGGAGATGGAGAGTTGAACTTTGTTTTCCTGTGACTTCGTTTTTCCCCTTCTTGTCTTCTGGACTGTTTCAACATCAGAACACATCGGGAGAATTTCCCACCAATGCCCTGGAGGTGGGCCCACACTGACCCAGCTCCGAGGAGGAGGAGAGAGACCACACCTACAGAAGGACTCTGAAATCTTTCCAGGTTTCTCTCCACAGCAAGAGGTTTTATTATTTAGCATTATTATCCTTTTCCTGTGTGTTTGTCAAATAAACAGGTTTTTTTATCTCTTTCACTTTCCTCTGAGGAACATTTTTTTTTTTCCTGGACCTGGTGGGGTTGGTTGTAACCTGCCTTCTATCAGAGGATATATTCCTCCAAATTTGTCCAAACTGGCACATTTCAGTTTCAGAGTATAAGACACATAGCTGCTGTCCATAATTCTACAATCATTGTAAACTAAAGCAGCATCTGAAATAAATCTATTGATCAACTGTATTGTATAAACTAATACATACAACATGTGGTTTGTTTTGAAAATATAATTGGGAATTCAAACAGCATGCATTTTACAAATGCACAGTTAATCCCAAAGCTTGGAATTTCCTATGATATTTTTCTTGGATTCATATTCATACTCTTTAATGTATCAAATACAGTCTCACAGACAGCAGCTTATCTGTAATCCCTAGCTTCAGGGTGTGACATTCTTAAACAGTTCTTTAGAAAACCTTCTGTTAAAATTTGATAACCATTAAACATATGCCTCTACAAATTTCTAACCAGTCATGTCTGATTGCATTTCACTGCATTCCCAACGTGGCAGCAATGAAGTGATGTTAGCCAAGAGCTATAGTATAAGACAATATATAAATTTGAGTTCTGCATTTTCCTTAATATTTTTCAATTTATTTGTTTCCTCTTAATGACTTAAATGATTTTCCACTAATAGAAAACAACACAGTCCTGGTTTAGTGAAGGTATGCTAACAAGATTGTTAGAATTTTAACAGAGAAACTGAGATATGGCTAAAATTAGGATATTTAAGTCTATAAATTCAAGATATTTATAAAATCACCTTTTCTGTAATAGCTTTGCAGGGAAGGCTTAAGTTAGGAAGAATCTTTTCTAGAAATAGCATAACTACATCAGCAGAAAAACTCCTTTTGTATTATGAGTTACATCTGTGTGAGGAAATATATCACCATTCATGTATCACCACAGACAGAAGAATATGTACAAGGCAGGAAGTAATGTTAGTAATGAAATTAGAAATAGCATCTCTCCTCCATTTGTGTGTACATCAAATACAAACCAAATATAAATCTGTGAGATGGACAGATTACTTTTTCTGTCTTCCCTTTCTCATTGCAAGATTGAACCACGAGTTCGGTAATACATACATTGCACAAAAGGGAAAGGTTCTAGGAAGAAATGGAAGGAGAAATTCAGACTGAATAATTTGTAAGCACAGAAATTAAGAAGAGTTACTAAAACTGAAATCTCAAATGTCCCATCATGTATTTCATGTGTTTTTGATAGCTGCAGTGATTGAGGAGGCTCAGGGTGATATTTTCACTTTATGCTTACCTAAAAGGAGGTTATAGCCAGGTGAGGGTCAGCCTTTTCTACCAGGAAACCAGAAAGAGGATGAGATGACCTAGTCCTAAGCTGCACCAGGAGAGGTTTAATTTGGACATTAGAAGGGATTTCTTCACAGAAACAGTTGTAAAGTATTGGAATGGACTGCCCAGGGAGGTGGTGGAGTCATTGTCCCTGGATGTGACAGTGTATTAGGGAAAGACTCAGTGTGCCACTCAGTGCCACAGTCTGGTTGATATAGTGGTGTTTTGCCATAGGTTGGACACAGTGATCTCAGAGGTCCTTTCTGAGATGATTCTGTGATGTCTCAAGACACAGAAATGAGGAGGAGTGAAAACATCTTGTTTTCCATGCCACTGAAGCAAAGACAATGTTCTATTGGTTCAACACAGAAATGCATTAAAAACCCAACACTATAATGCCTTACAAAACAATTCTTTTCTCACAGCTATTTCATGAACGTGACATTTTTTTAGTTATGGTGGAGAACCTCTTCAGTTTTCATACTTAATCCAAATTTCTATTGAGGAATGCTGTGATTTTTTTCCTCTGGTCTCCATGAATGGGTTTCTTAGTTAAACTGATATACAAGATGAGGGCTGGCACACTCCTATGTTTCCCCTCATCTCATTAGAGATTAATTCCAACACATGCGGGAGCTGTGAGCTTGCTGCCTATAAGATAGGCAGACCCACAATGCCCAGTTAGAGGAACAAATGAAAACCTGATGGGAGCTTTAAAGATGATTTTGAGATCTCAGCTACTGCATAAGAAAATAAAGCCAATCAAAAATATGTTTTGTATGTGAATTAAGGCCAAACTGGTTTTCTTTTAGTTTTTGGTTTAATCTAATTTTTTCTGTCATTCATAATTATTGTTGGGGGCTTATTGTCGTTGCACTAAAATAGTTAGCTTAAAACACATTAATGATACCTGGAATATGTTATATTGTCTTTGACATTGGCTGGAATTCAAATTAATGAGAAATTCAGGACTAGATCAACACATACAATTTATGATTAGTTAATTTTTTCATATTTTATAACTTTGATCATTGCAGCTTCAGTTTTTGAGTATCTTTTGTAATTTATTCTGTCACTAATTGAGAATGTAACAATCTAATCCTTTGTCCTGTTTACCATCTCACCCAGAGCTGATAATGTGGTTTTGCAAAAGAGAAGAGCAAGGAACCACACTCCAGGAGAAAGGTCAGTGATATGAATGCAGATTTGAGATAGGAAAATGTCTAGAAATCCTAAGAACATGCTCTTAGAGAGCACTGACACCTCTTCCCCCACAAGCACTCTTCCTACTCATTTGTCCACCCTTTTTTCAGTGTAATTTGTACTCTATATTAAGGGAAGTCCATCACAACATGGAACCCGAACAGATACTATGTATATCTAGAAAGACAGAGAGAAAAGTCCTGTGTATGTGTGTTTACTTGTTTGTTCATGTCTGTATGTGCAAAGGATGTTTCAAGGTCCTTATTAACTAATTTACTGTCCATGGATTCCACTAAGGGGTAAGATGTTTAGGGCATAAGTTCCTTAATGTGATATATCTCAGACATCTATGGTATATGATGGTAACCTGGAATTCTCAACAAGCTGTTGTATATTTTGTATGTCCTGCATGGACTTATATTTCTTTAGTGTGTGGAGATAGATGTGATACATGTCTATCTCCTTCATTATGTTTATCCTTTCTCTTCGACCCCATATTTTAAAGAATTTTTTTCACTGAACTACTTTCCCTTCAGTCTTAGCTGGTATAACTTAGCGTTAGTGTCTCTGACATTACTCAAAAAATTTCAGTTCTTGCATACTTTCCTGGGTCTGGGTTTGGTGGTTTTTAGGTTGTGGGGTTTTTGGGAGGGGGTTGTTATTTTTTTGTTAAGATTTTTTTGTGTGTGTTTTTGATTGTGGTGATAGGATTCTGGAAGGTTTTTTTATCTTTGGGGGTTTCTTGGTGGTATTTTGGGGGATTTTTTTGTTTGTTTGAGTTTGCTCAGTTGTGGAGTTGTTAGGTTTTTATGCTTTCCAGAAGTGCCACCTGCAGAAAACATTTAAGCACATGAAATCACAACCATGTACTCCATTAGGAGTAAAACTGTTTGTTTAAAACCTACCGTGAAAAAGAATAGGTTGATTTTCCTGAAAGTGTATTTTTCTGTGTCAAACATTAATCTTACAGTGATTCAAATGAAGGGAAAGAATTGCACTCGAATGCATTTAAATAAATCTTCCAGACTTTCAATCTGCTAATATCTGTAAAACACAAGCAGATTGAATTTCAGCAGTATGAGCTTTATCACTACAGGTCAAACCTACGATGTTCTGGACAAAGAAGGATTGTGGTAATTTTGTTTCTGGTATCAGCAGGAAAATGGGAAACTACTTCGAAAACATAATAGCAGCTTTTATCTTTTATTACTTAAGGCATAGAGACTGCAGCAGGACTACAGAATGTTCAATGGCAAACGTAGGATGCAGGAAAAAAAGGCTTGGTTGATTTCTATGATGATTTGGCCTGCTGTGTCATAACTATCATCCTTGTTTCCAGGGTAAAAGCAGAGACATCCTTTAGCTTCTTTTGAGAATCATTCTAGTGTTCAAATCCTATTCAGTTTTACATTTGGTATTAAAGATTGTTGCTGTCCTTCAGTCATGAGAGGATGTTTCTTCAGGCCATAAACTGAAAATAATTATTTTCATTGTTAATAATAGTCATAATGTCATTTGAAATCTATTAGTCAACCTGCTGCAAGTGTTTTCTAATTGTTTCAAGTCTGTAGATAAAGCTGAAATTAATGGCCTCAGTGATCAGACTGTAGAAAGAAAAATATTTAAGACATGGTAAGTATAAGAATATGTTGATGTCTAGGAGAACATAGGTTAATCTGAATAACTTGGGGCTAATTTGTGTTGGCAGCAATACCAACAGTTAATGAAAATTATTTCAAAATATCAGTTTACTGATTGTTGAGATTGACAGTGCTCTATTTTCCCTGACTGTTCTAGGATATTTCCATCTTCCCCTGCAGAATTACTCAGTTGATACTAAGGTTTTCCAATTGCTCCTTGATCAGATTCATAACAGAGATAGCTCTGCCAGATCTGCCTGGCTTTTTATGACTCCAAAAATATTGCTCATACATCAGAGGGGGAAGTTTGGTGTTCTTCAGCTACTTTATCCATTCCCTGGTAGCACTGTACTCTGTACCTTAGTCAGAGCCCCTATGGACTGTAGTTCCTTAAGTGTGAAATTACCTATGTACTGAGGTTAAATTCAGCAAATCATTTCCATAAACAAAATGGAGAAAGCAGATGAAATACTGCAACATTACTGAATTGTTGCCAGGTGCTCCAACAGCTGCTCTGTTGCTCCCCTACTCAGCTGGACAGGAGAGACAAAATATAAAAAAAAAGGCTTATGGATCTAGAGAAGAAGAGGGAGAGATAACTGTTATGGGAAAAACAGATTTGACCTGTGGAAATTAATTTAATTTATTACCAATCAATCAGAGTAACGAGAAATCAAAGCAAATCTTGAAAAAGACCTTCTACCCACACCTCCCTTCTTCTTGACCTCGACTTCCCTCACCATTTAATCTGCCTTCTCCTTCCCAGAAGCACAGGGGAACAAGGAATGGGAGCTGTGAACAGTTCATCACATATTGTCTCTGGCACTCCTTCCTCCTTTCTAGAAGGACTCCTCAAACTCTTTTCCTAGTCCACCATGGGATTCATCCCATGGGAGACAGTCCTCCATTAACTTCTCCAATGCAGGTCCTTGCAATAGTCTGTATTTGTTCATGAACTGATCCAGTGTGGGTTCTGTCCACGGGTTGCAGTCCTTCAGGAAGTGACTTCTGCCGCACAGTCTCCATTCTCCATGTGTCCTGTGAGGAGCCTGCTCCAGTTCAGCCTTCTCATGGAGTTACAGCCTCCTTCAGGCATCCACTTGTTCCAGCATGGGGTCTTGCACAAGCTGCTGGTGGATCTCTGATCCATCAAGGACCTCCTTGAGCTGCAGGAGCACAGCTGCCTCACCACGGTCTGTACCACGGGCTGCAGGGGAACCTGCTCCAGCACTTGGAGTATTCCTCTTGCTTCTTCCTCACTGACCTAGGTGGATGCATGTGTGTTTATCTCAGATATTCTCACTCCTCTCATCACTGCTCTTATTCCAAGTATTTTTTTCCCCCTTCTTAAATGCATTATTCCAGAGGTGCTATCACTGTCAGATGGTCTCGGCCAGTGGCCAGTCCGTCTTGGAGTCAGCTGGCATTGGCTCTGTCAGACATGGAGGAAGCTTCCAGCAGCTTCTCACAAAAGCCAGCCTTGTAGCTTCCTCCCCACATCCCCAGCTTGCCTCATAAGCCAAATACAATTATATTTTTATGCTTTTAGAAAAACATTATATATACTGAAAGGCAATTAATCTCCCTGAAAAAATAACTTTTAAAATTGTGTATATTCATACACATAATTTCCATCTGCCTGATGCACAGCAGAGGTTTGTCCTGAGATCTCCTACATCTTGAGATTGTTCTTCCCAAGGCAGTTCCAGGGTTTCTTTTTTTTTTTTCCCAGTCATTCCTATTCATTTTGCTCTACCTTCTTCAACAGAGTTGGCACAACAAAACAGCATTAAATTTTGGCAACTTCTTTCGCAGGCGAATGACTTAAATATGAACAGGAGCATTGTCTTGTTATCTGGTGAATATTTTCTATCTGCAAAATGACTCAGAGGAAAATAAAATTATCTTAGATAAACAGAAATTGTTATCTGAGGTCTCAAACCAAATCCTTCACACAGACATAGGTGTAGAGAACACAGGAGCTGTAGACAATGACTGACTAGAAAGTGGATCATGTACAACAATGCATGTCAGCATTCAAGAACATTCCATGGGCTCACACAGAAAGTGCATACTGGCTAATGTGGAAGTGTTTTATGTCAGTAGTCTTAAAGGGCCCCCAAACCAGATCACATAAGGCAACTTTACAAATAGAGACGAATCAGATGAAATATAAATACTTGACTTCCATATAAATGCATGACATGCATTCTGAAGTGTTGCATACGTATGGACTTCTGAGTGGCCAAGAGATCATCATAATTATTCTTCGCAAAATTGAACACTTCTTAATATATTGGGCTGTAGGAATTTGTATATGTGTTATGAATGGGATGATGTGGGTTTAAATAAATCACTGCCTTTTGCCCAGGCCTCTGGCAGCAGGCAGTAGCTTTATTGAGGTAGCCAGCACCCCAAGACCCACTCTCATTTGTAAGTTCTTTAATAATGGCTGATTCAGTCTATTATAGAATGAATTATTTATTTAATAGACACAAAACTAACAGACATAAGACTTAGACTATTACTACACAGGAATAAGACAAAAAGAGACAGCTAGTATTGCACCTGCGGGGTTAAAGGTACCATTAATTTTACTGCTAGCGAAGAAATAACTTAGGATCCCATGTTTCTTATCATCCAGTTCCTGATGGAGCACACATCAAAATCCTTTCCCTCAATTCCCAGGAAAGGAACCATGGAATCTGCATCCAGGCTCCGGGGAGAAGTCTCACATGCTTTCAAGGCGTGTGGGTAGAAGGCTTCTGTCTGTGTGATAATTGTGGGAGCTTTTATAGACATAAGAACCATGTCTTTTGGTCCAGAATATTTATTTTTCTTTCATCTCTTCCCACATTTGCTTTCCAGACTAAGATGTTAATTCTTAACTGAGGGCCTGAGCCCTTTTGGTGCCAGAGATGACTCCATGCTGGGCCTATGACCTGCCCAGGTTGTCTCTTGCATATGCACCAACCATCTGTGGTAGAGAGGAGGTAGACACATCCTGCCACAATATGTCAGTGCCACCTAGTGAGATCTGAAACAGAGAGCTGGAACTACACGTGAACATGGTCAGTACAGTGCTGACCTTTCCTCCTTCTAACTTCTCCCTGTGTTTCCTTAGAGGGAATTTCTCAAAAATTCATATATCCTCAGCTTTATCAATAGGTAACTGTATGCTTAAGGGACTAAAAAGTCCTGATTTGAAAAGAACTTAAGAGTTAGGGCTTAAACTTGGAGGGCTTTTTGAGCAAACCAGTCTTTACTGTAATATACGAAAATTTCAGGAGGGTTTCAGTAGATAATAAATTCCTGAACTATATTGGGTTTTACCAGTTTATTGCAGCATTTTGATTTAAACATTGCATTGAAGATTCACATTCAAAATCTAAAAATTGTTTTTCTGTTTTTCTTTGCTTTTTCTCTAGTCAGCAGGGCTCCTCAATAAATGTCTCATAGCTTGCAGATGCACTTACATAGCAACATGAAGGACTAAAACTTCTGCTTTTACTGGCATACATGTGAATTTTCTTGGAATTATATGTATTTCTTTTATTACTGTCCCAAAGTAATTCATTCTTTAGCATATGCATCTTGTTTACAACAGATAAATCAATTTGAAAAGAAAACCCAGTCATCTGCTTTTGATCTAAATTATAATTTCACGGTGTAGTGCAAAACAATTTCATTTTATACAGCATTCTTTTATTACTATCACAAAACACTTTAAGGGCTAAGTCAATCACCAGCTAAAGAAAAGAAGGTATTAAGGTGAGATTTAGAAGAGAAAATGTGCAAATGGATCAGAGAACCAGAGCACTGCAGACATGTAAAAATAATTCATGTACCTTTAGCTGCTGAGTAAGTTGGAAGACAATAGTTATTCCAGCTTGAGAAAAAAAGCAGGGTAGAGAGAGTTTATTTGCTGTATGCTCATTCATATGGTTCACATCACTATAATTTTCCATGCCTCCTTAGGCCCACACAATATATAATTTTTCTTCTTTTTGTCTTCCTTTTGTTCCAATGTAATTTATTACACATTGTCCTTGTTATATATTTCTCTTGTAGGAAAATGAGGGTCAAAGATTTGGACTTTTAAGTTTTCACAGAAGATAATGAGGTTGCCATCAGCTGGTCATGTTCAGGAACAAGCTGTAAATTCACAGGCTGCTTACTGAGGAAGTCACATCCCTGCATTCTGAGAGCAGCAGGCTAGTATAGCTGACAAATCCATCAGACTTCATTCTCAGGTAAGCAGTTCTTAAAGAATTTTTCCTTGGGAAGGCACAGGGTGTGGTCGGAAGCCTGAGAGAAAAAGACCGAAAATTTAAATTTAACTAAGTTCTGTCTTCAGAACAAGAAGCTAATAGACCTGTGAGCAGTAGTTCCCTGCCCTCTCCCTTACCTGGGTGATACATAGTAGCTTCTAACAAGAGTGGTAGTTTAATAATCTAGGATATGCACTCAGTATCCCTAGAATCACATGGACTTTTTTATCTCTTTCTGCTTGCTTGATGTAGGTTGTAAGCAAGGATACAAAGTTATGTATTTGCAAAGGTCCATGGACATCTCTGTTGATCAGATATCCTGGCTCCGTGAAGAGAAATTTCTCAACCCATTGTAGCTTAAACAGATACCCAAGAATTATTTTTTAGCAGCAATGTGATTTCTGAATTTACAGTGTATTTATTATTTTAAATTGAAACAAATTTATCTTCCATGAGTTTTGTTTAAACAAAACACACAGCTTTTAGAACTGTGGAGTGAGGCCTTCCCAACCCACAGTGTGTGAGCATGTCATGGATTTAGATATTTTTGCCTCATTAGTTTTACAGTTAGAAAATAAGCTCACAAAAAATATTGAATGGCTATCTTCAGATACTGAAGTAGTCAAATGATCCAAAGTAATTTACTTTCTTTTCACATCACATATTTAAGGCTGGGATTAAGTAGCTGATAGTAGCTACTTAATAGCTTTCTTGCAAAACTGTTACAGAATTGTCCTTTGTAGAGGAAATAGTGATTTCACATATTTCCTTCAATATTTTTAAAATGTCTTTAAACAATATTTACTCCCATATTCAAGAGTGTACAGTCATGTCAGAACTGGAACTACCAGTTTTTGAGGGTAATGTCCAGAAAGAGCTACTCAACAGGCAGTTCTGTTTAAGTTCTGTCAGCACAATATGAGATACTTGATACTGTGATCCTTGTTAGAGAGTTGTAAAGATATTTTATAATTAAACAGTGATGACCAGCATTCTAACACACACCAATGGAAATGCAAAAGCTTTCTCAGTCTGATTAAGAAGAACAATGTATTTCGGGTTCATGGAATAATTTTTATTCACAGAATATGAAACATAATATGGAAATATGTTTTAACGTCAGCATGCCTCACCAGCTTAAAAAACCACAAGTTTTGAAATTCAATTTGTTTTGCATTTATTTCTAAAATGTTTCTATATAATATTTTCTTCTTGTGCTATCCAGTTCAAATGCTTATTGGTTCATAGAAAGTAATTAGTCTGCCTGTCTTGGTTTATAGCACCATTATTTAACCACACAAAAAGCCAATTCAATTAACAAATATGATACTTTATTTTTTTGCTCTTAAATCTATGATTTTCATACACTGGTAAGCCAGAGTATTTCTGCCGGAATGAGACTTGTCTGACAATGAACATTACAAATCATATATACACATATATATAAACTAAAACAATAAAAAATTAGTAATTTAAACTAGAATTCAAATATTCCCTCCTTTTTCAAAACAACCTTTCAACTATCTGAAAATATCTTTTATAGGCTCTGATATATTTCAGATCTTCAGATTAAAAATCAGTAATTCACTCAAGTATTCTTCCATATAGATCATGTTTTTTGTGTATTGATCACTTTTCCTGCCTTCTACCAGGGTGTCTGGAAAGGACTCATTCATTTTAAATGCAGACCAAACTGGAAGTCATTCTTAAAATAAGGTCTTGTTAGTCTTTTCTAATTTCAAGTATAACATCTCATGTTTACAATTACTTGATCACCTGGATTTATGATAATTTTATGGTGTGCTAGTATGAGACAGACAAAAATGACATAGATACATTTAACCCTACCTTGAATGTGTTACATGATGTCCTGAGATCCCTTGCAGTGCTAATAATTACATTAGAAAAACATAAAGGTTATTCATTTATTTTACCTTAATACACTTTTTAAAATAAAATGTGGACATAGAAGTCTTGAAGAGAATCCTCATGTCAGCAAATCTAGTTCACAGTCCAAATTAACATCCTTGTCATGTTCTCTCACTCAAAATGTACCAGGCTCCCATTTTAGATCTGGTTTTGTCTAGCAATCGTGTTTATTAGGCATAGAAGGTCCAAGCCTGATCACACCAAAGTCAGGATGAAACCTTTCATAGCCTTCAATAATGCATGACTACTTTAATTCTTAGACAACTTTTATTCCAGAAGAATTCTGAACCAGAATTCAAACAGCTTTTTCAATATGAACATTTACTTTCTCACACAAGATTTTTTTCTTGAAGCAGTAGATTCTAAAAATATTTGAGTTCTACATGTTAATTATATGTTGTTTAAACTTATCTTTATTTTACAATTTAAGTTTCTTCTAGTTCCAACTCGTGTTCCTTAGGTTTATAATATACAGAAAGACAAAGAGTATTCTGTTCCTTTTCCATATAGTTTATTATTTCACAAATAATCTCTTACCATACTTCCTATTAATAGTTTCTGTAAATAATGCAGCTCTAATAAGTTCAAATCTTTTTCCATATTAGAGTTTTAAGTAATTGTTCATCTCCTAATTTCAAATTAGCTTCATTTTTTGCTGTTTCTGCTCTGTATTTCTGGAGGCAAAATTACCAGAATCAAATATACAGCTCAAGACAAATGCATTCCACTGTTTCATCTAATGGCATTAATATTATAGAAGGACACAAGACCACATTGTGCCAGTAGTGATGCCCTGTAATGTGTTATTTCAGATGTCCCAAAGGTTGTGATCACACGCTTTGTTACTTTCACTGTAGACTCTCGGTCAAAGGAAATGCTTTAAATATTTAAAGGGTAACATGAAGAAAATCACCTTCTGTTTTATCAGAAGCTGCATTTATCACAAATGGAGAATATGGTCACTGAATGACTTAATCTTTTAGAGAATGAAAGAAAAAATTACTGAGAAATTACTCTGCAATAAACAAAAGCTTCAAAATCTCTTTACAGTGCCTTTGGAGAAGGCTAAATAAAAGGCTTTGCAAGAATACGTGATACTAATGGCATTACTTGGATTTAATGAATGAGGAACAGAGGAAACCAGCACATAAATTTTATGTCTGGAGCAAGAAAGGGTTCAGCAGGCTGTTGTAAGAAATTATGTTAAATATTATGGAGAACATGTTTAATATCTTTCAGTCTAATTAGTGTAATTCCTTGGCATAGTCTCAGCACAAATGTGTTGTAAGTTTGAGGAAGTGCATTTGCCACCTACTAATGAATAGTTCTTTCAATAGTGAACTAATGCCCCCTTGCACTGCTCTATCAAATTTCCTGGACACATTAGACTCATTTCACATGTCAGGAGATAGTGTGTAATGTACATCAAGCAGATTTGTGCATACCCAGAAAATCTGGTAAGTACAGCATCTTAATTTCTAAGTGTGTAATATGCACCAGAGTTAAAGCCTCCACATTTACAAATACAGCCCCTGTAGCTAGAGAGTTTTGGCTCACTCTGCCAAAAGGCAAACAATTTCTGAGAGCTATGTAGATAGAGAGATCTCTGATGTCTCACACACAAAGCTGTGGGAGCCATCTACAGCCAAAGATCCTGCAAAGATTCTTCTCTACTGAGGAAACCAGTCAGAACCAGTTGCCTACAGGAAATTGAGGGGGAAAAACTCAAAATTTCAGATACTTTCAGGTGAAGCTGTAGCATGAAGAAGAGGTCAGAGGGAAAACCCTAATACCAGGCATGGTCATTCACACTGAAGATCTAATGAAGGGATACTTTCAGTCTAGGGCATAAAAACCAGTTTATGCAAGTTAAGAACTCCACTGTGTAAGCAGGAATGACTGTTGAGGAGTAGTCAAAAACTTGTTGCTGGATCTGAGGTTTTGTCCCAGGGCTGCTTCTACACCTAAAACTGGTCCTGACAAAAGAGCATGAGATTTCATTTCTGTACTCAGTTATGGTGGTTGCAACAATGACAGAACTATTCTTTACTCTCCACTTGTTGCAAGGACAACTTCTCATGATTCCTCCAAGAACAAGTGTGCTAGCAATATTAGATAGATTAAATCTGTCTTCCTGGTAGCTGGAGTGAAACCTGAGGGGAATATATTCACCATCTAAAAAGGCAGCAGAATGTAAATTTGTAAGAGAATTGAAAGCAGATTTCAGGGCTTAGTAGAGAATGACCTGCAACTAGAATATTTTAATAGGGGCTATTGATTATTTGAAGTTAAAGATAGTATTGTTTTACACTGTTTTCCTAAAAACATGGTGGGGAGACATGGAAGTCGTATCCATGGAAGTTGTATTCATTTTTCCAAATATTAGCATTCAACAGGTCAGTCAGAGGCCTGAAAGATGGATAAATGTCCAGAACAGTGCACAAGCTATCTCTAAACAACAAAGAGATGGAATGAGTGATTCGGCAAGCACACATGTGATCATGTCACTCTAGGGTGTATTGATTTGGTTAGTAGATATGCCTTACTCAACATTGTCTTGTTTATGGGAGTGCTATGAATGGCAGACAGAGAGATTGAGTGGGTTTTTTGAAAATGATGGCACATGCCTAACAGACAAAGGGTCTGATATCTACCTATAGTGTCATGACCTAGATTGAAATCAAGCATAAGACTCTGGGGAAAAAGTGAAATGTAGACATGACACTGCAGTTGGCAAGATCCAGTGTAACTGAGCATGAGAGTTAAACACTTAAAAAGAAGATCTAGCAGCCTCTGTCTACAATTCATTGGTTCAGCTGTGTGTATAAGTAAGTTCCAGAGGTAAATCAGTGACTATATAGGCTTTTGCCAAAATTGTCTTTTTTTGTCCAGTTCAGTTTTATGGGTTCTCAGAAGAAAAATTCCTCCTCAACCTGCCAAGAGATAGAAAGTTATCTGAATGTCATACTGTAGCACCCCGTGCAGTCAGGGTTTTTACTAAAATTTTGTCTCCCTGTATTTCAGATAATTCATTTCATAGGAACTGGTATGATAGATTTCTTAAGACACTAAAATATTAATAACTTTACATTCTATAGAAACCAAACTAGAAACTTTCCAGCAGAAGATATGCTAATACATATTAATAGACTATAGCTCATGTTTTGTGTCATCAAAAAATGCTTAATTCTTGGCCTAGTGTTTTGCTTGATGTTTTCTTTTACGTTTCTATAAAGAAAAAAAAAAAAGGAAGGGTTTATCTACCTACTTTGTTCAGTTACAGGACTCCTAAAATTATAACCAGGCTCTATAACAGGCCCATAATACTGGGGTATGATAATATGACATAGGTTCTGTAGGACAACAACATTTTTCAGAAATAGCACATGGCTGAGCCATTTCACGTGGCTCTGGATATCTGAATATAAGTGACAGAATCAAGCTTTCTGTCTAATAGTATCCATGAAGCATCTCTAATTGCCCTCTGTATTGTAGATCAATACTTATCTCCCCAAAATCTATAGTACACATTAAACTTGAAAGCAAAATACCAACATTTTCAAATTAAATATGCTACAGGACATAAGATCAACTGCCAGCGTTCTGACATGGGAGTCTTAATAAGCCTGAGAGACTGCAGAAGGCCATCTGCTGAGGTTAGACAAGTGCCCACTGTGATTGACATGGCATGCACCCCCTGCAGCAGAGAGTGATACTCACTTTCCTCCACTCCTGGCCAGAGTTCTTTTGTTACCAGGAGATATTTTATTTGTATGAAAACACTTAGTTTTATTTCAACACCTCCTTGTTGAATTTATTTAACATCTCCTTTATTTCAACACCAATTTCATCTCAGTCAGTGTTCTGAAGTGTTTCCTCCTTCTCCAGAGCTACAATTCTTATGTCTGGTTACCTCCCATTGCTGATGATTGCATAATTGAGTTGAAATCTGGAAACTGACTAGCAATCAATTTGATCACACAACTGAGCAACTGCTTCACAGAATCACGAATTGGAAGGGACCTCCTGTAATCATCTAGTCCAATAATTTAGAGCAGGTTACCTGACTGAGTCCAATCTTTGGAGATATTCAAAGAGAATCCACGGCCTCTCTTAATAACCTGTTCCATCATTTGATCAACAAAAATAAAAAGAGTTTTCTTGTGGTCAGATAGAATTCCATGTGTTTTAATGTGTGGCCATTGTGTCAGTGGATACTACTGAGAAGTCTGTCCCCCTCTTCTTCATTTCCTACCATCAGGTGTTTCAAAACACTGATAAGGTGCCCCTGTGCCTTCCCTTCACCAGGCTGAACAGCCCCAGTCCTCTCAGCCTTTTCTCACATGAAAGATGTTCCATTTCATTAATTATCTTTGTGGCCCTATGCTGGAGTGTCTCCAGTAAGCAATGGTCACCCATATCTGTTAAGGGATATTTTTTATGAGCTAATATATAAATGATATATTTATCTTTACTGGAATTCTCCATATTCCTTCACTATACTTTTATTTTAATCTTTTTTGCTTTTCCACTATTATGTAGTGAAATAAAATTATTCTGGTTCCCATGCCCTCTATGCCATTTCTTTTCCTGTCACTTTCCACAGAACACACTGAACTGTGACCTTTGCAACACCATTTTCTCAGCTGATCTGTCCATTTTCTTGGCTCTTTTAGCTTGAACTTCTCTTATAGTTCTGCATGTGTGGCTGTCATTTCTCTACTGCTCTGTTCTTTGTGTGAATAGCTGCATTTGCATATGTTGGTCTAGGTCTTTCAAATAGCCTGTCCTCAATTTTATTGCTCTCACTCAGCACTCTTACTTCTAGAAACTGAATTGATTGTACCCTAAACTGTCTTTTTCTAATTATGGAATACATAATAATTACATGATAGTGTTTTGTGTCAGTGTACATCCTCATCTTATGACAGCTGTACCTTTTATTCTTGATTTTGAATTTAAAGAAAATGAAGACAGAAGGAGAGACGGAGAGGAGAGGAGAGGAGAGGAGAGGAGAGGAGAGGAGAGGAGAGGAGAGAGGCCTCCTTCAACAGTCACAACACCAATCAAACATAGTTGCTTCTGACTTCTCTGAATTATTGACATATCTCAGCCTCTCTTTTCGCCCTCTGACCTCCTTAGTTTAGTTTAGTTTTGTCTTTCTCATCCTATAGGTTTGCTTAAGTTTACAGACTGTTCTGTGTTTGTCAATATATTTATATAAAACAAAGGCAAAAAATAATTGTGAATCTGAATGTACCATGTTGAGCCATCCTCGTTTCTTTGATTTTCATGGAACCCCAGAGCATGCAAGGAAAAAGCAAGACTATAACTTCAGCCTGTATTTTCTGCCAGGTCAAACTGAACAATCTAAATTCTTTCAAGGATATGTTAGGGTGACATGTACCTGCTACTCTGGAAACATGGTAACACTGACAAAAGTATCTGTTCGAAATCCCTTCTTGTCCCAGGAGTAACAAATGGTGGAATCATATTAGTGCAGTGAGGTTCTGTCTGTTGAATGGCTGTTAATATGTTTACTTTATATGCAAGTAATAATGAATTAACTGTCACTGTCAAGATAGGATCTTTCACATAGCTGAAATTTATTCCTTTCTGTCCTAAAAAACAAATCTGATATTAAATAATGCTTTTTCAACTATATGTACTGCAAAAAAAAATGGTTTATGTAAAGAAAAGGAATGGGGTTTAATACTGAGGCCTTCTTTCCATCTTACTTTACATTTGACAGTTTTAAATGGATAATATTTGCTGTCTTCTGCAGAAAAATCAGTTGAAAAATGCTTTCTTAAGGGTAAAATTTTTACGTGGTATGCATCATTGTCCTCATGGCTTCATTATAAGAAATTGAAAGCAAAAATTAAAAATCAAGACTCTTTCAATGTTACCTTTGCTATTTTCAGAAGCCAAATGTAGGTATTCCACTTGATGCAGTGTTGAATCAAATGTGAATGTTGCATAAAGCTGGCTTCAAAAGAACCATTAGGAAACAAGAGTACTATTGCATTTTTCAAGCCTGAAGCCATTATATAATTTACTAGCATTTTCATTAATTCTTTGCCCACATAAGTTGGTTTGAGACAGCTTACTCTCCTCTCCTCTCCTTGAACAAACCAGCATCACAAAAATGTGGTTTAGAAATTTTATCCATATGTTTCTTTAGACTGGGTTTTTTTGTTTGCTTTTTTTTTTCCTTTTAACTAAAGGAAGCAAACCAAATATTAAAATATTGGAATAATTTTTACAGATTTGTTACAAAAAAAGGGAAAATGTCTTGTCATTCACTGTGACTGTAATCTGTAATGTGACATTTCTTAATTAAGTTTTGGATCAAGCTTGTCTACTATAATATGGTATATTGAAGTGTTGAAATGATAGATTGCAGGAAAGAAAAAAAAAGATGAGATGTAGAAACATATTTCTTATTGAAGTTTTCAACTTTGAATGCAAATTTTATTTGGAGTTCAAATTTCATTTGCTGTGTCAAATGGAAAGGCTACTGTATCTGTTAATTTTCTCTTTTATCGTTTCTTTTCTTCTTTGCCTTTGTTTCGCGAGTTCTTTTTCTCAGAGTTTGGATTAAAAGGCAGAAGACGCTAGGTTGTTCTTCGGACTTAGATGTTTATTATTTTCTTATCTATAACACAGCTGCACAGGATGTGCCTCTTAGTTAACAAGGTAGAAAATGGCTGTGAGTTCTGACTTCCAAGGTCTTTTAAGGTCCAAATCACCCAATTATGGAATGCCAACTAATTTGTTTTTACTTATAATCCAATAACTAACTACTCATGATCCTCACTGTGGGTTTTTTGACCCAATACCAGAGCACCCAGATTTGTGAAGAAGAAGGAGAAAAGAAGAAGAGCTAATCCACACCCAAAATCCTCCATATTGTTACACATGTATATATTATTATATCCCAGAAACCTAAATTTTCTAAACCCAGAGTTCCAACAGTATCCAAAAGGAAAATCTTGCACAGATCTGTATAATATCTGAATTCAAATTATAGACTAGCCAAACATCAAATTTATTCAAAATGTATTTGAAGGTTTAGTTTTTCAAAACATTGCCGGAATGCGAAACATCTCTTTGCATTCAGAAATTTCACCTTCAAATCTACCGCACAGTAAACTAAGAGGAAGCATGTGATGGCAAAACTTCCATGCTATTCCACATAATTCCTCCTGTAAGATATGGAGCTATTTACACATCTGTTTTATTTTCCTCACCTCATTAAGGTAAGTCATTCTCCTTTCTTCAAGGGCAGGATGAGAACGAAAGGGTACATGCATACGCTGCACAGACCTTCTTCCTCTAGTGAGTTGTCTTGGAGTGACTTTATGATGTGTATCCCCTATCACTGCTCTATGCCCAGAAATTATTTCTGTGCCTTTCTGTGCCTTTAAACTGAGCCCGAGAGGGGGGAGAGAAAAAAACAAGTGAACTTTTCAAAGCAGTTGTTCAAGGACACAGATACACACTCCCCTGCATTCCCCTGCTGTGGTAGCAAGAGCGGAGGAAGCACCCTTCTTGCTTTTCAGCCAGCTTTTGGCTCCTTTTCTCTGGAGGAAGACGGAGAGTTGAACTTTGTTTTCCTGTGACTTCGTTTTTCCCCTTCTTGTCTTCTGGACTGTTTCAACATCAGAAAACATCAGGAGAATTTCAACATCAGAAAACATCGGGCCCCTGGAGGTGGGCCCACACTGACCCAGCTCCGAGGAGGAGGAGAGAGACCACACCTACAGAAGGACTCTGAAATCTTTCCAGGTTTCTCTCCACAGCGAGAGGTTTTATTATTTAGCATTATTATCCTTTTCCTGTGTGTTTGTTAAATAAACAGTTTTTTATTTCTTTTACTTTCCTCCGAGGAAAATTATTTTTTTCCTGAACCTGTTGGGGGAGGGCTGGTTGTAACCTGCCTTCTATCAGACGATATTTTCCTCCAAATTTGTCCAAACTGGCACATGAGTTAACAAATCTTGATTCAGAAATCAACTGGATATGAAAGGTTGATTGAAGGACTTCTGTAGCTGCCAGCTGATAATGCTTTTACAAACCATATTTTGGTTTTAAAGATGAGCTATTATTAATTTTTCCTTGTTCAAGTACAATTTTTACATTATATTTTCTAGCTGTGCATTTTGTCATGCTGCTCTAGGCCTGCTTTTATGTGGTTTGCATTCCAACCTTGATTTAGATTTTCACATTTTCTAACCATAGAAATTAGGCTTAGTGTCTTGTGATGTAGAGTACTATAATACTTTAAAAAAACAGCTATCTTCCTGCAGATTTTCACTGCTGGATTAGAAGCTCAAGTACTTTTTACCCTGAAGGAAAAAAACTGTGTTTATAAGAGATGATGCAACCCACTGATATGGCTGACTAGAAGAGATTGTAAACAGCATGTAATGAGAAGTGTGTTTGAGGCAAACTAGATCTCTTGAAGTTATGCTATTTGGTGATAGTAGGAATCAGATCCTTACATCCTTTTTTGCTTTTGGATCAGGAAAGGATAACTTTGTTATGGCATCTGAGATCAGCATATTGTCTTTAGCATCTTCCAGATCCTCAGAGAGCTCATGTCCACAGGCCCATGTTTGCAGCTGGTTGCCAGAAACCTTCAGACAGGAAGTGAAAGTGCATGAGGATAAAATGTCAAATACAGTTATCACCCAGATATCCTTTAGTCTGAAGGCACTCTCGTCAGAGCACTCTTATCAGACAAGGAAAACATGAGTGAAATGACAGATTCTAATAATTATTGTGCTGGTTTAAAACTCAGCAGGAAAATTAAACCCACTCATGCTGCTCCCTTTTCCCTGCTCCCTTCTGATTGTGAAGGAAACGCTAAGGAGAGATTATAAAATGGAATCACAATTTACTGAAAAATCCCAATAAACACAGTAATATTAATAAAAGGGTGTACAAAAGCAAAAGTGTTTTACCCACGAAAGGATGTTCACCACTGAACAAACAAAAATGCTTCCTGAAGACAGCACCCAGTGTGGTTTCCCAGACAAAGGCAAAATGGCAACTGGCCCTGCAGTGTCCACATGGTATATGGGAAAAGAGAGGCAGTATATGTCAGGGAGGCTCACAGCTTAACTTTCCCCCCACCAGCCCAATAACAATGGAAATACAAGAACAACATAAAACCAGCTGGGACCTGACAGGGCTCTGAAACAGGTTAGGGGAACCTTTTCATGGGCCTAACTTTGCAGGAGCAGGACTGGAGCATTCGGTGGTGTTGGTGGTGGCAGTGGTGGATTCCTGCTCCACATCGCTTGGCTGGGCTCGCTCTGCGCCACTGCTGCTCTCTCCCTTTTTTTTTCACAGAGCAAAATCCCAGGCTTGCCAGCACTGTCTTTCAGCACCTACCTGCAAAAACTGCAGCTCAGAGGAATGGGAAAAGGAATCACTGATAGCAGAAAGGGTCTTGGCTCTGCAGTCTGACCCAATGCCCTCACACACCCTGCCTCAAGCCAGAAAAAAGATGGAGACCCTTCCATTCATTTCTGACCTAAGCTTCCTTCTACTGAAACCATGCCACAGCCATGCTGTGGGTGGTATGGAATTAAACAGTGCTAGTAATTCCAGCCCTTTCTTCTGTAACCATGACAGTACATAAAAAATTGTATAAAATAATATTCTATATAAATGTATGTAATCAGCATTATCATTGACAAAGCTATGGTATTCCTTATACCATATTTTAAAAGCATAATTTATCTTGTTAACCTTTTTAGCATCTGACAAGTAGGGATAAAGTCAACTGTGTTTCCTTAATTCCTCTGTACTGAGGAAGAAATAGTATTCAAAGGTTATTTTTATATATATGTAACCCTCAGATATGTCCGAGCTTTCCAGTGCAGCAATGTATAGTACAGTACCACACAGAAACACCAGCTGAGCCCTTAGAAGCTATCGAATTAAAACAGCAGGGCTGTAACATTTAACAGAGCTAATGTCTCTGCATGGTGCGAGGTGGTGGAACAGATTAAGTATGTCTGACAGCGCTGTGAAGTGCAGCTACATCTCCTGTAATGTGATACTGGTTCCAATGAGTGTCATCAATTAGGTAGCTGCTAATTTCAAACTCTAGTCCCTGTAACTGCCACTTTGGTCAACTGGCTAGAAATTTTTCATTTATCAAGCAACAAAACAACAATATCATCTTGCAATCTAAAATGAATTTTCCGGAACTATAGTGTTGTTTTGACATATTTTTTCAAAGAAGAAATCTGGAAATTGGGGATTTTTTACCTGAATTTAAAACTTATAGAATTCTCACTATTATAAATTGAATACCTCAACTTAAACTTTGGAAGATATTTCTCCAGAAAATTTAGCTCTGAAAATGGAATTAGACTTTGAAGCCTTCTCTAAAATTCTGACTTTCATGTTGGACACATTATTATCTCTAATAATTTGCAGTCGTTTTCCTGCCTTAGGAATAAAACATCAAAAGTCTATTAAAAATATGGAAACTGAAAGTTGGCTTTTTCCTCCAAGAAACAGAAATTTGTCTTGGGGACAGATTTAATAATTGAATATTTTTCATAGTTTGGAGCTTCACTTTATTTGTATAGAGAAGAAAATAACTCATCTTAGGTTTTGCTACTGAGCTTTTTGGATATATTTAACAGAATGTATGAGGGCAATAGACCTTCTGTGGTTCTTATTTCTGCATGCCAGTTTAGAACATTTGGCCTTAAATACTAAGAGAAGTTGTGAAAGCTTTACACTGATACTTATTCATGAGCACACCAACTCCTTGTCTCCACTAGTAAGAAAATTTAAGCTGATTTCTTTATAAAACTACAGTATGAGAATTCTTTTAAAATTGAATCAGTGCTTAATTTTATTTTTATTTTGTATGGATCCTTCGTGAATTCTTGATCAAACTCAGTTCAAGAGACCTTCTAATGACTAATATCAAGACAAAGAGAATCTTTAGAGGTAAAATGGGCTTAATGCTTTCTGCTAGTAGTTTAATTCATGAAGCCAAGAAAATGTCATAACATAGTTAATCATATATAGGGAGATAAAATTGTATATTTAGTGTCCCTTCCCCCCCTGCCATGTGGTACTGGGAGAAGGGCCCTGGGGGGGAGACACGGGGTTTCCCTGCCCCTGGTCAGCCTCGTTCCCCATTGGTTGTTTTGTGTTCCCCTGCGCGGGCAAGGACCCTCGGGTCCCGGGATTGAGCAGTTCCTCGGTAAACCTCTGGCCATGCAGCTGGAGAAATAAACATCTCTGAAACATCTATCAAGAATCGGTCCATATATATTTCTTTTCCACGGGCCTTGTTGATTGATACACGTGTTGCAGTTTCCCCGCTGTAACAAATGGTAAAGAATGCAGGCAGAACGATCCCCGATCCCTAAGAACAGCAACTGATTTGTGAGTAAACTCTGCATTTCTCTTCTTGTTTTTGTTTTGCTGATCCATCTCTAAATTATGGAGGAATCATGGAAAGACTCTTGGCTCTCAGAGCTGCATATGGACATTTATCTTAAACTTGAAAAGATTCTTGAACAACGATTTGTAAATTTTTGCTTAATTCAAGCTCAGAAGGAACTGAAACACTTCCTGACATGGTTGCTTAAGAACTTTTTCTATGTTTCTTGGGATTTAATTCTTACCAAAGACTTTTGGAACACTGTTTGGACACAGTTAATTTCTGAGTCAAAATACATGCCGATGGAAGAATATTTTCATGAATATTATTTAATTACCTGTTGAGCAATGTCAGCTGTGTCTTAGAGAAGGAAGGTGTGCCTCAGAGTTCGTGCAACCCAGGCCACATTGACCGAGCCCTCTCCGAGCAGCAGCGAGGCAGTTCCCGCGCATGGGTGGAGCGATGTGAGCTGCAGTGTCGGCAGCAGAGCGAGGTGCGGCGGGAGCCCACCCAGCCCCGCACAGCGCATGGTGGAGCGAGCCCTGTGAGAGGAGCGGTGGGCGGGCAGCAGCTGGTGGCAGAGCGGAGCCGCGCGTAGCCGAAACATGCGCTGGAGCAGGGCACGGGGGGGTCGTCGCTCGGGGGCCTGGCCGAGACGTGGGCGCGGCCCCAGGCAGTGGCAGCGCAGCTGAGAGCAGACGCGGTGGCGCGCGGGGAGCTGAGCGACGCGGCCCGGCCCGGCCCGCACAGCCCCGAATGCAACACCGGGAAGAGCGCGCAGGCACGAGCAGCCCCGATGGCCCCGGCAGCACTGACAACCCTGGCAATTCCAACACAGGAGTGAGTGAAAGCGAAAGAGAAAGCAAAAACACAGCAAGACAGAAAACAGCAGCCGCTCAGAAAAAGGAAAAGATCATTGTAGCTAAGGTTTTAGGAATAGTAAAATGGTATAATGTTAAACAAAATTATGGTTTTATAACAATATGTGACAACCAAGAAAACATATTCATTCATAGAAGTGCTATTAAAAAGAATAACCCTGAAAAATACATCCCAAGTTTAAGAGATAGAGAAGTAGTAGAGTTCATAATTGTGCAAGGTAGAAAAGGTTTACAAGCAGCAGAGGTCACTGGGCCTGATGGTGTTTCTGTAAAAGGCAGTATAGATGCTAAAAATCGTAGTCATGGTCGACAATATCTCCATTATAAACCCCCCCTACAGTCTCCCTTTCCTAATCCCACCTTTCCCTTTTACCCTATATCCTATTACCCCCAGTGTATTCCCAATCCGTTTTTTCACCCATGGTTTCCCTCACAAAACCATGCTTTTGCCAATTGTTTCCCCAAGAATCCCTTTCCAATGCCGAGTGGGGGATGAAGAGGAGGAGGGAAGGAATTAACTATTGTTGTTTAGAGTTCCAACAGGTACAAATGGAAGAAACCCTCTCCTGCCTCAGTTTCCCCACAAAGCGTGCTCGGAGAATCCTGTCTCCTTTCTGTCGGCCTTAAGATGTTCCAGAGAATCTGTTTGGACATTTAAAGACTCAGGAGGGTGGCTTGTTTTGTTTTGAAACTGTTCTTCTTATGTTTATCCAGTTGTTTTCAATGTTAAGTTTTCAATCTCTTTTTGTTAAAAATAAATGGGTGAAATGTCGGGGTCCCTTCCCCCCTGCCATGTGGTACTGGGAGAGGGGCCCTGCGGGGGAGGCATGGGGTTTCCCTGCCCCTGGTCAGCCTCGTTCCCCACTGGTTGTTTTGTGTTCCCCTGCGCGGGCAAGGACCCTCGGGTCCCGGGATTGAGCAGTTCCTCGGCAGATCCTCAGCCATGCAGCTGGAGAAATAAACATCTCTGAAACATCTATCAAGAATCGGTCCATATATATTTCTTTTCCACGGGCCTTGTTGATTGATACGCATGTTGCAGTTTCCTCGCTGTAACAATTTAGAATTCATATTTATATTTTTGAAGAATATTTGGGGGTATCTGATCCAGTTATTAAACTAAATTTGAGTTTGTCAAGAAAGCCTATGCATATTAGCACTCATCTTATGAACTATTTCCATCCTGAAGGCTTGGTGCATATCTTATTTAGGCCTATCTAGTCAGAAATATCTAATCAATTTAATGATCATACAAAGAGAAAAAAAATAAGTTGCTGACTTTTGAAGGTCAGCTGGTCCAATGTCCTCTTCCAAGAATGGTTAGTCTCAGTATTAGACAGTTCCTCAAGTTTTGGATACTGCCACAGATGGAGAATCTCTGAACAGCCTCTTCTGATACTTATTAACTCTAAAAGTTTTGTTGGTTTGGTTTTTTCTCCTTAATACTCTCTCTTGACTTTCTGCTGAGCTCCTTTTAGGAGGAAACCCAAGGAGTAGCAAGATGCAGGTGCTCCGCCATGGGATCAGGGAACTGAGACTCAAGAGCCACCCTGGGGTACTTAAAGAAGGAAATGTCTGTGAAAGTTTTTGAAAGAAGTCTTTTATGGTGGTCATGTAAAAATAATGGCCTCCCAGTCAAATTTCTGTCTTGTTTTTAAGGATATTTTTATAAGTAAAGTAAGTCACAGTGGTTATGCATGGTCCCAAGGAAAATAGTGGGAATTTTGTCATTGCTTCCAGCTGCACTAGAAGTTTCCCCTTATTGGGAGTCTCTCATTAAAAAAAAAAAAAAAAGGTAAAAAAAAATACATAGAACCCAAAAAAAATAAAATTTTGTTTAATGACTTTATGAGTACTCTTACTTTAAGTGACATGTATTCTTCATAGGTTGCTTTGCTCCACATCGAAAATGCTTTCCCCAGTTTCTATTTGTGTCCACAGAGCTGTTGCTCTGATCTTTTTCTTTAAGTCCATGGGAAATTTACTTATCCTCAATGTCTCACAATGGAGAAGTTAAGAATAGGTATTAGTTTCTCTATATCACTCGTATTTTATATATTATAAAAAGAATATTCACAGTCTTGAAATGTCCAAATAGGATGAGCATGTGATCAGTCAAATGTAACCCTTACTCAATCCCTCCAAATTGTTTGTCATCACTTGCAATGCCTCTTCTAAAATTTATCCTGTAAGCTTTTTCAGACAGGGATCTTGATTTATGTCTTATGCGGAGTCTCTATTGCCCTTTGTGTGCTTGCTATAATAATAGGGTGATAAATGATTTACATTGTTTTCTGTATCTCTACATTCTGATTCACCCTCATGCTTTTTGTTTATTTTGATTGAAATCTCTTGGATTTCCTTCAGCAGTTTTTGCCTGGCATTTTCACAAGTATCTGAACTAAGATTTTCCACAAACATTGAACACATGGCAACAGCAAATATGTATTGGGAACTTCATCCAGAATGCACTGCAGGAGTTTTGCCTTAAGTATGATCAGTGATAGCACATTCTGAAAGGGGCTGGGGTGTGTGCCTGTAAAACATTTAATCTTTCAAACAGCAGGGTCCCATGGCAAAACCTATGCTCTACTGCAGCTATGAAAGCTGCAGCTGACAGCTTGCCCTGTTGTCATTTGCAAGATACATTAGCTTTCTCCTGTAAAATATTAACACATTTATCAATTTTATGATCAATAAGCCATACATTTGTAGCACTTAGAAGTTTCAAAAAACATTTCATGAAGTGATGAATTGTTGCTCTAAATACAGCAAGTGTATAATAACCTTAAATTCCATACCTTCTCATTCATGTACTGGTACATTCTTTTATTCCAACAGCTACAACGCAGCAAGACAATCAACAAAAAATGGGCTCTTTCCCAGTAAAACAGAAAAAGGTGTTTAAAATTAAAAGTTTGCAGAGTGTCAGTTTTGCTAACAGACTGAAATGCATTTGTTACTATCTATTTGGAATATTTTAATATCATGTAGCTCTTTCAGTTGTCCTCTGCAAAAAGCAGTTTTCACTCATAAATGTAAGGTTATTCCTGTCTTGCTACTGCTGATAAAACTGATATTGACCTGGGAAAGTCATGGGGTTTAATCCGTTCCCTGTGAATTATAAAAAGCATTTGTGGTAAATGCAATTTTCCAGTGCAACTTTTCTCCCTGATGTATGTTTTTATAGCAAAAGTATTTTGGCCACTTACAACCTCTTCTCAGCACGTCTTGACCCCTATTTCCATCTTGACCACCACAGATGTTCTAATGAGAGCTCTAGGATAAACACAGCCTCAAATCCATCCCTTTCCAGTATTTCTAGCTGTTCTTAGCACTACCAGTAGAAGTGCAAATTCATCAACATTAACTTCACTGATGGTAACATAGTTGTAGGAGTTAATCTGAATCCAGAATTTTAATGATTCGTATCCCTCTAATGTGTTTTGGGGTTTCAAATACTTTCACCAATTCATTATCCATCAATTGTGAAATTTGTTATGTGCAGAGATTCACAGTAATGTTAACCAAACTAAAAAGACCTCTTAAATCTTCTGTGTGATAGCAAGCCATGTGCTTTAACACAAAATAAAACCATGCTTTTTGAACATGACTTTTTAACAATGAAGGAAAGTCAAAGAGATTACCATTTATTGTAGGCAACTGTTAAAACTTCTGGAAAAAGGGATATGAAATCTTTGAAATTCAATTCACTTTGTGGGATAAAGACTTCAGTTCCGATAAGGGTAATATCATCCTGCAACACTGAGAGTTACCTTTCTCTGTAAATGCGTGCCACCTCCTCATATTGTCTGCTACCTTTTTCTGATCAGCCATTATTTTTCCAGAATACAGCTCGAACAATATTTGCTTTGCTTCCCCAAAACATTCTTTTTGCATGTGCAAGATGATTTTCATTAAATGGAAGTGAGTATATAGTCTTTGATGCATTTATCTGAAAAGATCCTTGAAAAGTACAGTGTGTTGCTTCCTTCTCAATAGGTAGTATAGGGTAATATGTTTTGGATTGATGTTCAAATAAATGGATATTTTTGTTATTGCTGATGAATTTTTACACCGAGTAAGAATTCTTTTCTGCTTCTCACCCCACCAGTGAGAAGACTGGGGATGCACGAGATATTGGGAGAGGACCCATCCTGAATGCTGATCTCAACTGACCCAATGGATAACCTGTACCATATGGCATCACACTCAGCATATGAAGCTGGGGGAAGATGTGAGAGGGGAGGACATTCAGAGTGGAGGTCATCTTGCCAAGCCACCATTACACATGATGGAGCACTCGTTTCCTGGGGATAGCTGGACACCTGCCTGCCCATGGGAAGTGGTGAATTAATTCCTTGTTTTGCTTTATTTGTGAGTGTGGATTTTGCTTTACCTATTAAATGCTTTTTGTCTCAACTGATGAGTTTTCTCCCATTTACCCTTTCAATTCTCTTCCCACTGGGTGAAGTGAGAGATCAGCTGCATGGGGCTGAGTTTCTGGCTGGGGTTAAACAACAACTTAGAGTCACAGAAAGATGTCATTGATGTAACACTTTTGTGTTCTTGCTAGATATGCAGTACAACTTGATTTCTTTCGAGAGGACATTTCTTTGTTTATTATTAATGCCTTAATCTATCACTGATTTTAAGTTTTCGATTTTCTATTCTACTTTCACCTTATTTCTCTGTTATCTTTCACTTTCCCCTTCTTTTGTGTTTTTTCCTGTGATTCAATGGGAAACTGGATTACACTGGATTTGAGGGAGACATGTGCAACAGCCAAGAAAGAAATTCATCTCAAAGTAATCCCTGGATTTACTCTGTTGGTTTCCCTTCATTCCAGAGTGGCAGTCATTCACTGCTAGCCTAATAAAGCAGCAATTTTTTGCAGCTCAGAGCTGTCTCAGCTGCTTTGTCCAAGGCCTTTTGCAGACTGTTTTTTTGAATGGAATGAATGGACAAGGATACATATTTATGCTTATTTACCTGTACTCTCTATGTGGGTAACAGTAGAATAAAATTAATTTTACTTGAAATTCTATCTAGACACATAAAATTTGAAATAAAAAATATTTAAGCAAATCAATTTATTTCCCTTTCTTTGCTTCTGTTTCTTTGTAGAAGGATGAGGAAACCAGGTGTTCAGAACAACATAATATAACCTGCATTTTATTACTTGGACTGCTTGATAGATGCTTAAACTGTTGAGAAACGTTATCACATAAAGGGAGACTGCAAAAAGAAAACGCATTTATTTAAAATCTAAGCAAATTTTTTTCTGAAGTACAATGTAAATGCTTCTAACACCGCTGAAGATGGCAAATCATTCAATGCCATGTTCTGTGATAAACTACAGGTTCTATGAGTTGTCTGATAGCAAACCATATATTTGTTTTAGATGACAGCATCAACACAGAGTTTCTTTAATCTCCAATGAAATGATTTTCCTCCTTCAGGTTTTCTGGAACTTACAACCTGTTTGAGAAGGCCAATTTTAGTATTATGTTCCTCTGTTATGATTTGGATAGCGTCTGTGTTGCGTAGTCTTTAAGAGTTTTCCCTAAGGTGCAGCATCTGGCTCAGTCACAACTAAAGGCCAATTTCTTATATCACATATACCAGCAAAATTTCCAGCCTTTCATTTTTTGTTTTTGTTTTTAATTCTTAGTAGCCTATTCTTTCTATAGACATTCTGTTTATATGTCTAAAATAGGTATGCGATGCTTTACTAAATCAAAATTAAGTATGAGGGCTGCGGTAATTCATTAATCTTGTCAAGTTAGGACATGCCTGTCCATGAATGTCTCACCTTATTCTCCTGTCTGATGGCCTTACCATGTCAGAATTGTTAACAGTCCACACATGTAGAGAAACACACATGCACACATGAGATAAATTTCTAAAACTGCAAGAGGAAAAAGCATGCTTTAAAGAGAAGACAGCAGGTGAAGGATTCAGCTTTTATTATCCTATGTAAGAAGGAAAAAAGCATTTCTTAATTACCAAACTTGCTAAATCTCAGGTGAAAGTGAGTCAAAGAAAATTAATGCAATTCTGCATTTTTTTAACTTTCTCAGTGAGTCACCCTTCAGGAAGCAATCTTGGTAACAAAATAAACAAATCATCACATGTGGTACATCAATATAGTATGCCTAAATATCAAATCAGCTTTTAATGGGCAAACAAGTAATTATACACCCGCAGTATTTCCAAATGGTACAACTCACTAAGCCATAGCTTTTGCATCTGCCGTCCCACAGATATCCACAGTAAATTCACTAAAATTATACTTTTTAAGGATTTCACTCTGAATTTAAAGATTTTCACTCTGGATTGAAGCAGAGAGTGCAGGTAAAAGTCCTATCACCTTCACGGCACTAACATTTACAGAGGTACCTGAGGAACAAGACCAGAGACCACATCCAGCTGGAAACCTTTTCTTTGTCTTTTACAGGATCCATTCTCAACATTAACATTTCTTCTGTCTGTCTCACAGTGCAAATAGGAGTAGAAAAGGTAAACTGGGAGAACACAACTGGAGCAATTAGAAAAGTGAGATTGCCACTTCTACTTGTGAGGGAGTAAGACCACGACAGAAACATCTCCTGGGTTTCTTTATTTTTGTCATATTACTGACCATTGAGACCTGTGGATTTGCATCTTGGCAATAATAAGAATTATTAAACTGTAATGAGGTCCTAAATGAAATGCTACTGTGATGAGGTGAAATATATACTTATTTGAATGATTTAATAATGCGTAACAGCACATGTAGAACTAAAAATTATTGATATCTCTTTTCCACCATCAAATATTCCTTAATTCCCACTTACACAGTAGTGGATCTCAGCCGGAATTCACAATGATTAGTTTTTTCTGTTTCATGTCTAAGTTTATTACTCCCAGTCTAAACAAGCTTGTTGCTACATAAAGATTTCAGTTGGAACAGTCTGATTTCCAAGCAGAAGCTGGACAAACATTAGATATCTTCAAGTTAATCATGCAATCCAAAATACATGCTTAGGCTTCCTCTATAATCTTCTATAAATTCCTTTACAATTCCATTATAAATTCTACTGCTGTATAAAGAAGAATAGTAACAGAAACCCATGCAGCCAACCATACAAAGTGTTCTGACAGGAGCAGAGCTGTTCAAGGCTGACAGTAAAGCTGTCATAATGTGACCCATTACATTGCAAACCAGGAAGAAGAAGAAGGTGAGTAGAAGTACCAAAAATACTAATATGGATAATGGTGGCTATAATCTTTAATCAGAACCAGAAGAAACAAGAGGTCAGCCTTAAGGAAAGCAGATTGAATTTTCTGTGAAAAACATTTTTTTCTTCTTTGAAAACCAGGAAGCTTTCCTGGCTTTAACTGTGTTGTATCAACAAAATAATCGAAGGGCCCATGAAATTTACCTTGAGTACTTCTTAATCACTTCTAAAGGAGTGAAATAACAGTAATTCCAAAAGTAGATCTTACCAAGTAAATAACTCTATTTTTTGTCCATTGAAATCATGCATACAAGAACTCTTTTAATCAAATGGTCTCAGAATATTCTATAAATATTGCCATCAAACTTTTCAATGTAAGGGGTAGGTTTCAATTCATTGCATTGATACCAGTTGTCTTATACATACAAATCAGTAAAGTAGAGCATAGACATTATACTGGATAAAAAGCCACAAAACACCTTACTAGCACATTGAGCAATCAAAAATCTTAGGGAAGCCCAAACTCTTTAATCCTAGGCCTAGGTATTATAATTTGTAATTTCCTTATTATTTAATGTTATTCTACCCCTACACAGTATTACTCCCTGTGTTTTTTCTTTAGGTCTTGAAATTAGTATTTTACAATGCATTGAAAATAATGAGTCTAGGTGGGAAAAATGATTAACCGACAAATTTAATGATCTCCTCCTTTTCTGTTTTATTCTTTTGTTTCTTTAGTTAACAAAAAATAAATTCAGAAAATTAAAAAAAAATGAAAAGAACAGAAAACAGCATTTTGAAAGCAGAAAACAATTAGCAGCCTCAGACATGCATATTTATTGAAGCTTTAGAGCTCTGATTCTATCAGTTAAGGACCCATTTTTATGGAGGCAAAACACCCACAGAGATCAGTGACAGCCTTTTCTGTTCAGTCAGTTCATTGTTTCCTGTGCTTATTCAGCTGGGCCGTGATCCGGCAATTGGATCAGTGGTGTCCGCATGGGCTGAATGGCCAGATCAAAGCCCAGGCATTTTATCCCTGCTTTGGGTGAGTTTATATAGCAACAGCAAAAAGAGAGGTGTTCTTTCAGAAATGAAAAAAAAGTCTGGATTCTAGGTCAGACTGGGAGCTGTAAATTTTGCTTAATTTATCTTTCAAAATTTGTTATATTTCAGACATGTATTTTAGTTATTATGGCATAGAAGAATGAAGTTGATGAATCACACATTTCTTAAAAATTAATCAATGCAAACAAAAACTTTCATTTGTTATTACAGGCAGAATTATACATAAAAACTCTAAAAACAGTAGAAGTAAAATAAATAGAAACATTTGAAACAACTTTGCAGATAAGACATTCAGGATAAGCAGCTATAAGACTGTCAGTCCTTGGCTGTTCCTGAAGAAGGCAACTTGGAGAGAAACTAATAAAGGTTTCTTTACTTCAATAATAGTGAAATAATTCAGTCATACTTTGATGCAAAACCCTAACAGACAAAGTCTGGTACACATTTTTGTGTTTGTGTATACTGCAGAATCAGACTTTATTGAAGATAAATAATGTTCAGTATTTTGAGTGCACTTTGCAATGTGGAATTGAGATAGTGTAGGGAAAAGAGGAAAATACATACTCACCACACTGGGAGTAAATAATGTTAATATCAAAAAAACCCCCAAGCAATTGTAGTTTATCAGCTGCTTAAGACATACTTTTCAACCCAAATTTTAGCCACATAATTCAGGCAAATTTTAAGCATAATTGATTAAGTTGCTTCAAACTGCCTATGAAGAGAATTAGGTGTCCCAAAGAGTATTTCAGCTTATTTAGGGTCTACCAGGACATTTCATGCTCTATAGAGGAAACTTAGAGAAGTGACCAGATTTCTAGGTTATGTGATTCGTATATCTGTAGTTAAACAATCTAATATTGAACTCAGATTAATCTGGATGAAGACTTCAGAATTAAAAATTTTCCTGAGTAGATATATTGCCTTGTTTAGGATATGGTAAAAGTATCAGAAAGTAGACAATGATCAGAACTTAGAAAATATGGTGTTTTAATATACATAAAAGAAATAATACTGAGAAAACACAGCACTTTTTATTTCAAGATTTTTAAAGTGAAACATTAATGCTTACATAAAATCAAAATTCTAGTTTTCAAATCAAACAAAATAAGTTTTAATTTTTTGCCAGTTTTTATATTTTTGCAACTAAATAAAATATTTCAAAAAATAACTTTTTTTTCCAAAAGTGCTTGAGAAGCTGAGAATTTATTTTTAATTTTCTTTTTTATTGCCAGCCTTTGGAAGGAAACACTTCTGTATTATTAGGGTTAAATTTTTGATGGTGTTAGAATAAAGAGTTACTTTTATAGGACTACTTGATAGCTTTAGAAGAAATGAATGAGCTCTTTTTTTCCCCCATCCTATTCATCTATACAGAGTCACAGAGTATTCTGAGTGGGAAGAGAACCACAAGAATCATCAGGTCCCACGCAAGTGAATGACCCATACAAGAATCAAGCCCACAGCCTTGTTGCTATTAACACCATGCTTTCTGAGTTAACTGTATTACAATAAAGCTTAACACTCATAAAGAATATTATTTGTCCCTGTACAAACCATGGTCTTCTTTATTAATATTAGTATATGAGTCTATGTGAAAGAAATCCCTAGGTGAGCACATTTCAATGATTTACTGAGACAGAAATTAAACTGGGCTGTCATCAACACTTCCTCTGAAATCACAATCTTTGAACTACTTGCGGAAAAGCTCAAAAACACTCCAAATTACCAACAGAGGATAGAGTCATCATAAATAGCATAAGTGGGGTAGTTTATCATCTCTAAAATGCTGATAAGAACCTGGAAACTGAAAATATAAATCTTTTGCATCTTGGATCTCCCTCTCATACTACCCTTGAGGTGTGCACTTTTCAACTCCATCTAAGACATCACCAGTCAACACCCCAACTTTTTCTTTTGCTTTGCCATCAATTTGCCACCATTTGCCATCATTTCACATAATGATGTTGTTTTATGAGACAGTACTTCTTCCACAGCTTCTTTCTGCATCCTACATCGTGGTATAATCCCTCTAGTCTTTTTTTTTTTCCAAAAGTTGCCATTGTTTCTGGCTTAGTCTCACCTAAAACCATGTTATCTATACTTTGGGTAAATACCTCTGGGTGTTGATAGAAAAGAGCTATTTAAATGATTAATGGATATGTTGAATTTTACAGATTACAAAAATTCATCATATGATCAGAGCATGAAGTTTTTTTCATCAAGAGGGTATGCAGTCATCATTCAAAAGTGTAGGTGATTTAGGAAGATGCAGTAGCTACCTGAAGTAATATATTAAATCTTAACTGAATGCCCAGTATTTAATCAGATCTTTCTGAAACTGCCAATTAAATCTGTAAAAGAGTCATCTGTAGACATTAGTTAGACAAAGAAGTTGTGCAGCTGACAATGCTAAAACATGCTGTAGAAAGATTGACTCTTCATTGGTTCCCTGTATCTTAGAGAATCCGTTATTTTGTAAAAAATCAGTGTAAAATGGAATCAGTCACACTATCTGTGTACAGAGGGCTTGTGTTATTGCCCAGAACCCCTCTCATTACTGGCAGTGAATTCTTGATCAGATCTTCACATTACCACCAGTACCTTATAATGTCTTTGCCAAGATTTAAATTATTGTACAATATAGTAGAGAGCTGGGTTGAGTAAGGCAAAATCCTTAGCTGAGCGATCAAAGTCTCATTGATATAGACAGCAGTGCTAGAGGAAAAGAGAGAAAGAACTGCATTCTCAAGTAGAAAATTTACCAAAAATCCAATCTATGTGTCTAAAAAAATAGTAAATTTTGCTGCTTATGGTTTTAGCTGTCTTTGTAAGACTTCCTAAAGCGACTATTCAAAAAATGTTTTTCAGAATTTTTTTCTTAAATATATACTTGATTTTCAGATATGCAGCAATATGCAAAATAACTCTACCATTTTTGTCCAAGACTAATTTACCCAGTAAATATTTTATTCAAAACTGGAATAACAGCTGCTCATGATAAATTTGTGTGGGATTCCTTTCATAAAACTTAAGTTCTTCAAATATTAAGAATTCTGTGCTGACTTTGAGGTCTCTGGAAAGAAAGGTCGCTCCAAAGGCTGAATCACGTATGGTAGAAACCTTTCACAGCAAAGGATGAATTGCACTTTTCAAGGTGTTCGTTTTTCTTCATTGACTGTAGAAGGAGCCTAGTTGAGTAGCTTGGACCATGTACAGCTTAGGCTATGTTTTATACTGGCTAGATTGAGACAACTGATGTTGAATTATACTATTTTCCATCCTTATGCATAGTCTATTTTAAGGTGCACCATGCTCAGCAATTCTCAGCGAAACCAATTACTGCACATTAGTTTTTGATTACCCAGCTTTAGATTTAGGAGCCTGTGGCAAGGGCCTGGATTTGCAGTCATGCCTGATGCTCATATTGCTGTTGCTTTCCCTCCCTCCACCCCAAAGCAATTTGTTGCTTTTTTCAGTCACAGGTTGCCATCTCTTCGCCTCTGCCAGCAAAAGATCATGTGTGCCCTTCCTAATCCTTGGCAGGCAGGCAGGCTGGCAGGTTACACAAAGCACAAAGGTGTTTGGCCTGCAGCCGGCTGACTTTATCTGATATAGACTGATACAGTTCCTCCATCCTGCAAAGTGGCAGGGGAATTACCCTGAGAGCTGAGACAAACTGGAGGCAAGCAATATCTGCAGACAGTGCATCCACAGCCACTAATGAACTTCCCGCTTCAGAGGATTTTCAAGGTCCTTAGCATTTTTCTTTTATTTTAAAGAGGGAAAAAAACTATTTTTAAACTATATCCCAGGATCTGAAGAAATTTACAGTAACAGTTTAAAATATCTTATTTGACATTTTGAAATATTGCACACTGTACTACAATCATTGTACACAGTGATTGTACACGGTTTTTATAATACAGAAAAAAATGTAGGAATAAATAAATGTCTTAACTATTTTTAGTGATGAATTGGAGTAAAAATGGGGGAAAAGTGTCTTTAGGATAACAGCATTACTCTTTTTAAGTAGTTCTTTGTCCTTAATCAATATTCTACTGAAAAAATAAAGGCACTTATTAAGAGAAATAATTGCCACAAATCTCCTAAAGCATTGAAAAGCAGATGATAGGCTTTCTCATCATGAATGGTTGTAACAATTACCCTTCAAGGCAGGATTTGAATGAGTTATATAAAAATTACTGCATCAACTTACACACACTGAAGCCTTTTCTTATATATTTTGACCTAATTTAAAATTAGAATTTCAATTGTGTCACAACCAGATACTAGAACATTTTGTTCTATCTTTCATGAATATATGCAGTCATAAATACATATTCAGTAAAACATTACTATGGAAGAAGTAATTTTATTTCAAAACTACTGCATTTATTATGAAAAACATATGAAAGGTTGTACTATTTCACATGAATAATCTGTCTTTGAAGAAAGAGAAAGGGAGATTTTCAGCAGCTCAGTGATGCTACAGTTTTCAAAGCTTGTGATATATTTAATATGACACTTCCCTTTCTGAAAAGTTTTTCATGTTAGTGAGGATGTTCATAAGCAAATGTATTTGGAAAAGTGGGTTATAAATGTCATAGTGAGCTTTCAACTTACGCGGTCTTGCATAATATTAATTAAGCATAAACATTAATAGTATTGTGTGACAAAAATATCATGGTAAAGAAAAGTCAGCAGACTTCCTTTTTGGCATCTGTAGTCCCATTTCTAAAGCCTATGAATTCTTTTATTAGATGCTTATAACACTTTTTTTTTTAAATTTTATTATAATTTTTCAATCTTGCTAAAAATTACAATATTGAAACATGAAGGATTTATATTTGCATGAGTATCTAAACTTGAATACTTTGAAAAAGAAGGGTCATCAATCTGAATCTATTTTTAGACTCCCAAGACTATTGGTTTTGACTGTGTTATTTATTTAATGACAATAGAGCACAAGATGCTGAATCTTACAAAGAGTATATTTTGATCCCAGATGATCTGTCTGTGCAACTTTTTCTCTGAAATGAAGTATAGAGTTTTCACACATTGTCTCTCTCTGCTATCCCCTGACTCGTTTCATGCACATTTTCTCAGAGAAGATCTCAGTACCTGTGTCCACAATCTCCAGATACCAAGAGAAGCTGTGTCACCACCAGCAGGCAGTGATCTTTTATGCTATATTGAGCCTAGGGTAAGCAATTATTTTAAACCAATTATTTGTTCACTTCACACTTTATGTCTGTCTTTGCAAAACCATGAAGCTTAAGATCACAGGAGAACTGGTTAAAAAACAGGAGAACACCTGCACAGGTCAAAGAGATTTGTCTAAGACTTTTTTAGCATTTATCACAGAAAATTTAAATACAATGAAAATTTAAATCCTTTTTATTCTAGATATTTGACTTTGAGAAGCAGTTGCAAACCTGAAAGTCTGTCCCCTCTAAAACTTATTATACACACAGAGAGTAGGGAACTGTGATGAAATTAATCAGTTTTCAAGAGCAGATACAATGGACTGTTGGGATTATATATCAAGCACAATATTTTTGTTGCTGTATTGTAGGTGTTATTTCAAAAAGCTGTAAGATGGCAGGAAAGAAAAAAATATGCAGTGACATCCCAAAGGCTGGTTAGCAGCTGGAGATTAGCCCACAAACACAGTAAGCGAATTTAGAGGGTGCAGTTTTCTTCTAGCTGTGGTGTGTACCCCGCTCTGGTGTGCAGTGTTGCCGGGCTGCTGCTGACATTTACACCCTCCATACCTAAGGAGGAATGAGGGAAAGGAGACTCCCAGAGAACCAGGGTCTGTAGTGTTTTTGTGGGAGTGGTTGTTGCTGTAAGAACCTCTCTTCCTTGTGCGGAGATGGAAAGGGATTTGTTGTTTATTAAACTTTAGTGAAAGAAAACTGGTGCAAATGCAGAGTGGGTATATGCAAAAGATGAACAGAAAGATCAACAGCTTTGAAATAGGGTTAGTCAGAAACTAGTAGAGGAAAACAACTTTATGCTGAAGAAAGTTGAAACTGACCAAATTTTCTTTATATTCCTGTGATGCAGTGAGTTATATAGTTCCATCAGTAGAATTTGGACTATGCATAATAGCTACCTACAATCACAGTTACAATTTAATCAATTTAAATGAAACTTCAAAATGTTATTACAATACATTGGGCTTTCATTTTTATCCCAAGTGGCCTTTGTAGGATTCAGATTGCAATTCTGTATCCACTTTGAATATAATAATATTTTTGCTTCTTAGTGTGAGCTGCAATTTTCTGTCCTTGCATCATTCCTATTTTACTCACCTCAGGCTAATTCCTGATTGCACTGTAGTGTTAGACTCCTCTGTGAAGAATTCTGTGCAAGAAGGAAAGGTAAAACTAGGGTCCAAGTATGAAAATACAGTTTTGGATTGCTTTCAAAAATAAAGGTGATGTTTAGTAAGGTGCAGTTTATCTTGAGCCTCAGACCTCGTTAAGCTTTAGTGTCTTTTTCCTTATACTCTTGGAGAGTGCAGGTACTTGCAGAGAGATGCAGGGCGGGGGTACTTTACATCTCCATTTGTAACTTCTTCTATGTTTTCCAAAAGTAAGACATGAGGTTTTCAAAAGCTTCTCTTATTAAAAAAATATTTATTCCTTGCAGTATCTGCAACATCATTAGTGAAAAAGACAAAATATGCAAAAAGACTACTTAATAGTAGACACCTACATTGTAAACATTTGCATGTATAGATACTCCAGATTCCTCTTTGATTAAATACAGAGAAATTGCCATTTTTAGGGCAAGAATGACTGAGGATCTATTTTAGGTGTCAACTCTAAGATAAGATTAAATGTGATGTAAAAGCATCTGGCATTGTCTTTCTTTTTCTCTTTCTTTCTTTCTTTTTGTCTTTCTCCTTTCTTTCTTTCTTTCTTTCTTTCTTTCTTTCTTTCTTTCTTTCTTTCTTTCTTTCTTTTCTTTCTCTTTTTCTCACTCTCCTTCTCTCTCTTTCTTTCTCTCTTTCTTTCTTTTTCTTCCTTTCTTTGTCTCTCTCTCTCTCTCTCTCTTTCTCTTCACTGACTGTAAAGTAGAATACATTTCTGATTCAGCTACTGTTTAAGAGCCAGCAACATTTAGTCAAATGACCCCCATTAATCTTGGTTTCAGTGTTGTGAGGTTATGAAGACTGGTAGTGTCTACAGCAATGCCAAAAGGAATATCTGATATAAAATATGTACCTCAGCAGTGTTTTTCTACTAAGATCACCAGTCTATTGCTGCTATAGCTCCTACTACACTTTTCTGCTATTAAAATTTTCCCTTCAAAGGTGTAAACTTTACAAAAACCCACAAACAAATAAACCAAAAACCCACCAAAGCTTGTTCCAATGTTATAATAAGCACAGAGAAAACATTCAGGCTTCTTATTTCGGACTGCTTCATAGCAAGTCCTTTGGTGAACCCACAGCTACTGAGGGTACAAGGATTGTGATATTCAGGCTGTAGGTGACATGCCTGAGACAAGAGACTAAAAGATATCCTTTACAAAGGTAGGGATCTTCAGCTCTCTGGGTTTTTTTACTGCTTCATTATGGGGAATAAAATTCCAGTATCCTCCCATGGGACATTTGAAAGTTCAATTCCTCATATTTTCCCAAACTTTTAAAAGTTTCTAAACAGCAGTCTGGTCACAAATTAGCTTGTAAGGTTCAATTGCTGGATGTTTTTTCAAGGGTCTTAAAAGTGCTCAGGAATTAATACTGGGTTGTTTTGCAAGAAACTATAAACCTGAAGAAGATTTATAGAACATCAGTGTTGTTACCTGAAAATTCCTAATTATTTTCCCTGAAATTTTAGAAAGGAACTTATTCTGTGAAGTAAAATTAATTTTCTTGGCTTAAATTTTGAAAATTCCAATTATTTTCTGCAGAATCACCTGCATGTGGTAGATATATTGTGGTGCTATTGTGAAATTGCTAAACTCAATGTTGAAATTCCAAAGATCATTACAGTTCTGAAATATAATTCAATTAGAAGAGATGATTGTTTTGGATGTCATTTGTAAAATTAAATTTTCCTGGGCTACCAGTAAGTGGTTTCATGAAATCACGCATCATGATTCTTCCTTATCAGCTGCAGTGCTAGTGCCCAGTAGCCTTCACAGTTTTTCTTTCACCATCAACAGCTTTAGGGATAAGGTTCACTCACAATGTTCTTCTTTCTTTTCAGTTTTCAGAGATATTTCATGTGGTTTATTTGCAGTTTCTAATGCTCTGAATGCAGTTAAGGTTTTTATTCTCCTAGACCATTGAATAGATCTACTGCTATCCAATTCTCCTAAAAACTGAGGGACTAATCCATGTTCATGACCAGTTTATCTTCCATAAAGAACCTCTCTTTATTGTTTTGATTAGGTTTGGAAGTTTGTAGTCATTCCAGAGTTTTTCTAAAAGATAGAAGTAAATGGCTTTCAGGAATGTTCTTTCAGTTATAGTGTCTACCTTAAAAAGAAGGTACATGCAATCCATGAACAGCTTGGATATTACAGTGTTCCTTATACATAAATAGGGCCTAGTTCTCACCTAATTGTGACCAAATTAAAGCATTCATTATATACCGAGTTTATTAGTTCAGAAGAAAATAGATGATATGGAAACTGTGATGCAAGCATTTTGACCTTGGTCCTGGGCTTAAAGAAAGAAATGGCAAAGTTCCTACTGACTCTAATGGTTCGTGATCTGAGACTGTGGAAGAAGGTTGGTTGCAGAAAGATTTTTATTAACTGTGTAAGACTTTGACACAGAGTGACAGGCTTAAACTTGTGTAAATGTATTTTCATTCCAGGCACTGCCTTATGAATGTTTCATATTCTCATCACTGTAGTGCTCCCTATGTTTCTCACTGTCGTCATTACAATATGGCACCTCTTTGTGTAACAAACCTATACAGAATAGAAAAGTAGATTGTAAAAAACCAATGGGAAAGCAGTGACATTTTCCCAGACACTACTGAGGTCAAAGATCAATGTCTCTTCCCTTTCATGTAACTTTGATAGCATATTCAACATCTGTTATGAATTCTGCATCATCTGTGCTACAGGAAGTAGAATACAAAACTATGTACATTTTAGAGACTTGCACTTCTTTAATTGTTAACTGCAAACGCATTGCTGTGATTTCACAGTAGTACAGCCTGTAATTACTTTTAAAGTACAGCCAGGGCCAAAGTCTTACAACTGGCACCCATGCTGTCATTCAGAGGCAAAGACAAGAATGATTTCTGTCCAATTAACCTGGAAAGGTATACCTCTTTAGGCTGCAAAAATTCAGATATACTTGGATGGAAAGGAGCTTCTACTTCTATGACTGTGTTGATGGGAAGCAACAGCTGAATTCCAGCCTAGCAGCAGGAAGACCTTATCAACCTACTGTCTGAGGCTGATGAATTTTTCAATTCCGTTCTGCTAGTCTGCTAATAATAGACACTAGAGCTTTAATTTCATTTGTTTATTTGATCTTGCCTGCTTTAACTGGATAATTGTTGATTGCTAACTTTATTTGGCTTTTTCAATAAGCTTAATTTTTAGAAAATGTTCAGGCACTGGGTTGGATTTTGTCTATTACTGTTCTATAAAATGGGGGTGTTTCAACAGAAATCAATATTGCTTACTGCACTGTCCTTTAAGGACAGGATTCTGCTCCCAGGAGCTTTTATAGGAATTGGTTTAGGCTCATAGTTAGAGATTTAAAAATATACAAAGAAGATAAAAATTCACTGGAAAAAAATATTAATTTTGGGAAGCTTTATACTACAGTGGAGACATATTTGACAATTCTCAACATTAATAAATTAGACAAAAGGGAAAAAAAAGGAAACTGGCACTTCAACTATTTTGCCAAATAAAAGGAGAGGGAAAGAAAGAAAAGAAAAAAAGAGAAAGTGAAGTGGGAGGGAGAGAAAGAGAAAGAGATTCTGGTTGTCCTTGGCTTCTTAAATGAGGAACTTTGGACTTGGCTGGACTGGAAGTCATTTTTGCTGGTAATGTTTTTTTTCTGGCTGGGAAATGGGTTAAGAATCTCTCTCCCTGGCAACTTCTTTCTTTTTTTTGGGTAGATAGCTTAAAGAAACACCCTTGTTTATTTTGGCTGTCTGAATTTGCCTGTTGTAGACAGAAGAATCAGACAGAGGCATGTAATAGCACATCTGCAAGTGGATGATCAGTCACAGTCACATACTGCAAACAGAAACAATGTTTAAAAGTGTTAGCAATGATCTGGTGATATTGTAGATCTATTTTTTTTTCAGAATATACATCATTGTTGTGAGGCTTTACTTTCTTAGCCAATGTAAAATTATTTCAGTACACTAGCTCTGATAAACTTTCATTTGTAGATGCCTATTTTATCTTCCAAAGAAGGGAACAAACATCTTTCATTCTTTTCCTCACCCTCCTCCTCCCCTAAATCTTGAACTGTGTATTGATGCCCTTGACAACACAAAAATACAATTGTGCATTAAACTGGGAGGAACAATCCAGAATAATTAAAAAGAAGCTGTATTCTTTCATTTCCGCACAGCCTCTGGAAAACTCATGCTGCAAGAAGAATTTCTAACCATAGAGGACTGGGAATTGCACATGAAAAATAACTTTGTAATCTTCTCCAACTCCTCCAACTCCTTAGAGGGGTTGAAAGGAGGAAAAAATCCAATCTTTTGGTCCATATATTGACAGGAGGAGGGAGGGATGAAGTAACATTGTCTTATCTATCCCTTAAGTGCCATGAAAGGCAATGAATGCAAGTTGCCTGCAAACAGATGTCTTTATGTTTTGAAAGAGTGCAATTATTCAGCGAGAGGGCATTGCTAGAGTGAAGAAATATTCCTCCTCACTAAAAGCCACAGGCATTTTCTTTACGTAGTTGCTGTTGATATTGGCAGAAATGCTTTGCAAAATTCCCACTCTGCACCTGTAAATTCCCCCAAGGCACATTTGAAACCTTAGGGGATGGACGGCCAGGGACAACACATGGGCATGGTCAGGGCCTATGTGCGTGTGGGATGGTTTTCAAGCATACCTCAAGGTCAAAGAATCCACGGGAAAAACATCCCACAGAAGTCCCTGTGGGTTCTCAGGACTGTGGGTGTCCAGACCCAACCCCCCCAACATTCCTGAGCACATGATGCAGTGGAAACTGTGGCTCGAGCCTGCAGATCATTCCGCCTGATTTTTGGCCATCCCATGACTTTTTTCCATGGGAGGATGTTAACTGAGCCAAAGTGTTTAACTGAATCTGGCAATTCTCAGCCATTTGCTGGCAGCCACCAATTTGGTGAACCAACGTAATTTGTGACACTCTCAGTGTGGGAAACTAAATGGAGACATTTTTATTTTAAAACGAATTAGCTCAGCTCCTGTGAAGAAAAAAAATGAAGAAAAAAAAATGTGTTCCAGGGCTAATTATTTCTTGTGCCTGAAATGATGACACAGGCAGCATAAAACTGTGGGATGAAGTGGAAAACCACTGCTCCTAACAAGACAAACCAAGACTGCCCACGCCCATTAAAAATTCTAGGAAATGGGGACAAACTCCACAGTTTAAACCATAACCTTAGCAATGTGCTGTGCTGTCAATAAGAGATAGTACACAATTACCCAGGGAAAGAACAATTTCTTCCAGTCTTTCCTGCACTTCTTTTCATTGACAAAAGAAATATTACGTTTTGCTTGCTTTGTCCTCCCTTCTTCAACTGTTTTCTAGAGTGATTTCTTCTTTGACATACTCACATGAACGTTGCACATCATAGTGTCCACTCAAGCTGCCAGACTAGACATGGAGCTGGAACTACCATCATTTGGGTTGTCTCCAAATTTAGTGGCTTCCCCTTATGAGCCTGCTTTTGGTTCCTCCTGTTCTTGTGGAAAAGAGCCCTTGCTCACTAAAAACTGCCATCATTAAACCTAATAACGAAACACTCCTCTTGAAAGGGTGCAACACTCAGGGAAGGCAAACCATGGTGGAGTAAGAATCACAGAATACTTTAGAGTTTACTTTCTACAGAAATGCTCTTCTGGCATCATACTTCTGCTGGCAGTAGCCAGCAAAGTGTTCCCAGAATGCTGGGGCTTGTATTTCCACCTCCCTCCCTTCTTGCCATAGCTCTGAGCAGATTTAACAGAACTTTACCGGATCAGCCTCAATCACTTCAACTGGTTTTGAGCCCTTAATTTTTTTTCTCTCTGTGACATTAATTTCACCATGTTAAAAAGTATTAAGTGTTCATCTTTTGTAAGAAATTCAAATAGCATGTGGTCTGGGATTTTATTTTTTTTTCTTTCCATTTAAACAAGAGAATCATGTGAAAAATACAGCCAGAGAATTTAAACAAAGGAAAGTGAGCCTTGCAGTGTTTTTTGTTTAGCTGTGTGTTACAGTTGAATGTTTGGTATAAAGCCAGTGTATTATATCAAAAACAAAAGGCTATTGGCCAAATCTGCTGCCATTTATATACCATAGCAACTCATCAAAATCTTGAATAAAATTATACATCCTCAACATCTAAAAGTAACACCACTGAAATTAAAACATATTTCTTCACATGGACACTAATGTAAAATGGAAGATTTGACAAAAAATAAATAAATACAGAGCTTCCTTAGAAAAGTATTGTTATTTGACCATGTCGTCTTCCCAACATATCAGCTTCCTAATAAATATTAAATCAAAAGTTGGAATACAAGTGAAATACAGAATCCGAATGTCAGTAGCAATGGTGTTGAAGACCAGGTTGGGTGGAGCTCTGAGCTATCTTATCTAGTGAAAGGTGTCTCTGCCCATGGCAGAGGCGTTAGAACTAAATGATCTTTAAGGTCACTTCCAACCCAAGCCATTCTATGATAATTCTCTGTGTGTTTTCTGCCTCTTATTCTTCTCCTTTTTGCTGTGTACTCTTACAGGTTTACCAATCTTTTTTCCTTTTTCAGTGATTTGAGTTTTCGACCACTAAAAATGTTTAATCAGGTAAATTTTCATCTCAGAAAAGATATTAAGACAGAGAAATGACAACATTATATTTAACAATTACTTATTTTTTCCCAAAGATAAAGACTATTTTAATAACCATCTAGGGTGTCAAATGGATTTATAGATCCATGCCATGTGAATATCAACAACAAAGTAATCACTGAAATTTTATGTTTTGCTTTCTTTTGATTGAAAGATATTTATTAATATAGTATGCTCTCGAGATTCGGTAATTTGAATTGCCTGTTACATCATATAGGCTGCTGGCTGCTGGAGTGATTTGAGTACTCATCATCTTGTTTATTAAGCTAAAGCTACACTGTAAAAGACTAGATTAATATTATTTCTTGCACATTTCTGAATATGTAATTGATGAGTTCTAATTTTCGCCATGTCCTTATTTTCTGGAGCTATTTCTCTATGAGATTATTTTTCTTCATTCTTAATGAGAAACTGTCCAGTACTTTAGTGGTTACTAAAAAATGAAAAATAAATCTGGAGTCAAGTGTGATTGTTTTGCTAGAAAGAAAAAGGGGAATCTTATGCAACAATCTCTACTGCTTGTTTTCAGACACTAAGTCTCTCTGCACTTAGTTATGTCTGTAAAATCCATAACATCTCCTTGTCACCTCAATTTCTCCAGGATTCTTCTCTATGTATAAACCTGAGTTGTGTGAAGTGAAACTATATATTAAGTAAATTTTTTTTAGTATACTACAGATTGAGGTGATTGATCCCATTTTCTACACCAAAGCACAATCCCCTCTCCAAATCCTGTTCACAGTCTATCCTATTAGTAAGACTGCTTTGCCAGAAAAGTTATCTGAAATATACATATAGATGGATCATATATTTTCTGTCCATTATCTAACCAATATTTCTATGGAAGTTAATTTTCTGATTAAGAAAACTTGCTTGTTGTGTTGAAGAACATAATGACTTATTTGGATGTCTTACTACTAGGAGACAGTGACCCAGTTAAACTTCAGATTTCAAAATAAGACTGAAGTATTTCTATGTTTTCACAGTTTTATAAATGCAATCATAATTTTAATTAGACTTGACATACTCTGTGTTTATGCAATTCGCTCTGCTTCTGGATCTAAAAACAGTTTAAGGTTTTTCTCATCATTACAGAGGAACCTCAGAAGCCAGGAACCTATTCCAGGATTTGGATGTGTCATTTCTGCTGCAGGTAAAAATAAGGTGTGAAGTTCCTTGGAAGATCATGGAAGTCTTTCTCTTCTTCTTGACATCCAGAGGCTGGGAAACACTGAAAGTCACAAGCAGTGTTGCTGCTGGGAAAGATAACTCTGCGAAATATTAGCCAATAACTCACAATTCCTCATTTAGTTGCAGCAGTATTACTTAACTTGATGCCTCGGAGCTTTTAGCAGGTGAAGTAGGCAGTCTGACCAGAGCAACTTCACTGTCACTAGCACACTTTGTTTTTCTACCTGGAATTAACCCTGAACAAAGTAATTGTCGTAATCTTAGTCATTTATTCACTATTTAAAAGTTAGTCATTGTTTAAGTAGTACATGTCTATATATACTTTCAAATAGATAGATTACTTGATCTGACCTTTCTTGTTTTTCCCCAGACATAATATTCAAACGTAACAGTTTATAACTGTTATGGTAACAAACCCATAGACTCAGATAATCCAGGCATATATAGGTCAAAATACTCATCAAGGAACAATAAAAGCACATTGCTTCTGTTACCTGATCTTTTAAAAGCTGTCTTGTTGTCATTTCAGGCCTGGATCTTCTAGTTTTCAATGGAATTGTTCCATTTTATCTGAGATGTAAAATTCTTTGAAATGGAAATCCTAAGTCATTACCTCTTGACAGCTTCAAAGGATTGATAGCCCACTTTGAATCTCTTTGAAGTACTTACTTCAAATTAAAAAACCAGTTACCATGAAAGAAGACAATTATACCTTGAGCAATAGACATTCTTTCTAAAAGGTTGCCTAGTCCATGAGCATCTTTGAAGTATATATTGTTCACCATTTGTACCTCAGATTTTAAGCAGTAATAAACATTCCCTTGTAATACAGAGATGCAGTTTGACACTTTAATAGTCAAAGAGGAATTACAATTAGTTTTAGTCACTATGTACAATGTTTTTCCAAATAACCAAATTAATTTTAGGAAATCAGGTATTACAGGAATAGCAAGAAAAAGATCTTCTAACTCTCAACTTCATTTCAGACTACGAATTTCAAGATTAATTCAGCAAAATAAAGTACAATGCTTCCTTGCCCCCTTCTTTTCCTGAGAAAATTAGCTGCTCATTTTGACTCTTTATTAACCTAATCAATAAATAATTCCTGAAATTCAAGATTTTTAAGTCTATGTTGGTTAAATTAAAGTTCAGGGAAAGATGTGCTGTTTCCAAAATTTATACATTAAAACCAGAGTAACAAAATCTCTGAGTTGAATTTTTACATTCTTGACTTTTTTGAAGAAAATTATACATATGAAAATTTGTGATCAACTTAGATTTGTGTGTTGTTTTGTCCTACTTTTCTCCTTTATGTCTTGATTATTTTTTTATCCCATTTTTAGTCATAAAACTAAAGAGTAGGGCTGAAATAAAGAAAAATATAAACCAAAGATTTTTAATCTAATTGATAACCTTTAAATAAATGAATAGCCCTTCTCTTTTTAGAACCTTAACTTGATTATAATTTTTACAGATTTTCATGATCCAGGCATATAGGGGAGATTAATTATGTATCTAAGATGCAAATAGGGTTAAAGTGGTGTTTCCTCCTTTTTCCCTCAGTACCTGTGGAAATCCTAAATACAGCAAGTGGTCTGTTCAGTGAAATCCCTGGTCATTCCTGACTAGCATCTATTCTCAAAGTTTACTTGCCACACAAAATTTTCAGTGTGTTTAGAAGAGTCAGCAGACTTGGGTGGACTGAAGGACAGATAATAAAGGAAGAACAGGCACAGTGTCATCTTTCCCATGCAAACTATATGTTTGTTTCAAAGCATAGTTAATTCCATCTGATTTTCAAGTGTGTACAATTGGCAGGTTAGACTTAGGATTTTCATGGCTGGCAAAAAATCCAAGAGAACGTTGGACACTATATCAGGAGAATTCATGACTCCTTAAGAGGAGGTAAGCAGCTGGAAAACATCAAATATATTATGATCTGGGCTTTACTCAAGAAACATTATCTTGACAGAATATAAACTATCTTTACAACCCTCTCTGTAGCGTTCCCTTTCAAGGGAAATTCCTAGAGAAGATGACTGAATAAAAGCTGTTCAAGGAGCTGTTTCATACTTCATCCTCCTGTTTCATACTTTATCCTCCAAGAGGAATAAAAGGAAAAAGAAAATCTCACTAGTCTGATTCTTGATCCCATGTACTTTGATATAATTAAGTGCAACAGCTTTGAAATTACTCAAATTATGCCGCTACAGACCCTTCAGATCAAGAACAAATGACATTCATTGTATCAGTCCATTTGTACTTGTGTTGATAATTTTGATCCACTTATTCTGATCCCTCCTGTTTTTTTTAATTGGAAACTGACTTACTGAAACAAAACACAATTTCTCTAGCTGTTAAAATAGTTCTGTCTAGGTAGAACATGTGAAACATAAAGCAATATACTTTTTATTATGCATGATAAGAGAAATATTTAACAAGTGAGCTGATGCTCAAATAATGATGTCCAAATGCTGATCTTGTTATCCTTCCCACTAGCGACAATAATGAGTAAGACAAAATATCAGCTTAAAATGAATAGAATGAAGGTCAAAGCAAAGGAATCCCACAGCATCACAAAAACGTCACTTAGAGGGTGCTGACTAAAACTGAACAAGAGGCAGGGAGTGACATGAAGAAGTGCCTTCATCTTTCATTGTTTCTCCTCTTCCATTCATAAAAACAAGCCCAACTATGCAAACTCAAACTTTGGATTGAATAAAATTGGGAAGCTCACTAAGCATTTGAGCATGGTCTTTTTTCTCCCCTAATAGAACACCAGTTCTCCTCTGAGTGCTACAGACAGAAATAACAGATCCCTAGGTGAAATAAAAATACTTCTGAAAGTCAAATATCTCTTTACAGCATAATCCAGAATAGGGGGAGATGTCAGGAGTTATAACAACAAAAATTTCAAGTCACTGGGCCAAAAGTCTCTGCTTATGTGTATGCAAGGGTCACTGACCTCAATGGAGTTAAACCATGGTGAGCTGGTGAGGGTCTGCCCTGTGTTGTGTGTCCAGTCTGATTTGCAAAAAGCCACACCTATGGCTTCAGGTTTTCTCTCACTAGGGTGTGAGTGGGGTCTTTTTCATTTTCAAGCCAAAATTTGGAAGACACATCAGACTAACAACATAGATGATAAATAAAAGTTTTTTGGGTTACCAGAAAACTCTTATCACTTAGAGAAATTGCAAGGGACAGTGTGAAAATTTCTAGTGTGAGGTATGGGTGGCTCTTGTAGTAATTCTTTATTGCTGGAGGTTGTTCCTCTCATTCTACTGCCTTTTACATAGTTCATAGTTTTCAGCATCTCTGTCTAGATGCTGTTGAAACATGATCAAGTATTGTTTGAAGGCCCCAAATTGTCACTTTGCTTTAATCACCTCCTTAAATGTCTGAATTGCCTGTAAAGTAAACAACATAAGGACAAATATGTTTAAAAGAACAGTTTTAAAGCATTTTTGAAACTCTAACTCTGCCCATAAACAGCCTTACCCATAAGTCACAGCCTCGCTCTTTTCTCATTGCTTCTTTCTGGTTTAGCTCAGTTCTATCTCAAATATTATATAAAAAGCATGTCCAGATGTCTTCCTAATATGCCACCCATTCTACAAGCACACAGATTGCAAATATTTCAGAAAATCACAGTAAGTAGATAATAGAGAGAACAAAGCTAACTCATTGCAGGTAGTGTAGGAAAGTTTTCCATGACATATATTTAGTTCTTGATGTCTGTCTCATATGAAATAGCTCCTGAAATAGTTATCTCCTTTCCTACAGGAGACACATTCCTAAACCAATACATATTACATTGTTGAAAGTTTTCCTAATATCCAACCTATACGTGTTTAATTAATTTGATCCTATTGCTATTATATATATATATCCCTCCACACTATACCTTCTCTTTTTGTACACATTTGGCAAATGTCTAGATTGCTTAGACCAAATCCTCACTGAAGCCATGCTGATTTAAACCAGATGAGTATCTGGCTCTTTACGTCTACTAAATAAATCACTTCAAGTCTTTCCTCACAGCTTAATCTCTATAGATCTCTGTCCTCTTGCAGCTATTTCCATGACTGTTTCAATTTTTTTTTTTTTTTTTTTTTTTTAGTTAAGGACAAGAGCAGAATGACAGTAGTAGTGATGACATGGTCAGTCTTTGGTAATATGGAATGCAGTTTTCCTCACTCTGTTCCATAGATTTGATGCTTCTGTTAATAAAATAGACCCTACAGTTATTTTAGTTGCCATTTGCATATCCTGACCTCCTCTGTTGTTAGAACTCGAAGGGGTATTTTTAAGTATTCTTTCCTTCTGAATTTCTATTTCCCTTGAATAGCTGTGGTTTGGAAAACTTATGCCTCATAGGTGTAATGCAATAAAACATGATTTTTTTCTCTTCTCTTGCAATTTTTTCTAAGGCAGGGAATATGTCAATTCACAAACCAAATTAAAATTTACACAAGAATTGGTGTATGCATGGTATAAAGTACCCATGCTGAAACAGTAACAGAGTTATGACTCTTGATGCATGAGGTCTAAATTTAGTATGATTTAAAATGCTTTCTTTGTTTGTGTTAAACACTTTGGGTGCACAGGTTGCTCCATTGTATTCAATTGCTACAGTGGAATTATGTCCAGATATGGGGCTATGTACTCTGCTTCTCCTTGTGTACAGAATAAGTAGTTACCAAGTCCTGTGACTGCTACCCCAAATTTTAATCATTTCTTCTGTTTAAAATTTGCTGTGTTTTTGTTTCATCCCATTAAGCACAAAGACGTTGATTTTTAACAGACTTCATGACTCATTTTATGTAATGTTATCCATTTGTTTTCTTTTAAAGCAACATATAGTGTTCCTCATGCATAGTACATCTGACAATTTTTTTTTGACAGTCCCATTCAGCCTCATTCTACGTCTAGGATTTCAGGCCCTGTTCAGATGACTCTTGTGGCCTTGAGATATCTGGCAAAGACCTCAGGTACATCCTAACTCACTTAAGGCATAACATGATCTTAGCCAAAGCAGCCCTGACTGGCAAGGTCATGACAATAACTATTAGTGTAATCAGTCCCTAAAAGACACTCATGAACCAAGATCTTGTTGTGTAATACGTGCTGGTTTTAACTGTGGCTCTATCTCCTGAAGAAAAAGAATGATGAATGCTGGATCCCTGAAGTTAAAAATAACTTCCAGGTAACATCGCTGAGGTACAGATTTGTTCTAATAAATCTCTCTGAATCTTCCAGGACTTTGGAAGCTGCTCCAGGATCAGAGTTCTCAGCTGTTCAGAAATGCAGACAAAATTGAATTTTGAGGAAATAATAGGGTTGTGAGGATGAATACATAAATTGGGAGCCTTGATAAAAATCTGAGAGGAGTCATTTTGGCTTCTGGAAAGGTGAGAGAAAACTAGGAAACAGCAAAAGGAGTTTCAAGGAAAAGGTAGACATAGAATTTTGTAACACTTTAAGGATCTGCAAAAAAAATTCAAAGGTATTCAAATTATTGGGAACTGTCAATTTTCCCCACTTTAATATTGCCTCCTCCACTGCCTCTGTTTCACTTGGGATCAGGATTTTAACTTATACAGAGTTTTCTTTCCAAGACCCACTATTTCCCTTGGAAATAGCCCTTTATTCACCATCCCTGCACTTTCTGCCTAACACAAGGAGACCAGATGTAGGAAGCAGGAGTAGGATCTTCTCTAACTGAGCAGAAGAGAAAGAGATGAAGAAAGCAACAAAGTGGTAAATTCTGCTCATGATATTGCAAGGCCTGAAGAAAGAGGCTGAAAGTAGCTGCTGCAGCCTCCATATAGAGTTGCATCATCAAAAAACCAGCCATGATTTCATGACTTCTCACATGCGCAACATGAGTAGCTCTTACAGAGCAATAAATTGGCTTTTTGGATCAGATTACCTGAGTAGCCAATGGAAAGAAACTACTGCCTATTCTCTCATTGTCATAGTCATTTTTCTGCCACAAAGGAATTGAAATTCAAATGTAAAATTTTATAGTATCTTATTTTTTCCTATCTACTGTGAAAATTGTCTAGTATTATAAACTAGACCCGAGTATCATGATATGAAAACTATTTGACTGATAACCTTAAGAAATGGTGTATAAATAATGCAAGGATAAGTTGCCACAAAATAAATCACTGATCAGCAGAGAGTTGATTTGGAGCTATTTGGAGTTAATCTGAGGGCATTTGCTTTTACAGTACCAGGTGACATTTTCCTTGTAGTTCAGAAACATGCTGTGGTAACAGTGTTTAAAAATGTAAATTCTCAAAACCAACTTGAAAATAGAGATTATTTACTGACAGTGTTTAGCTTTCCTGCCTTTAATGTGTCTCAGATTATGTTTACCCAGATTTGCCAGCTCTGTTATGTTGTATTCATTGCTGGTCCAACACTGTTAAATTTCTAGTTATAGTCACACTTTTTGCTGTTATATTCTTCTGGTATAATTGATGTCATTGTTGCAGTGTGTATGAAAATAATAATATAGCTTTGTTTATGTTTCACGGCTTGGTAGTCATAGTTATTTTAACTGCACTGTAGGAACAATTCTCAGAAAGACTATCTTTTTTTTTTTTAGGAAACTTTACTGCATTGCTAACTCTTTAACTCTTACTTGTGTTTGCAAGATGTTATAGTTGAGAAGTGACCAGCACAGTGACTGATGTAACAGCTGAAGATAATCTAGGGCATGAAAACCACAGGATTCAAAAGGCATTTTCCACTGTTGGCAAGTAACAGGACAATGCTAACAAGTAACAGGAAGTTCCTCCTGAAAACGAGGAAGAACTTTATTGTTCAGGTGACTCTGCACCCTGGTCCTGCAAGAAACTGCTCTAAGTCTTCCCTTCTCTTTTGTGTTCTACCAGAGTGCCCATTCACAGTTTGCTTAGGTAATCTCACTCTTCATTATTGCATTTATGGTTTGAAATAGCCTGATGATATTTTGGTTGAAAGACCAGTACTTTGTAAGTCAGTTCTTAGAATCACAAATGGTTTTAGTTCCCTATCTCTGAGAAAGTATTTTGTCTACACTATTTCTAAGTCGCAGAGGTCATACATAAAGTCTTGTCATGCTGAAATATTCAGTTAAAGCAAGATTTAAAAAAACTGACAAAAACAAACCTTATCCCTCATCTGAAATGATCAGCTTGAGTATGTTACAAGATTCCTCATCTTCCGTTCAGTAAGAGCCAATTATCATCAATTTACTGAGTTGGAAGTTGCCTTACATACTAAGGAGTCTTCCGATCCTCTGACTTGTAAACAGCTTCACTAATTTTCTAGCTTCACTCCTTGTGAAGTTACAAAGATTCTCTGTGCTGGCAGAACTTCTAGCATCATATATATATTATTCTATTAATGAGAAAACATATTTGAAAAAAAATAATGTGAATGACTTAGTAATATCTGCTTTGCTTTTTCTTACAAGCTGAGATCTTTATTACATAAATTTTCATAGCAAAATCACAGAATCACAGAATGGACAAGGTTGGAAGGGACAACAGTGGGTTGCCAGGTCCAACCTCCCTGCTAAAGCAGGGTCATCCTAGAGCACATGGCACAGGATTGTGTCCAGATGGTTCTTGAATATCTCCGGTGAGGGAGACTCCACAACATCTCTGGGCAATCTCTTCCAGTGCTCAGTGCACAGTAAAGTTCTTCTTCTTATTCAGGAAGAACCTCCTGTGCATTGTCCTATTGCTTGGCACCACTGAGAAGAGCCTGGCTAGGACCTCTTGACACCCTTGCTTCACATACTGATAGACACTGATGAGGTCCCCTCCCCAACATCTTTTCTTGAGGCTGAACAGACTCAACTCCCTCAGCTTGTCCTTTTAGGAGAGATGCTCCAGTCCCCTAATCATTTTTGTCACCCTCCACTGGAGGATGACAACAGGCATGTTGTCTCTTTTTCATTGAGGAGTGCAGAACTGGCCACTGCACTCCAGATGTACCTCCCCAGGGCTTAGCAGAGGATCACCTCCCTCGACCTTCTGGCAGTGCTCTTCCTAATGCACCCCAGGATTCCTCTGACCTTTTTGGCCACACAGGCACACTGCTGGGCTCGTGGGCAGTTTGTTGTCCATCAGGACCCCCAGGTCCTTCTCCACGGAGCTGCTTTGAAGCATGGCAGCCCCCAGCCTGTACTGACCCATCGGGTTATTCTTCCCCAGGTGCAGGACCCTGCAGTTGCCTTTGCTGAATTTCAGGCTGTTCTTCTCAACCTGTCAAGGTCCTTCTGAAGGGTTCTCAGCACTCTGGGGTATTGGCCACTCCTCCCAGATTTATGTCATCAGTGAACTTGCTGAGGAGGCATCTGCCCCTCCATCTAAGTCACTGATGAACAAGTTAAAAAATACGGAACCTTGGAGGACACCACTAGTGACAGGTCTCCAGCCAGAAACCACACCACTGATTACAACCCTTTGAGATCTGCTGTTCAGTCAGTTCTCAATCCACCAAAGACAAATAATGTACAAATACAAAGAACACAAATAATAATTGAAAAATATAATGTCAAGCAATGAGAATCTCATTTGCTGCTTTAGTTTGGTTTTTTTTTCGTTTGGTTCTGGTTTTGGTTTGGTTTTCTTAATTATCTGATTCCAAAGAGAAATCATTAAATCTATGAAACCGTGATAATTGTTTCAATGTAGAAATTAACAGGTGGCAGAGAAGCAAAATTCCATCTGCTCAGAAACTTTCCATTAATCTTCTAAATATTTTTCCTAGGCATCTTTTATACTCATGTGTTCTACTGCTTTTGCAAATTTGAAGTAGAAAGCTAGATGTAGTTCTCCCAGTGTGCCCAGTGGCTGACAAAGCAAATATTTCATAAAACTGTTCCTGAAACTTTCCAAAGGCCTGACAAAAGCAACTTACAGCGAAAGTTCACTGGATGAGCTCTTACCAAGGTAATTAGAAAGTGCAAATAGTATTTCTGCTTAACCATTACACGTTTAACCAAACAACATTTATCAAGGAATACACTAAATTAAAACAGAAAACAGGCTTTTAATCTTAAAATGTGTTTCAACTGAAACTAACCAAAGTATTAAAGAATAAAAAAGAGCTACAAAATATTAGTGATTCAAGCCTTTTTCTTGATCTTATCTCACAAAAATGTTAATAATTAATCAATTTTAATATTCACCTTAATGAAGGACAATGTAACTGTTTCTAAATCATGAAAAGATATTAGACAAGGAATGCACGATAGGTTTCACGTGATTTCAATAAAACCTGGAGACCAAGCTTACGATTACCTGTTGAAGATATAATTTATTAATTCTGATCACATCCCATACATTTAATCAACTTTGCTCATTTAAGCAGTGCGAACATTCTTCAGGTGAAAGTTGAAGTAGAATAAAACTATTCCTTAAAAAAACCTTTAGGCTTGCCCTTACTGTGAGGGGTGTATTGCTTCTTTTGACTGTCGTGTTCCTTTTGTGACAAAGATTCTGTCTTCTTTTCCTCTGCTGCTTTTTCTGTGGGTGCCTCTGCTATTGCTGTTCCCTGGGGCCATAAAGTGTGTGACAGTCAAAGCCTTTGTCTCAGGGGGAATAAACAACCCAGTTTCAGTGTTAAGGAGAGAGTGGAAGTCTGTTGGAAAAGGTCACTAAACATTTCCAAATGTTACCAGTTAATGTATTTGGTGGATTGTGCTGAGGAGTATAGAATATAGAAGCAAATCCCATTTTAGTTCAATACTGCAGACTCTGTGGTCACTCAAAGTGGCTTGTATAATACCAAGCCGACAATAATTTGGAGATTGTGAAGTCTGGTTTTTTTTCAGCTCAAAACTAACATGACATTTGTCCCGATTGTCAGGTCCCTGATGTTTTCAGTCTAAATCACTGTTACTATGTCTCTCTGACTTTTTAATCCATTCGCATTATAACCTTCATCCTTATTACCAGAATCTTTATTTTTATATATACATGAAATTCAGAATTATAAGCTGTATTTGATACTTCCTGCAATAATTGCATCTCGTCAGAGGTCAAAGATTGAGTGTCATCTAAATAAGACATTGCTGAGGATGATGTTACAGTATGTTCATCTGAATCATCTGTTTTCTTCACTTTTCTTCACTGGAAACTTTTCATGAATATTTTGAAACTCTGTGGCAAACCTGACTGGTTGTAATGCATTTCCTATATTAGCACTGAATTTAACCTCTAGAATTTTGCTTTTCTCCCTGCTACTGTGGTAGTTAAGGTATCCATCAGGTTTTTAATTATTAGAACCATAGGTTAAAGTGTAAATATTAGGGTTTGAGGATTTATGATTTGTTCTGTAAGCCCAAAATCTTTTGAACTTGGTGTGTGAACCTGTCAGTAAGCCAATTTGTGATGTTATTTCATTCTGCCTTTTCCCATAACAAATTGATTCACCTCTTGGTCTTCCATGTTGCCTGTGTAACATCTGAATGGAGAATTGCAGGGACACATGTTTGTTTATTAGAAAATAAATTATTAAAATAATCTTTTTTAGAACAATGGACAAGCTTTGGATCTCTGTTTTCAGTCTGGTTGAACTGCCATTTGAAAGGATCCTATCAACCATAAATCTAAATCCTCCCATGTACTGTAAAACCATGGAATGTCTGGGCTTTATCAGTGCTTTTTCTCATCATTAAGTCAATGGAAATGCCACACTGTAGAAATGAAGGGATTAAGCCTTGTCTGAAAAGGACAACACAGCAAAAGAAAGAACTGTTATGCAGTTTAAATTAATGGCTAAAATGTTTTTTTACTTAGACTGTACAAACTACATCTTGATAAAAATGCTTGATGAAGTTAAATATTTTTACTGCCATCCTGCAACATTTCAGGCAGTATTAAACTTCAAGAAAATGAGACTGCTCTCAGTCTGGCATCTAGGCACATCAATGGTCTAACCACAGTCACATTTTTTGTAGGCATCATGGAACAGGAGAATTTTAAGCGACGTTTTGGAGGTGAATAATGAAGTGGAATTGTGGGCACATTTCCTACTCATCAAGAGGTAGCAAGAAGCAAAGTAGAATGTCTTTTGTTTGGAAAAAAAAAAAAAAAGGCTCTTGGCCAGTGAAGAAATGTCAAAGTGAAAGGGGGGCCAGATTCTCAGCAATAAGAGAGATGATATGCAATGTGGGGCTGGAAAAGAAAGATCTCAGAAGTGAACACAAATTACTTAGGCAAAGTATGACAGACAACAGACAGACAACAGAGAAATGGTGTGAAGAGGAATTAAGGTTTTACAGGAGGAATATTTTGACAAAAGGAGAAGTAAACAGACCTCAGAAGCCCCAGAAACCTCTGGGACCAGTTTCAATTTCCTGCAATGCCATATAAAGTCTAGGTATTTTCCTAGGTCCTAGTGTGAGACAAAAAAAAAAAAAAAAAAAATTAATTAAAGTATGAGTTTTATCTATCCTTGGTTTTCAAGCCTAAACTGGAAAAAGTCTAGATCCTTCTCTGACTTCCTAGTCCTTCTTTGGACAAGATATTTAACATTGATAACATCATGAGATCAGGCAGAATTACCCTAAGGATAAAGAGGGGGTTGAGGTAGTGATGTCTCTCCCCAGGAGTCAGCCAGGAAGCATATGTACCCCACTGAGGTACTTATGGATCTCCCTTTCAAACTATGCCTTTAAGATCTGAAAGCTAAAAATTGGAAACGTTACTGCCTTCAACAGAATCTCAGTCTGTAATTTACCAAGAATTTTTTAAAAAAATCTTAGTAAACTTCAGTGATCACCAGTGGACCATTCTACCTTTTTCATAGTGAGGATGAATTAATGTTGTCTGGAAGGTAGATTTATTGCTTGTGAATGTTCTACATCATAGACCAAAAAAGCCATCAAGCAATAGGTAAATTTTGCAGATTAATTAACTATGGTCCTTAAGGCTATCAAAAACATATTTGTCACATTTTTTATTCTAGAATATTAACAGTTTAATGACAAAAATTCTCCATTTCCACAAACTTTTAAGTCAATGAGTTCAAAGTTAATTCCGAATTGGTGGGTTTGGTATAGAGGACTAGGCAAGAAAAACAACATAGTTTTCGTTACTTCACTCAGGGGCTGGAAAATCAAAATGGCTACTATTTACCAATAATAGTTTATATCCTGCTCTCAGGTATTGCACAATATAAACATTGATACGACATAACCTGCCCTTACTCCAAATAGTTAAATTTATATTGTTAAAGTGAAAGCAGTGTTTCATACAGTGGTTAAGCTTAAAACCAGCCAGGAAATGATCACCAAAGTGCAGTGCATATCCATCAGGAACAACTGCAATATCTATGGCAGCTGCGTGACACACAGAAACAAATCGCTGGAGTGGTGGGATGTAATCAGTGAAACTTACTTTCATTCAGATATAAATTCTTTCTCTCTTGATCCTATTACCAGAGCAGCTCTAACTCTACACATTATCTTCTTTCTATCAGTCTACTAGCCTATTTCTATATGCTAATTTGCCAATTGCATATTTAGTGGCTGAATTTGGACTACTTTTTCCTCAGTGGTTTCAGCTAAGTGCAACTCCTTGACCCCTCCTCTCATTTTCATAGCATTTAAAGCATATATCATTTTAGACTCTACCTGTATTCAAAGTGACTAAAAGGGATCAGATGGGTCAAAACCTGTTAGGAGAACAGAGGGACTGGTACACAGACTGAAAGACATACAGACCTAAGACTGCATTTCTGGGCACTAGCCCAAGATAAGAGATAAGATGCACCAGGTCACCAGCACTTCAAGGAGCTTCTAAGAGAACAAAATTACACAGTCATACAGTTCTGTAGCATTCTTTTTAGCCCTATATTCTAGTTTTATCACAGCATTTCTCGTGCTGCTTTTTGGCAAGAATACCCTCTCTAGGGAAAATATGGTGTGAAGTTATCATACTATCACAAGTTTTAAAGCATTCACCACATACACTAATAGGTTTGTGCGTGAATGTTCATACTCTCTACATCTGGAGACCGAATGCCAGCCAAGTTATTTCCACCCAGATCACAAGTTCTATGAGTAGGAAGGAAAAACTAATATTGTGTATTCCCTGAAGAGGAGAGTAAAAGTGGATTTTTGTTGCCCTAATAACATCAGTCTAGGTGATGCTTAGGGATAGCTTAGAAGCCAAATAAGTTACACTAATGGAATGTAATTCTTCCACTAACTGACACATTCTACCACTGAAAGCATAAACCATTATATTGCTCTTGGTTATGTGAATTTCGAGGGAAAATAAGAAAGCATAAGCAAAGATAGTCTCTTGCTTCTCATAATATCAAAATAATCATTAACCAATGTGTTCCAGTCATTTACTTGCTATGATGGAGATGGAAGATCAATGGGACATAGAAATTATAGGAATTGTCTCTGCCACTTTTTCAGAAATTATCCCTAGGAAGAAGATTTAGATTTAGACTTTATGTTTATGTGTTTATGTTTTGTAAGTAGAAGTTTTAATAGCTTTTTATAGTGATGTTGACAGCTTTTTTTTTAGAAACAGGGGTTTTTCAGTATAATGCTTTTCATCACAAAATCCTAAACAAGTGGGGAACCATACCAAACAAAAACATCCATTTTTTTTAAGTCTCCTAGTTACAATTAAGCTTTCACATAGAAAGATATTTCCTACCAGGTTTGATTTTAAAAACAAAAGGAGGCAGAACACACTTGAGTGGAATAGAGGCTCCCAGAATAATGAAGAGTTTTATAGTTAGGTCACTCCCATAGGAAAAAGGAGATTAAGCTTTTAAATTACTGCTCTGTGGGAGTCACTTCAAGGATTTGAGTCTGGTTGCTCTTTGTAGGTGAATGCCCTACTCATTGAGCTATTTGCTGTGTTCTCTCTGTCCCTTACTCATGGAGATGTCCTTCTATTTGCATATAATTAAAGATGTATTGAGAAAAAGATTTCCATACATTCATTTGTGTAAATTCAATTTTAAAACCCCTAAATCTAAATATTCTCAGCTGGCTCTGCATTGATGACTATCAATCCAGCAATTTTGCCTATTTAAATAATTTTTTATTATTACCAACTTCACTGAAGGCTCTATTATGCATTACTGCCAGGTCATATTGCCAGCAGAGATAAATGAGTTCCAGCAGTGAGGAAATCCTCATGAGGATGCCTAAAAAGAAATATATAGCCCTGCTTTTGAAAGCAATGCCAATATTCTGTATAACTTTGCTTGTGGGGATATACAAAGTATATTGTCGTCTGCTTTGTTGTGAAAGGATTCACTGTGAGACTATAGTCACCTAAAAATCAAACTTCCAGGTACTGGCTTACTGCAGGTGTAAAAACGTATGCAAAGAAAGTCATTGGAAAGTACAGATATACTAAAGTGATACATGAAATCAGTTAGAAGTAACTAATATAATATTCTTCGACTAGATAATGGTTGATAATTTCAAAGAAATCCCAAGAAATACTACTAACCATAATTACAGACAGAGTCATTGTACGATAAAATTTATCACTGGTTAAGAGTTGCTTTGTATCTTAAAACAGGAGAGCTTTCTTCTACAATTAAAGGTAAAGCAGATTAAGCTAAGTTTAAATTTAGCAGTCAAAGCATTTCATTCCTTCTAAAATGTCAAAATCTTTACTTCATAAACACTTTTACAACTTTTATCCACAGAAAGCCTTTAAAATTCCAAAAGCCTTCTCACTCCAGACAAAATGAAACAACCAAATATTGTAATACTGGGCCTGCTGAAACCACAGGAGCTCACCTTTTGAGGCAGGTCTGTCTATAAGATGCTGCTTTTATTGTCTCTATTAGAGTGATTGTTTCCTTGATTGCTAGAAGAGATTAGCTAGCCATGAGCAGATTGTGAAGGTATAAGGCAGAGATAATGCACATGTATTTAGAATATTTGCATTTCATAAATGAGAATCTAAAGAACATTTTGAAGCACCGTAAAAAATATTGATTCTATTCTGAATAGTGCAAATCATGCCGAAATCTGAAGAATTTTAGGGATCCTATAATTTCACCCAAGTGTTTGCAGAAGTATATATCCAATACAGTATATTTCTTTTAATTTATATGCCTTTATATTTGTAGAATATTTTGCTGTCACCTTATACCCTGGTATGATTCCCATTGTAATAAACCATTTTTTAAACCAGTTAAGTATAGCACAATTGTATCTTATTTTGGATGCTGTTTAAATGTTCCATTAGTTTTCCAAGATGTCTCTGTTAATTCCATAAATTTGTCAATTTGTACTGTTGACATTAAAGAATCTAGATGCTGTTGAATTCAAAGCTTTTGCTTTTGGCTCTAAAATTCCACTTCCCTCATTTACAACAGATTTCTTCTTCTCTTTTGTAATTTACTTGTTATAATTATTTGTGCAAATGTTGAATTTTTAACTTCCTGTTTGCATGCAATGTGGCAATGCTGAGCTTGACAATATTGTTTGCAACTGTAGCAAGTCTTTTGGAAAATATTCATCTCATCAATAGACCGGCATGTGACCATTTTCAGTGGAAAAAATTCTTATTAAGCCAATAAAGTAAATTGTGGGCTTGAGTTTTTGCTGATTACTTTTTTCCAGCCTCCTCTTCCCCACCCCCACCTTTTTTTTTATGTTCTGCCATTTACTTGGAAATTAGTGTGCCATATTTTAATTAAAAAGTTAATGGAAATGTTTTAAGTTTGCCTCTGAAATTGTGATTCATTTTAAATGATAAGTGTTGTCACATATATTCTTTGCCAATAGATTTCATATGGATTATTGTCACATTAATATTCAGGTTCACAGTAATGGCCAAAAAATCTGGAATATTATTAGAAAAAAATTTAAAACAACTCTACAAAATAAATCTCTGATCTGAAGTGTGTTTATTGGAAAAAAGATAAAAATTAGAAGACAATATTATTGTTTCACTTTCTGTTAATCCAGCACCTAGAGACACCAGTTAGAATTCAGGCACTGAAGTGCTATGCCCTGAAGAGAGACTTCACTTACATGTTGTTCACTGTAGCCAGAGTCAATAGTGTATTTCCATATGAAGAGTGTATGAAAAGTGCAGTAGGAGTCCACTATGCTGACCAACAGATAAGTATAAAGTAAGCATATGGATACAATAATATTTTGACTGGGAGTTGGGTTTTTTTCACAGTGGCTTGTATGGTATTATGTTTTGGCTGTGTGACCAAAACGGTGTTTAAAGCACACCAGTGATTTAGTTATTGCTGATAAGTGCTTACACACTACCAAGGCCTCCTCAGTTTCTCTCACTGCCCCAGCAGTGACTGAAGGGACATGCCACAGCTTGGCATTGTCTTCAGCAATAAATTTTAAGCATAATGAATCCCTGCTTGCCTAGAGATGGTTAAACATCTGACTGCCAATGCTGAGTAGTAAATTAATTCCTTATTTTGCCTTGCTTGTGTGAAGAGCTTTGCTTTACCTATTACACTGTCTTTATTTCAACACATGAATTTTCTCACTTTCACACCTCCAGTTCTGTCCCCCATCCCCACTGGAGAGAGGGAGTGAGTGGCTGTGTGGGGCTGAACATCTTAGTATGGTTAACCCACAACATGCTTATTCTCACAAACAAGGAAGAACTCGTTGCTAATGAGAAGGTTGAAGGCTGCCTTGGCTGCAGCGACTGTAAGAGTCAGGGGTTCAGCATCCTGTGATGAGGGAGCAGAGCAAAACCACAGGATCACAGCACTGGGCTGCAGGAGATAAGGCTTTGGTCACTTTAAGATCTGCTTGAAGAAGGCCCATGGAAAAAGGCTGTGTAGGGAAGAGGGACCCAAGAAGACTGTTTAATATTCAGGGTTCACCCCCAAGCTCAAGAGCAGTCCACCCCACCAGTTAGGAAATCAGGTAAAAAATGACAGGTGGTCTTCATGGGAGAACAAGGAGTTCCTGGACAAACTGAAACCCCAAAAGGAAGTATACAGAAGGTAAAACTGGGAACAAGTATCCTGGAAAGAATACAGAGATGCTGCCTGAACATGAAGGGATGACGTTTTCAAAGAAAAAGCCAAATGGAATTGAATCTGTCCAGTAAAAGTGAAAAACAAGAAAGTATTCCACAATTGTATACGTGATAAAAAGAAGTCTAGGGAAAATGTGGGCCCACTGCTGAACAGGTAGGGGACCTGGTGACACAGGACTTGGAGAAGGCTGAGGTTCTGGATCCATTCTTTACCTCAATCTTTACTAGCAAGCCCCAGAGACCATGTGAAATTTCTGGAGCAAGGACTGACCCATGGTGGAAGAGGATCAGGACAGGGACTACTTAAACAAATTGAACTTATATAAGTCCCTGGATCCTGGTGGAACACACCAGAAGTTCAGAAGGATCTGATCACACCCACAATTTCTGAGGGGTCTGATTCATATAACCTATTGAGACCATTCTCAATAATCTTTGAATGACTATGATGACTGGGAGAGCTGTCTGAGGACTGGAGGAAAGCAAATGTCACACCTACCAATGAGAAGGGCAAGAAGAAGTTTGCAGACAACTACAGGCCAGTCAATCTCACCTCATTTCCTGGGAAGGTGATAGAGCAACTAATCCTGGGAAACTTTTCCAGACACATGCAGAACAGGAAAATCATGATGGACTCCTCAAGGGAAAGTCATACTTGACCAACCTGATAAACTTCTACAGCTAGTCTAGCCTGGAAAATGAGGGGGGAGCAGTGGATATTGTCTACCTGGATTTCATTAAGGCTTTGGACACTATTTCCCATACATCCTCATAGAGAAAATGATGAAGTATGGGCTGGGTGAGTAAAGAGTATAGCGATCTGAAACTGTCTGAACATCAGGCCTGGAGGGGGGCAATCGTGGCAAAGCATCTCCTTAGAGGCCAGGGACTCTGTCTGCCCTCTCGCATTCCTTCTTCCTTCCTGAAGTTATCCAGTAGATGTGGAAGGCTTTTGATAAGGGTTTAATTCAAACTGAAACTACAAAAAATTATCGTCATAGTTGGTTAAGCACCTAAGCAAGAAGCAGGTAGCAGAAGCCATCTGAATGGATGACAAAACTAAGATAAATTTAGGGAAAATTTCAGATATCTGTTTGGGGAACAGATATAATATTTCTTCTGAACTTTCACCAAAGTAAAAATGTGGGTATGCTTTTATTATAGGCCTAGGCTATAGTCCAGGCCTATTCTTATTCATGATTCAGACATTTATAAGTATAAATCTTTCTGGTCTGAATAATAAAAACCTATGGAGGGACTTAGCAGTTAAGGAAGAGATTAAAACACAAAATGCCTGAACTGGAAAAAGTGACCCAGTCTTATAAAAATATATCATGTGTTTAACTGAGTGTATGAGGGAAACTCAGCAGAATTATGTGGGAGGTAATCCTTTACAAAGTAATTTTAAATAATTATGAACACAGAAAATTCAATCAAGTTGTGTCATCCTCTGTATTTTTATTCCAGCCTCTTTTTAACATTCAAATCAAATCTATAAAATCTACAAAATCCTGGCCTTCTTGTATTTGTATTTTTAATAATGTCTTATTTCTGTTTGTCCATCTCTACTCTCGAAGACAGACTAAAATGTCTATAATCATGTTATTCGTTAACAAAATGCAGTGTGTTACAAGCAGACACCGACTCTCCAGTCGAGTTCTCAATGAGAGTCTCAGACTTACTCCTATCTTGTTTATCTTCACTTCAGGTTAATTAGTTTTCTGTAATTTTCTGTGTGAAATAAAAAAAAAATTCTTCACCAACAAGTGTCTGAGATCTAGTTATTGCCTCTGCCTGATGCTTCTCAATGTTCTCAAAAATCGTGTACATTGTTAAAAAAACTTGAGGTCTGTTATATTATTGTACCTTGACAGCACCTTTCCCATTAGTGTAATATTAGACAGCTACAGAGGGATTAGTACAATTGAAATCCTGGCAAACAGAAGAAATGAGAAGAGAGCATCGTGTACAACAGAAAACAGAAATGTAAAACCTGAAATAAGCTAGGGACAGGCACTCAGTGAGGTTGCTGAGGGGATAAAACAAAATCCATTTTCAAAACTAATGAGAGCTGCTACACTGCTATCACTCCTCAAGGCATGGAACCAGAGATAAAAGCTCACATGAAGATTGCTAACAGCCATATACCGTTCTGTCAAGTAAAATTGCTTAAAAAAACTTTATTGAAGATAATTAATTCTGTTTTCTTTTTCTCTCTGTTGCTAACACAAATATCCTTCCTGTTTATATTGGCAAATTTTCTTAGTATAGAATGTTTGGTCTTTAGATTGCTGAAGCCAGGATAAAAAGGCAAAACATAAGTAGGATTATATTCTGAAGACATGAAATTATGAGTATATATAAATGCATGCGCACATAGTATAATACAAGGGTTTTGTCCTTTTCCAGGACTATACTGAATTCAGCAGGTGTTACATCAGATCTCCACAAATTTCAAAAAGAGAAAAGCCTACCTCTATAATTTTAATTTGTTTTATTAAAATGCAGAAGAAAATAGAATATCCATACTATCTATGTATTCTCGACAAAATTTCAATGTATCCTAGCTACACCTCACTATGAAATTGGGGAGAATAGAAAATGCCACCATTAGCAACCTCAAGTTCTTACTGCTTCACAGATCACATGAATTACCAAAACACCAAAAAAAAAGCCCTATTCTGAAAATAAAAAAACACCTGTTTAACAGAAGGTTAGCATGCTTGACAGTCTGACTCCTCCAAATATTTCTGTTTTTCCAGGTAACAACCATCTTTTTTGCAGTTTGTTAGGTCACTTTTGTGAGTATTTTCCAGCTTGCTTGCAGGAGAGATTGTTAATATGTAGTCAGCACAAGAGAAATAGTCTTTTCAGCAGACAGTGTTTCAGTTTTGTCCTTATAAATGTGGTGGTTATCCAACAAGAAATGTGTGTGTTGGCTTCCAACCCAGTATTGTACGTCAATATAATTTGTCTGACAGCAGAGACCTTATTTCATTACTATTCCTGTCTTCTTTCTTTTGAGCAGTACCCCTTTCATCTTGGATATATTGTTAAATTTTTCCCTGAATGACATCAGCTTAGGGCTGATGCTTACCACCTTAAATCTGATTGTGTGTACTCTGTAGGTGAAAAAGTAGCTTAAATTGCAAATTCTAACAGATAGCAGATAATGTTGAGCATGTGTGTGGGTAAATGAGCTACTGAACACAAGGAGAAACCTGTTACTTCTTAGCTGCAACCAGTATAGGCTGCACTTAAATTTTGATAAAACTTAAGAGTAAACAAATGTAGCACATCTTGAATCCTCCAAGTAATAAAGGAACATGAGATAGAATCAACAATTTGGAGGGCGATCATATGTTGGGCTTCTTCATATGGATTATTTAGACTGGGGAAACTGGGGGTTTCAGACCTAAAATAATAGTTCCTGGAAAGAAGTGGTACTGGAAAAAAAATCAGTCTTGGAAAGAAGGTGAAGATTCTGACCAGGGGAAAGTTACCCGATACGACTTTTTGTCCAGTATTCCTAGACCAGGAGAAATGTGCAGGGAAGGAGAGACCTACTGAGAGCACTGTTGGGGGACCAAGTGTAAGATATAATCAGGTAGGGGAAAGTCTTTTATTGCCTTGGTTCTTGAATAAACCCCATCATACAAATCTAAATGAGGTTATCATTTACCCATTTACCCTTTCTCACCTGTAGCCAGATCTTAATTAATGTCTATGGGTCTTTGTGTTTCTGCTATCTTGATTCTGTGAGTACTTCTCAAGGCTTAGGTCCCACTGCAGAGCTTACTGTTCTGTTGGCTCATAATCTGTGTGGCACTTATCTGAATCACTATTTGTATATACTTATTTGTATATATGTGGCCTCATCTTTGGCCTCTTTTATGAGTGTTCCCTCATTTTTTTTAAATTATTTTCCCCATGTTCTTCTAATGGCAACAGACTACCACTGAGCTTGCAACTTAGGGCACAGGAAGTCTCCTTCCTCTTTGTCTTGTTTTGCTATCAATTCTCCTGGTTTCTTTGATGTTTTCTCATTATTTAGAAAATAGATGCAGATAGGTCTCTCTTAATGCTGATTTTTAAAATTTTGTTTCCCTTCTGCAAAAATGACTGTTCTGGGCTGTTTCCTTTTGTGAGTCTACTCACGCTGAAGTAAAAATGTACCTGATATTGTTTATGCCATTAAAAACCCTTGCTTTTGTCCTCAGTTTCCTCAGTGTGAGATCATAAATATGTCCTTACATATTCTTCTGTGACTTGTCTTGAATGGACACTGTTTCCTAACTTAGGCAATTCTAGGGCAGAGGATCAGGTCCTTAAAGCATTCAGTCATGGTTACTACAAGTACTGGTTCCTCTTCTGGCCCAGTTTTTAACTGATGACTTGTGAATATCTCACAAAGTCTCGAAGTGCATGAAAATACCTGCATCCTCATCTTTAACAAAATATTTCTTCTGTCTTCTAGTATTTTGTTTGGTTTGGGGGATTTTTTTTTTTTTTGAGAAGAGAGGACATAGAGATGGTAGGGCAAAAAGAATGTAAAAATACAGTATCTTTGTACACAGGCATTTTAAGCAATTGCTGGAGTATGCTCTATTTTTTATTTTATCCCAATGAAGGGTAATTCCTTGCAGTTCTTGTTATCTTTCTTTCAGTGCACCGGTAAATAAAAAACTTCACTTTCTCATTTCCCCCCCACAATAATAAATGCTTTTTTAAGATCCATTTTTTAGTGCCATGTCTTCCATGCCTTTACAGGTTTCTTTGAATGTCAGTAAAACATTCCCTGTGGTCTTAGGACTTTCATGATGCCTCTTCTCTGCATTTCAAAGTGTCTTATTTTTGCTGCTGAATCACATTTTATTTCTCTTTTGCAGATCTCTCTAAAGTACTCCTTGTCATCAGGTTTCATATACTCTTGAGAAGACTAAAACTGTTAAAAGGATGCTCTTCAGAGTTGTTATAATTATGACGAGGATTGTAGCTGTATGCACACAGATTGACTTCCTGACATTGGTTTCTAATTCTTTCCTTCTACAATCTTTCCTCCATGGAATTTTCTTTGTTACTGGTTTAAAAAATCCTATCTGTAGTATTATTACTTGCCCATACCTTAACATGCTGTCAGTGGTTCAGACTTCACCCTCCCTAGAAAGTAGATTTAAGAAGCTACATAATATAGTGGGACTTCCCTCCTACTGCTGTGTACCTTGCTTGATCATTGATTATTATGTAAAGAGCACACTTAAGAATATATATCCTGAAACATCAGATAACATCATATTACAGGGGTTCTAATATTTCTTTTTTAAAATCACTTAGAACTGGGGTAAATGACAGCACAAGGTCTAAGGCAGTGAGGGTTATATTATTCATGGTCTTGTGTAAGGCTTTAAGATTGGTAAATGGTTCCACAGGGAAAGAACTGAAACAATAGCTACAATTCTCAAGGGAAAATATGAGATTTACTGAAAACTAGGACACATAGTCTGTTCTAGGAGCATGTTAGAGCAACACTCTCTGATATACAGCTCATAAACAGCAGTTATATTACTGCTGTTCTTCAAGGAATCTCAACAACAAGCATATTAACAGGAATTATATTTTTGTAAATAAACATAAATGAGATTAATACACTGGAACTCACTGCCCATTTATTTAATCTAACAAAACCTACTTCTCAAGTCCAGTTGCAGTAACTGTTCCTCAGCATGAAAATATTGAGAGCCATTTGCCACTAAAAGTTATCTTATAGCAGAGGTCAAGTACTAACCAACAGCATTTGTTGGGTCTTTTTTTTCCAGTGGCTATGTTTTGCTAAAAAGAAAAAAAAGGAAAAAGGAAAAAGACTTGTTTTTGTAGGGAAATTCGGAGCATTAAATGGTGATTAAACATGATAATTTACATTTTGTATTCAAGAGAGAAAGAAATACATTATCTATTTAGACAACTCATGAAGGAAACAATCACTGGCCAATAGCTGTGTCATGCCTTCATCCACTTTCTTAACATGAGGTATTTGCAGAGACTATCCAAACAGATTTTCCTTTATGCTTGAAAACTATGTACATACATTACCAATGAAAGAACATTCTAGCATGAAATGTGTATTAAATCAAACATCTAACTGGCCTACTGGGGTTCCTTGCCATAGTTCAGGTAAGGCAAGTAATGTAATTACTGAATTTAATTCTGTTGCTGACTTAACAGTATAAAAAGAATGCAGTCTTTCAGGAAGCAGAGATGAGGAGGTCTTCCAAGTTTCCAGTAAAGCAGGTATGTTAAACATGACAAGTAATCCTGTTTCCGGTTATGACTGTGCTGGGGCCACGTCACTTAGTGCATGCCGTTTACTTACTCAGTGGTTCTTTCTAACTTCCATGCCTGATCAGATTTGGAAGGATGGACTCCCATCTATTATGGGTCACAATTTTTTTGATTTCACAGAATATTCTGAGTTGCAAGGGACACACAAGGGTCATTGAGCCCGACTCTTAAGTAAATGACCCATATAGGGATAAAATACACAACCTTGGCACTATTAACACCATGCTCTGACCAACTGAGCTACTGTCATTAATGTCATTAATGAAAAATCGGTCATTAACGAAGTTTGGCAGAAGTATGAACACCAGTCTCTGCAATCTGCAGACAAAAATAGAACCTACTAATATATGTTATTTCCCACGGATTCTGGACACATTAGGTTTATATTTTCTGTGTATGTAGTACTTTTTGGATTTATATAGACTCTGTACACCTAACTCAGTTCCAAACTGTGAAATGCACAGCAGTCATTTCTCTGGAATTTTTGGAAACCTATTTGGAAGTTTTATAAGGCTACAAGATATGGTGAAATTCCTACTCTCCTGGCTAGATTTCTAGACAGAAAAGAAAATACATTTCACAATGTATTTGCAATTGGAACTCAGTAGTTGCTACAGTAATGCCTTCTCAGAGAACCAGCTCAACAGAGGAGGTATTCAGGGCAATCACCTCTTATACAGGACTCCTCAAAGCTTTAGAAACCTAAATTGAACACTATCTTTTTACCGAGAGTATTTGAACTATTTTCATTCATTCTCTCCACTAAATACTCCGGAATGACATGACAAGGATATAGGGAATATTAAGGAACACCCAAAGACCTAGGTGTCTAGGCAACTTGTTGTAATGACTAGTAAATGATAAAAGATGAGTCACTGGATGAAGGCCTTTTATTTCAGATTATGTCTAAACTTGGGACCTGGATCACATGCAATCCTCTCAACCTGAAAGACTCCACTTTCCTCAAATCTCACTTTTATATGTGTAAGGACTAAGTAGGTTTTAGCTTCATTGTCACAGAGACCAGCTGTTAAGATCAAGCTGACACATCACCAAATGAAAAACAAGAGAAGGAGAAGGGAAAAGTAACTCTGTGGACCATAGACATGATGCCTACCAATAATCAAATTGATGTGAAAAAAAATTGTGTTCTTAGTAAGTGTCAGCTAAATTTTAGGACGCGTTAGATAAATTGCAGGTCACAGTTCCAGCCATCTGCAGGTAGAAACAACAAATTTGGACCAAAGGAGTGTTACAGATAAATTGATAGGGCCTAGATAATTCCATTTTTGTAGAGTTCAAGAGCACTTTTTGAAGAAGATAGTGTCATGGTAAGAGAATTAGCACAGAAAGAAGAAGGAATGTGGTCATATCAGGAAGACGGTTGAGAAACAATTCTGACTATCTTAAAAAGCATATCCACACGTGCTATGTCACTTGTGGGTAGCTGTATTACACTGACTAAAGCCTTATCTGAATTTGCTAAATATTTTTGAATATTATGAATATTATGTTTGAAGCCATGTCCAAAGTGAAACTGGCTACAGTTTTGTTTCAGTCAATGGCTATATTGTTAGTATGACATAAAATTTAAGACAATTCTAGTGCCAAAGGTATTTTAGGTCATTTTCACATTTTCATATAGTCAGAATTGTAAAATTTACACTCATATTGAACCTAAGTTTGATAACTATAGTTGCCAAACTCAAAAATAAAGCACCACCACTACCTTTCTTATTTAGATGCCAGCTAAATATGCAGTTAAATCATATGTCTAAATATATTACGCAGTGGACAGTGAGAAGCTGACTGCAAAGATCATATGTCTAACTTGATGGTAGAGGACCAACTGGTATTTTATTCATCCTTAGTTTTGTTGCCCTTCCTCTTCTCTGACAGTGGCATGAAGAAAGAAACAGAAAATAAAATGTTTAAAATGGCAGCTTGATGTTTTATATTTCTGTAGAAAGACTACCTGATAATTTTGAAATTGTTTAGTATTTTATTTATTCATTCTGGAAATTTTCATTAACATTCTGAAACAGTATCTCAGGTCTTGCCCATAGCTTTTTCATTCATTTTCATTTTGCTTTCTTATTGTTTATTTTGTCATTAGATAGAATGGATATGATGACCATCATCATAAGAACAGTTAGGAAAAGTAACAGCAGAGAAGTAGCAAATGGGGGAGGAAAAAGAAGGCAGGAAGAGACAAATGAAAAATAACACCCTAAAACAATGGACTATTTATTTAAAAGAATACTCTTGAAACACTGCGAAAATAAAGATTGGGGATGTTTTACTGAAATCTGTTTGGGGAGTTTTGAAAAGCAAAAACTCCCTTTGCAACTTTCTAAGCCAGTTTTTCAAATAGAGCCCCAAGGGTAATCAGGTGACATCAATCAATGCTTTCACTCTAAAAACAGGCATTTTGACAAATGTAATAGAAACATATTGTTCACTTACACGTTTAGGATAATAAGCATATTGTTCCCTTGCCTTGCCTTGCCTTGCCTTGCCTTCCCTTCCTTTTCCTTCCCTTCCTTTCCCTTTCCTTCCTTTCCCTTCCCCTCTCCCCTTCTCTCTCCTCTTCCTCTACTTTTCCCTTTTCCCTCTCTCTCTCTCCACTTCCCTTTCCATTTCCATTTCCCAGCTGTCCCAGACACAGATTATGAGTATACTTTGTATTTTATGTATGGTAGTGGTCAGCTGGGATGGTGGGACTGGAGGCTGCAGACTCACATAACAGATGGTATCTCCATAACAGCTTCCTCTAAGTTAAATGAAGATGGAATTTGTATCATCCCACTTTTAGATATCTACAATGTATAATTTATATTTGAGCTAATTTTTAGGCTCTTTTAACAAGAGATTAAGTGAAATAGACACGTGAGGAGCATCATTTATCTGATCTGTTTTTAAAACTCTACTCTACAAGATTAATCTATCCCAGATACACATATGGCAGCATCTGCCCTAAACTAATGAGGCCATGGGCTTGAACTCTAGCACATACAGACCTTTTCATGTTTAGTCACCCCTTAGCATGATTCAGAGAGGTACCAGCCCATGTTCTCTCAAGTGAAACCCAGAGGTTCTCTATTCTTCCAACAGCATGTGTAAGGGATTGTCTAGAGAGTAGGGAAAGGGAACAAACTGAAAAGTGTTCTCAGGTCTGCTGGTTGGTTCATACCCCATTTGATGTACTGATGCAAACACAGACCCAGCAAATTCCCTAAATTGAAAACTACAAGTCAAAATTTACAGCAAAGCCTCAGCTGATGATCTGTTTTGGTAAACAGATTCAACCTGATATTTCAATTGACTGTTTCTATCTCAAAATTTTCAGAGAACTTTACAGTGACAGAAAACACTGGATCAAGATTGACAGTCCTGTTATATACTCTGCTTTAATGGGGTGCATACACATTTCTGATACCAAATATTTGTATAAAACATTTCCAGACACATGCACAGTATCTTTGCTTAGCTTAAAAAATGCAGTAAAATGGAAATCTGACCAAGCAGATGAACCACTGCCAGGAGCAAAATACAACTACAATGGTATCCAAGCTTGATTTCACTCTTCTATTTCCAAGCAACAGAATCACTATCCATATGCAAAACAGTTGATCTTTACACTAAATGTTTAGTATGTTTTGAAACAGCAGGTTCCAATGCTGGACTTGTCTTCATGAAAAACCTGTAGAAATTACTTTCACACTACATCAATATAATATGAGATATTGATCTGGCAAGGGTTGTGGTAGTGCTTTGGGTGAGTAGTGGGTCTTGTCTGTAATCATGTCACAAGTGTGTTGCTCTCTGTATAATAATCAACCATTTGTATTGCACCAGCAGCCTGTAGGCAGTTAGCAGGGATGCCTAAGCCAAGATGTCATGTCCTACCTTGTGATATGCTATTCACTAAGTGTGATGCTGTGGTTTAATGAGGTAGGCAGCTAAACCCCACAAACACATTTGCTCACTCCCTCAGTGGGATGGGGACAGAATCAGAAAAAGTAAAACTCAGGGGTTTATATAAAAACAGTTTAATAGGACAGAAAAATTAAGGAAAAGTAATAATAATAATGGTAAAAGAATATACAAAACAAGTGATGCACAATGCAATTGTTCAGCACCTGCTGGCTGATGCCCAGCTGGTCCCCAAGCAGTGGGCCACCAACCCCCCAGCCAATTCCTCCCAAGTTTTACTGCTCAGCACAATGCCATATGGTATGGAATATCTTTTTGGCCAGTTTGGACCAGCTGTCCTGGCTGTATCCCCTCTCAAATTCCTGTGCCTCCAGCTTCTTGCTGGCAGAGCAGCATAAGAAGCTGAAAACCTAAACATGGTCTTAAACCAAAAACACAGCACTATACCAACTGCTAGAAAGAGCAGTAGCTCTTATCCAGATGGAAACAGGACACATGCAGGCTGATTTTACTTTCTGGGCTAGGCTGTCTCCCAAACATCCAGGTAGGACCATTATTCATCATGGCTGATATAGAGGAAACTGTGTTCCTGATTTCCACACCAAGCTCTCATTGTAATTTCAGCTCAGATTGTTGCAATTATTTCATTTCATTAAGCCACACCGAACAAGTCCTTCCTTGAGGTCATTCCTTTCTATACTGTTTTATCAGCTAAAGGAAAAGAATGAAACTCACTGAAAAAGAAGATGAAAAAGATCTATTAGGTCATCTGCTCCTTCTCTCTGCCAGTGTGATTGTTCCTTATTGTTCACTTAAGCATGTTTTCTCAAGTCTAATTTAAAGTCATAGCAAAGAGTATTCCATCAATTTCCATAGGAAACAATTCCATAGACTAGTTAACTTGGTCAAGATGATTTTTTTCTTCATGTAACATTTTATCTTCCTTCATTTTATTCCATTTCTCCTAATGATAAGCTCCTAAAACTATAGTATGATAAATAGCCTTTTACTATCCTTGATATTTATACTCTGCAAATATTTATAGATTATTATAGTCCTTGTAAATTTGTCTGCCAAGAACACACATTGCAACATTCTGTTGTTTCAAAAACTCCAGAAATTTTACAACACATAGAAAAGGATACACCCAGAAATTTGACGACTCAAGAATTTGCTCATAATATAAACTTTTAAAAGAGAAAGCTTAATCCTGTAATAAATATTAAAGTATTCGGGAGACTTACAGCCAAATGAGATATTGAGAAATTTGATGGCATATATTGGAGAGCAATTCTATAGTGTTATGCCTGAGAGCACAACACAGCCTTTATCTGTAAACCAGGTAAATGGAATGGGTCCAGTAGAGTACAGGAAGTTGTGTAACAGTGTTCTAAAGATGAAGGATTCATTTAATAGGTTAACAGTACACCTGCATTTCAATGCAAATATATACATACTGGGTTTTCTTATGTGGAATAAAGTATAAGGATTACCTTTAGTCACAACTAGTGTCAGCCAGCTTACCTGTTTCAGCTGAAGTAATAGAGTCTGAGTTTCTCAAGAAACTACACAAGTTGTCCATATAATCATTCCTAATGATGTATGTAAAATAATTAGAAGTGAGAGGTGAGTTAGACACATAGAACTTTGTGAAACCGAAAATTAGCAGGTTTGATGAATGGAGGTATTAAGGAAAACTAAGTTTTCTTGAAAATAACTAAATTTTGTCTTAAAAAATGTCAGTGCTGCAGGAAGCTAACTTGTGTGTACATTTCGTTCTTTTTGGGAGAATACTGTCCAAATCAGCTACTTTAAGATGAGTACATTTGATTCACATTTAGAATATGATAATGAAAATGTTCGTCTTCCAGTCTTAATGTATTTAAGCTTGGCAGGCACATCATTCAAACTTTGAGAAAGAATACCTGAAGAATAATATTATGAAATCAACAGAAGTGGTGAGGGGGTATTGCACCCCGCTGCTTCATGAAAATTTTTCTGCAAGCTGTGCTTGGTGGGCCACTTCAGAATTGATCAGAAAGCTACTGTCACATAACAATGCACTAGGCATTGTGCAGTACTTAAGCTCTGCTGAAACTCAATCTCACCTAAGTCACAACAGGATTGTTTTTTAGATTTTTTAAAATAATTTTGCTTGGTTTACATCACTACAAGTTACATGCAATGAAAAATATTGAGATATTAATACAGTTTTTAAAAGAAAGAATAATGAACTCAACTATTTAAAAACTGGAGGATTACATTGAAGTGTAAATTCATAAGATTTTAGGCAATTCTATTTTTTAGATCAAATGTTTCATTTCTGTAGTTGTGAATTTCAAGAATGCTGAATTTTCAACAATACTGAATTTTGAAGAATATTAAATGCAGGGAAACAGGACACAAGCTATTTCTTTGTGTTATCAAAAAAAGAAAAGTGTAAAAAAGCTAAATTATCATTTTGTAGTTCTGTTTATGTTCCAAAGTGAACTCACCACAAAAAACTCCAGATTTATTTTTCTGTAGGTACAAGAGGAAAAGAAACATATTGGCCACTAAGAGAAACAGCAAGAGACGTCACCTGCTGGTCAGCAACACCATTACCCAAACTGAAATGGTCAGTGAAAAATACTTGATCCCTACTGCTTCGGTCATCCATAACACAGTAAAAATGCTACTATTAGAGGGTTTCTGGGAATTTGTGCTAACGTATGATACATCCTATCAGACTTTGAGGGAAAAACCCTGCTTTGTTTTGAACGCAGATGAATGCAAGCAGAAGTATGTGAGAAAAATGGGAAAACAAGTGAAAGAAAAAGATAGAAATGAAAACCAACATGCAATTGAGATAAAGAGAATCTAGAGTCCAGTTTCCTATTCAATATACTTGAAAAATTTTGTATTATACCAATCACAGATTGATCCCTGTTACAAGCTATTTAGGAATGTTTTATAACTATATCCTACTGGCTTGTACTTTCTTTCTAACTTCAAATTTTAGGTTTTTAAAAATTTGAAATGAGCTCACTATGCCTGGAAATAATTAACTTAAATAAGTTATTGAGAACACTCTTAAAGTAAATACTGCCTCAAATTATGGAGCATTGCTGCCATCCTCAAAAATAAAGAATTTCAAAACCTTTGGTACTTTGTTTGCTAGTTCTGGAGCTCCATCATTATTCGGATATAGAAAGAATATGTAAATACACCTTTAAAAAGCAAGTTGTGTAGCTTATAGATTGATAATAATAACAACAACAACATATTCTAAATGAACCATAGTAGCATATTAAATGTATGCTTAATTATAATTTTGCTATTATTAAGTAATATAATTTTAATATACAATATTTTTTCTTCAGTTTCTTTACTAGAAACTAGCATATAGAAGAACAACTTCAAAAACTGTCTTAGATGCATGCATTGGTGCCCATGTAATTAAATTTAAGAGCTTGAAATCTGCCTGCTCTGTGATACATAGAACCCATGCCCATTGCATCTTCAGAAGCAAAGTGCCAAACGTTGTCTGAAAAGCTTTCAAATTCAGAAAAATTAAAAAAAGATACTTAGCTTTCATTTCATATTAGCATTAGGCTATATAATATTGGTACCTGAAAAGAGATAAATTATGGCTTTCTTCCACTTCTAACATTTATTATTTTAACAAAATTTGCAGTGTTTTGGAAGCAATTATGGTTTTTTTCCCAAACTGACTCATGTCCTAATTAAGAAGATAACACAATTCTTGGAGGGTGAGCTTCTGATTTATCTAATCTACAGAGCTGAAATAATCCTGTGTTTTCTGTTAGTGGTTAAGGTAATTGTGTCAAACAAAGAAATAGGAAATATATTTATTACTTCCTTCATGCTCCTCATTTCTTGCACTGGATGGCATGCTCAGTAATGATCACATATGTCAATTTAAAAAAAAAAATCCATCTCCTTTTCCATCTACTTTGCTTCAGGCTGAGGTTTTTTGTTCCTCTGTGAGAAATACATGGTTTTGTGAAGGACTCATACACTACTGACAGAAAAAAGTAGCTGTGGGCCTGTTGTATGCAACACAAGGTACAAGTCTGCTTTGAAATCTCCTCTGTTTTCTAGGCAAATAAAATTCTCCTTCCCTAAGCACTGCTGTCATATTGTCAGAAAACAACAATTAGCAGACCTAGGATGCCAACATAATAGGTCAGGCTTCTGCAACTGCTAAAGCTCAGAAATCTGGGTATTATTGTTCATGTGATTATTAGATACTGGTAGGGATGGAAAACTTATTTAATTCGTGTGTGTAGGTCAGATGGCTGAACCCACATGTGGGTTAATTACATTAATAAAGCATCAGAAGCTGAAACATTATGTGCTCAGTATTCCCCGAGCCAGGGGGATTTGGTTTGGTGCTATTCAATCAAAAAGGTGAGAGGTTTGAAAAGGAGTTAACATTAGATGGTACCCCTAAAACACAGGATTGTTTATTTCCCGTTTCCATTTTATCTGAAGTTGTTCTGCCAAAACAAAATCCCCTGTCACGCTAAAAGAATCAACAGTTGTCCATTCTGATTAATGGATCTTGAGGTCTTTAAGCCTCTATTGTTCACTGTATGTGCTTTTTGTAATTATTTTATGCTTTTTAAATTATTGTCTTGGCTAGCTGTTTACACCTCAGATTCTTCCATTTACTCTATTTTTCTGCATTTATTTAGAGTATTTATTTACATGTGAATGTTCCGGTCCAAGCAGTTATTTAGAATGTCATAAATGTGTGTGGCACTTTTTCTGTTTGTAGTAGAGGTCTCTCTGATATCCTTGTTCACATACATAATTATCTCACTACCCATGTCATCCAGTAGGAGACATTCTCTCAAAGATTATACAGTCAAGCTCCACAAATTTTAATGAAATACTTCCCATTCATTTCCCAAGCTGCACTAGGGCAACATATCACAGACCAAACAGGCTGTGGACACAAAAAAAAATGAAATATTTCATATTTAAGACTGGATGGTCTCTGAATTAGGTGGGATTTTTTAATCAGAAATAATAGATAATTACTTGAAAACATTAGTTCAGTGTTCTGTTATTGTCAAAAAGGACACAAATATTCAGAATATTTGCAAGCTTGAGCATAACAGAAAAGATCATTATACTATTTTACAAACCATGCTAAGCCCACACCTAGACCAGTGCATGCAGTGATGATCCTTTATCTCAGAAATGCTGTAGTAGAACTGGAAATGTGGGGAGGTATAGGAAGGATATTGAAATGTATGGAATTGTTTCTGAACTAAATAGGTTAGAATTCATCAGTATTGGAAACAGAAGAGTGAGAGATGTGAAAGAAACTGTTAAGGAATCTTTCCTGTCCGACCAGTCAGGAGCCACTCTGGCAGTCACACTCCCACCACCAGAGACTTTCACTTGGTGTGTGGTGTTACAGGGACCTAATTTACTTTGGAAGACGTGAAATATCTGCTGCTTAAAGATTTGATACTAGGCAGAAATAGTTTTAAAGAGTGAATAAGAAATTACTAGTTTAATTGTTCTCTCTTAATGTCTTCTGAAAGATTTAATTAATCTAAGACGTTGACAGCATGATTGTTTTTCTAAAACAATTTCATTCAGATTATATTCACAAGGTGTTTTCTTCAGTCTTGGGATGGTTTTAGTTTTGTTTTTGGTATGTGTTTCTAGAGCACATGGGTAGCTGTCAATTAACTTTGGTAATGAAGTAAATTGCACTTAGAAAAAACAATATAAGAGCATTTTTCATCATTAAAAGATTAATAGAAAAAAAAAGAAAGAAAATACTGGTAAAATCCACTTGAAATATGCAGAAGTACAATAACGATAATTGCTTGAATTGCTTGCAGAACCTTCTGTTATTCATATCACTCAGAGCCTTTGAAGTGATATGTATTTTGGTGTCACTGTGCTCCGCAGTACTTGTTATTTGCTTTCCACATGGGTTTTTTTAAACAACTGCAGATTTGAAATATCCCTGGTCCATTGTGGTAATGTCAGAAAATGTAGCAGTTTGACACAGTGGTCAGAACTTTTTTCCTGTTCTTGTTTTAGACATAAGCCAATTACATGACCTTGAAATAATTTCCTTAGTACTGCTTGTGTATTTTGTTAGTAAGTCTTTGAATGGGAACCTCTTTTCACTGTGGATCTAAGAAATGTTCAGGTGCAATAGTTCAATGTTGAATCTTCCTGGCATTATAGTATAAATGAAAGCATTAACAGAGGTGGAGTCTGGGGGTCAGTGACAGGTAAGTTAAATAGTCATTAAAATGACAATAGAGTGATTAAATAGAGATGTGTACAGTTAGTTTGTGATGCTGAACATGTCTGCAAAAAATGTTTTAATTAATTGTTTAAAACAAAAGGGAAAATCTCAGATGAAATCATCTGGTCAAATATATCGCAAAAGCAGATCTCTGATAATTTGTATGGTTATTTTCAGCAATTTGTGTGAGGAAAACATTCTTCTACTGGGAAGGTACTAACCTGAGATATTGAATAGGATGTGGAGACAGGCTAATAAATCTTCATTGTGTGGGTTTGGTTTGGTTTGTTGTTGGAGATTTTTTTAGGAACAGCAAGAAAGGACATCAGTGAAATTTTTTTTATGTTTTGAACTGAGTTATAATAAGGTTTTAGAACTGACAGGTCTGATATGCATCCCTTTTTTGCTCAGAGAATAGCAGAAATTGCTGCAATGTGACTTTTCCCACACCTGCAAAGAGCATGTTTCAGTTTTTGCTGCAGAAATTACGTCTAATGGCAGGTCAGTTCAGACTCAGTGCTTATTCAAGCCTTTCTCTGTGCCTGGTCCCTAGACTACCAACCAGGATGTCAAGTAGTGACAATTGTTCAAAAGAGGCAATTCCTTACCCCTCAGCACCAACCTGGAAATAAGGTAAAGAAACCTTGAAAGGGATCAGTTATCCTGTACTCAGCCGCTTTCCGCTTAATTTTGATTTCTGCTGTCACGAACAAAGTGGGTGGTAGTTTATTCTTACTGGCAGCAGGCATAAACTATCAACTGCTTACTTTGTGAAGGGAAAAAGGAAGAAAAATCATTGTTAAAAGTAAAGCAGCCATGACGCCATAAGCAGGATGACAGATCATTGTAGAGGCTTTATTTTATTTTCAGAACCCTGTTAGTGAACAGTACAGTGACTCTCAGATTCATTTGTTACTTTCATAATGGCAGTATCCACACTAAATTCGATTATTGGCCTTAAACAAAGGGTTGTCCTTGAAAGTATTTCCTTTTCTCTTTGATTAAAAAGTGTTCCTACATTAATGACTGTTAGTTCCATTTTCACCTTAGATTTTTGCTGTGGAAACAAACTGAGTATATCACAGTATCAAGCTTTTAGAGATTTTAAAGACTTTTAGAGACAAAAAAAGAGTAGAGAATAAAAAAGGCACCAGGACTTCTTAAATTCTGGCAAAGCAAAGGGATAGTATTGTATGTAGAAAAATCAGAAACTGTAAAAGAGGCAGAAGAGATAAATGCAATGTATTCGAATCTTTATGGAGACTCCAGACAATTGTATTTGTTCATGTAGTGGTTGCCAATTTCTCAGAGGAGCAAAGGAACCAGTTTCTGGGTGCTGGGTTGTGTTTCCAAGGGCAATCCAAGGCCCTGCTCTGACTTACTAAATGTGATTTGAGGAATGGAGAGATGCCAAAAAAGGGAAATCATGAGTTTGGGACTGGTGGTTTTATACAGATGGTCAACAAGAAGCAATATGACAGTAATGGGTATGGTAAAAAATGGTAGCCAGGACTAAGCTTCATCATTTAAAAGGAAAAGAACACCACATTGTCAAATGATACCTGCAGGACATTGAAATGTAGGGAATCTCAAACTGATTACAAGTATTTGTGTCTGTGACACACTAAACCCAGTGCAAATTTGATACATTTTTGAAGGAAGCAAAGGTGATACAGACCCAAAGCCCCTTGGCCCACCTTTGTTGCCGTGTGCGCTTCCCTTGTGGCACACAGCAAGGAGGACTGCACAGTTTCCTGAGTCATTTCAGCTGCATCTAGCCAGGACTGATAGCAAATATTCAGGGAAAGATTAGACATTTGGCTGGATGAGGAGAGCAATTTGCAGTGATGATAGACCTGACAAATTTAACCTTACACTGGCAGATTTGTAGCACATCTGTTAAACATGCTGGAGTGTGGGGCTGATTTTGTTGATCACTTTTTTTGAAGTACTGGCGCTATCTATTGTCAGAGTGAGGATACTAATCGAGATCCACTATTTTGAAATTGCATGGCAATTGTGGCAGGTTCTTAACTCAATTGCTAACACGAATGCAGTAAAAGAAATTATTGCATTTACATCAGACTAAGTGAAACGATAAAGAAGGCTGATAATAACTATGAAGTAACTTCCAAAAATGATGTCATATAAATTGTTTTACCTCTGTGTATTTTAGCGTCCTCACAGACATAAGATGTTTTCTCAATAATTTTGGATAATTTTTCATCTGGTCAGAATCATAGAATCATAGAATCATAGAATGAATTTGGTTGGAAAGAACCTTAAAGATCATCTAGTTCCAACTCCCCTGATATGGGCAGAGAGCATCCCGCTAGACCAGGTTGCTCATCCAACCTGGCCTTGAACACATCCAGGGATGGGCCATCCACATCTACTCTGGGCAACCTGTTCCAGTGCCTTACCACCCTCACAGGAAAGAATTTCTTCCTAATATCTGATCTAAACTGACCGTCTTTCTGTTTAAAGCCATTCCCTCATGGCCTTATAAAAAAAGCCCTCTTCAACTCTCTTTTAGGTTCCCTTTAGGTACTGGAAGGCTGCTCTAAGGTCTCCTCAGAGCCTTCTCCAGACTGAACAATCCCAACTCTCCCTGATTTAGAGACAAGGATGTCATGTGGAACAGTGTCAAATGTTCTGCACGAGTCCTCGTAGATGACATCTCTTCCTCTTCCCTCTTCCACCAACACTGCAATCTGCATCATAGAAGGCCACCAAGTCTGCCAGGCACAATTTGCTTTTAGTGAAGCCATTTTAGCTGTCACCAACCACCTCCTTATTTTTAAAGTGCCTTTGCATAATTTCCAGCAGAATTTGTTCCACAGTCTGGCTGGGCACAGAGGTGAGACTCACTGGCATATAGTTCCCTGGGTCTTAATTTTTTCTCTTTATAGGAGGGTTTGGGGGTTATGTTTCCCCTTTTCCAGTCAGTGGGAACTTCACTGCCACAACTTCTGAAATTTGAAGGATAGTGGCTTAGCCACTCCACCCACCAGTTCCCACAGAACCTGTAGATCCGCCTCATCAGATTCCAAGGACTTGCGCACCATTAAATTCATTAGATGGGCTCTTAACTGCCCTAAGGATCTTGAACCCCACCATTTTATGTTCATTGATTATGTTCATTTTATGCCCTTGAGCTTCACATTCCCCGCCAAACCCTCCTTTTTGGTGAGAGCAAGGTCCAGCATAGCACCTCTCCTTGTTGGCTGCTCTATCCCTTGGAAACGGAAGTTAACATGAGCACATTCCAGGAGCCTTCCAGATTGCTTGTGCCCTGCTGTGTTCTCCTTCCCTCTCAGATATCCAGGTGGTTGAAGTCCCCCAGGAGGCTCTGGGTTTGTGCACATACAGTTGCTCCCATCTGTCTCTAGAGGGCCTTATCTACTTGGTCTGCCTGGTTGGGTGGTCTATAGCAGATCCCCTCTATAATAACACCTGTCCCTGCTCTACCCTTAATCCTCAACCATACACTCTCAGCTGGCTCCTTACCCATCCCCAGACAAAACTCTGTGCACTCCAGCTGGTCATTGACATAGAGGGCGACACACCATCTCCCCAGCCTGCCCATCCTAAAGATCCTGTATCCTTCCATTCCAACATTTCAGTCATAGGAACCATCCCAGAACATCTCCATGATGCCAAAAAGATCATAGCCCTGTAGGCATGTGCACATCTCTAATTCCTCTTGTTTATTCCCCATGCTGTGTGCCTTTGCATAAAGGCATTTGGGTAGGAGTCCCAGTGAAGCTGCCTTACTGGCTGAGCGGCTGGAATTCCTTTGTGCTGCTCTTCAGATGCTCTCCTGATGACCTGCAAACCCTCTTCAGGCTCTGAGAATCTCATTCTGGAACTGGCATCAAACCGGTAGGAATGGGATGGATTGAGGCTCCCTTTCCCCAGCAATTTTAACTTAAAACCCTCTTCACAAGCCCAGCAACCCTATGACCAAAAATTCCCTTTCCCTTCTCTGACAGATGGGCCCCATCTGCCCCCAGCAGCTCAGGTTTCTCAAAGCAAGCCCCATGGTCTAAGCAGCTGAACCTCTGGCTGTGGCAACTGTAAACATTTGTTGATTAGCCAGATTCAAATGGCCCTTTCAAAGAAATTATTTTCGACCAGAAATATTGATGAAAAACTATCTATGCTTCAGAGTGCCTTATTTCCCCTCCCAGGGTTCTGTGATCCTTGCTACTCCTCAGGCTGCTCCCAGCTGTATCTCTGGCACTCACAGGAAAGAACAGCAGCAGATAATAGTCAGCGGGCTGTGCGAAGTTTGGTGGTCTTTGGGTGACATCCTTGCTATGAGTCCCCAGTAAGCAGCTCGCCTCTAAAGAGTGCGTCAGGGCAGCAAGTCAGTGCCTGATACCTCTCAGAAGAGTCCCCTACTACTATTACCTTATCATCTTTACTTATTTGCACCAGCTGTCAGTTACATGGAGAGCAGATGGGGCTGCCTTACTCAACCCCAGCACCTCTCCTGATGACACAGGTCCTCCCTCTTCACTTTGCAAAGTGGTGAAGCAGTTCTGCAATGGTACCTCAGGCTTTTGGGGAAGTCTCTTCCTCCTGCAGGTCCTTGTCATTGTAAGCCTCCGTTCTTCTGCAATACTGACCCCCGTCTCTTCTGTGTGTGCCAGTAGGGGAGTTTGTGACTGCTCAGCTGTGGTTCCAGTGCTTGGAACTAGTTATTCAACTCCTTCACAGCCTCCCAGATGTTACACAGCCTTCTCACCAGTTCCTGCAGCTCAGCCACTTGTTGCAGAAGGCCCTTCACCTGGGTACACCTTCTGCAGGTAGGTCTGCTGCCAGAAGAAAGGTCTGTGCACTTTCTGCAGTCTGAGGTCTGCACTGCAGACACTCTCCCTGCAGCAGCTCCATCTGAGTGGAGGTGTTGGCCACTGCTGGGGTAGATAGCACAGACTGTCCAGCTGGAGCTGCAGACTTTGCTCCCAGAGCAGTGCCCACCATTCTGCCTTGAGGGTCAGGCTGAGCACCCTTGACCTGTGCAGATAATCAAAGAATTGTGTCCAGCTACTGGATTATGTGGACTTCAAGTCTCCACTCAGACAGAGAAATGCCCAAACTTCAGAGCAGTGCCCTCCCACAGTAACTGTCATGCCAAATGTCTGAGTCTATAACCTATTTGACTGTTCTCATTCTTGGCCCCTTGCACTCCCTGGTGCTTCCTTTGTGGGAGTGGGGGTGGTCACTGTTATTCCTGGCCCTGCACATGTCCTTGTCAGCCTGTCCCATGCAAGCTTCTGGCTCCTGGCAGGTCTCAGCACTCCTCTGGGTTTTCCCTGACTCAGGAAACCCTCTCTGTACACCATGATCTCCTGCTCCGCTGTGGAACATGCCTGGACTAGAGCTGATTTCTTCAGCAAGTGACATTAGCATGGTACTCTACAAATTAATGTATTCTTAAATATTCGGTCTATTTCCAAAGGTAGACAGACTTAACTGCTGTTATTTAATTCAATGATCTTTACCATGATCTAAATCAATGAGCAAAAAACCTTATTTGAATACCTACTTTTACATTTCTACTGCTTTAGTTATTTGCCAAAATTTGATTATTGATAGTTTGCAACTATTAAGACATACTGTCTTACAATTTAGCACAATAAAACAAAAGTAGTAAGTACTATACTTTCCTAAACAGGTTATACTATATACACATTCAATCAGTTTTACAATTTTACATACAGTTGTATCAATTATTCATTTCTATTGTGCTACGTTAAATAGTGATAAACATCATTTTTTCTTTAACAGATGAGTCATTTTTCATTCGAAATCTATGCCAAATGGCTTCTAATAGAAACTGCAATTCAATTTAAGTGCAGAAAATCAGCATCTTTAAATTGTTTTTATTAGATAAATGAAAGAGCACCAAGTTGCTGGATACATAAGAAAGGAATATTTTCAACTTAAATTAAATTATCTATAAAATGTATCTGTAATATCAGTAGTTCAGTACTAAGTGCCTCTTGTCCTTCTTTCTAGAATAAACAGATCTCACCTTTCAGAAATATTTCTTTTTTATAAAGCAAATAAACTGCAATAAAGGAAAACTAAAGCTGTGTCTGCAGAATAGGTAGGCTGTCAAAAGCATTGTTTATAACTTCAGGAACTAAGTTCTTACAAAACCACCTGACCTGGAGGCAAGTTATCCAAATAGGTGATGAAAAATTATCCTCCTGGGTTTTCAAAGCTCAGCTGCATAGGTCCTGAGCAGCCTAAGAGCTCAAAACATTCCATCCAAAGAAAACTTCTGGGTAATTCTTGGATTCCATGGTTCTGCTTTAGCAATTTGAATTATAAAATGAAAGAGTAAATTGCAAGTGCTACTTTTTTATTTACCTTAAATTTTTCAATAGGTGACAATAATAATATAGATACTTCTTAAATTTATTTTAACATACCTTAAGACAATTCATTCTGAGAATAAAAAAATGACAGTTGCATATCTATTTCTTCCATTTTTTCCCTTTGAATTAAATATATTCACCTACACCTACCTATATTGCTTTTTTTCCAATAGATCATTTCCAGTTAAAAATCATGAATGACAGAGGAAGAAAATAGATTGGCTTAAATTGCAAAAATGGACTTGGGAGGTCTGCCAGTTATGAATTAATGTTCCTGATCCAGAATGATTGAGAGGTATTAACTGGTTTGTCAGATATTTCCTTTGAACATAATTTTATATTATGAACAAATTCTGGGATATATTGATAATGAGCTACAGAAAGAAATATTTAGATTGATGAAATGATAATAAAATAATCATTGCTATCTGTCATGTACAGTGATTTTAGAACAGGACCAGGTTGCTCTGTGTATCTTTAGATTGCCTGCGCAGGGCGTAAATTATACTCAAAGACAACTGCAACAGCTGCAGCAATTAGAAGAACGCATAGGATTGATACAGTCCAGCATTTATGGATTCTCCAGTGTACACTGTCTTTAAATGAAGATGAGATAGATTGCCAAAGATATGCAATAAGCCATCCAGAAGATAGAGGTTTTATCCAGATAGGACTCAATGAAATTCCATGGCCTCTGCTATGCAAGAGGTTGCTGGACTAGTGCATCTCTGTGTTTTAGTCTGTGCTTTGCTGCTATCAGTTAAAAGCGTTTTGAGCCTTGTCAACCAGAAAGATGCTCGAGAGCAATGGTAAGGGAGAAGGTTTAGTGTCTCACTCACAGTGTAGAGCACATCACCAGTTGCAAAGAGAAAAGGTTGCTTCTGTTGAGGTCAATAAAATTTTGTAATTGTCTTTAGAGGACCAGGATTTAAACTGATGAATTTCTGGAAGGTAGTGTATTACCGCAGGCCTGGTTCCTACGGTATATCACCGTGTCCCACAGCCATAGGAAGGAGGAGGAGAGAAGATCCAGCAGGCAGGAATTGTGCAGCAAGATTGATTTATTTAATTATTTTACAAACTCTTTTATAGACTTTCTTCTTCATAGTCTAATTGGACAAAGGACCAGTCACCCCTTGGGGTGATTGGCTAAAATCCTAAAACATCCATTGTCAAAATATTTTTCTACTATACCATAAACAAGACTTTTCAAGGTTGCAGGTGGCTTGGTTGTTTACATAACTCTGCTACCTCTTCTGTGAGAGAGAAAAGTCTCTCACGGACTTAGAAAATAGCAAGAAAATCCTTGCTAGCAGCATTTTTGTATCTACAATTCCCCCTTTTTGTTTTATAAGATAACAGCTCTACTATTAATCCTAAATAGAAATTTACATCAGTTATTAATTCTAAATATGTCCTTAAGGCTTTAACTATCTGACTCCATAACAAGAAATTTAAAGTTCAGTCTCTGCTTGTGGAAGGACCATCCCAGTCTCTACTTGTAGAAGGACCATCTGCCTGATGGTTAACATCTTGGTCATCATCAGAAAAGTCATTAGGCTGATGATCTACATTCTGGTCGTCATTTGGATGGTTGGCGTTCTGGTCATCATTTGGAGGTTGCCTGTTCTGCCTCTGGTGCCGTAGGTCAGGGCGAACGCATTTTGAAGGTAGCCACCGTATCCCAGTATCTGTGGAAACGCAAGCATACCCACGACCCCAAACAATAAGCTCATGAGGGCCTTCCCACTGGTTAGTGAGTAAATTCCATACCAGACTTTTGCCCGGGGCAATTGTATGTCGCCTGCAGACTGCAATGAGAGAAAATGATTCAGAATAACAGGATTATTTGAATTTTGTGGTACTGTAAGGTGATTAATTGTATACAAAGCTTTTGCTAGTCGGCTCTGTGGGGTTTCTCCATGCATTCCCCTTTTCTGTTTGTCCAAAACACGCTTCAAGGTACCATGAGTGCGTTCGACAATGGCTTGGCCAGTAGGAGAATGTGGGATACCAAAGGTATGGTCTACACCCCATAGGTGTAAAAACTGCCGCGTCTTCTCCGAGGCGTAGGCAGGACCATTATCGGTTTTCACAGAAGCTGGCACGCCCAGGACTGAGAAAGCCAATTTCCAATGGGCAATGACATCATGGCCCTTCTCTCCAGTGTGAGCAGTAGCCCACATAGCCGAGAAGAAAGTGTCAATAGACACGTGCACAAATTTCAGCCGACCAAATTCTGGGATGTGAGTTGCATCCGTTTGCCAAATCTGCAAGGCTTTTAGCCCTCTGGGGTTTACCCCCGCTGGCAAAGGCACAGCGAGTCCGTGACAGTCAGCACAAGCGCTGACAATGTCACGCGCCTCGGTTGGCGTTAAATGAAACTGCTTCTGCAGGGTATGTGCACTTTGATGGAAGAAACCGTGCGATGCCTTGGCTTGTGCAATTTTGTCAGGCTGAGGCCCTACCCATGCAGGGTTGGCCAGCATGTCAGCCCTGGCATTGCCTTCTGTTAGAAACCCTGGTAAATTGGTGTGGCTTCAAATGTGCAGAATGTAATATGGATGCACTCGAGCCTGAATTGCAGACCACAAGGTTTGCAACAGCGAAAACAGAGCCGCATTGTTCACCTCCTTCAGAAGTGAACAATCTAAGCGTTGGGTGATATCTGCTACATAAGCAGAGTCAGTAACCAAATTCAAAGGTTCCTGTGAGAATCGCTGAAAAGCCATGGTAACAGCCCTTAATTCAACTAACTGAGCAGAGTCTGACTCGGATTGGTATGTTAATCAACCACTGCAAAGGCAGTGTAGGATGCTGTGCGCCCTTGCACACAGTGACCCCTGCTAAAAATTTGTCCCAATCCGTACGCCCCAAGCTGCCAACACATCCTGTCCCCAAAGGTTAAGGGAAGTGGTAGCAACATAAGGCCTAATTGTAGCTGTGTGCCCCTCTGGGTCCCTCACCATTACAGGCTGTTCGCTTAAATAGCTCTGTGTGGATCCTCCTAATCCTGCGATGGCCGATCCCACTGGGGCTAAAGGCCATGAGGGAGGCCATGCAGAGAAGGAGATGATAGTTTCATCAGCACCCGTATCAATCAAACCTCGAAGCTGAGTCTGGGGTGGACGGGCATTCAGCAGGACCAGGGTACATGTCATCTGTGGCCTTTGGTCAGAAATGTCTGCAGTCCAGAAGGCCTGCGGAAGTCCCGTAGATCCACTGCCGTTATCTTCGTGAGTTTGTTGCTCTATCCTGGGGACACAAGACTTAAAAGGCACTAATTTAGCAAGGCAGGTCTTTTCAGGAATAGTTACAGGGGGGTTTTGCGTGGAGACCATAGCACAAATCTGACCTTTAAAGTCAGCATCAATAACTCCTGAGCGCACTAAGATTCCTTGATGGGCAATGTCAGGTTTCCCCACCAGCATTGCACTGGATCCCTGGCCTAAGGGTCCATATGCATCCAAGGGAACCTTATAAATACCGCTAGAGTCTAAGACGACTGCGTGTGCGGTGTGGATGTCAAACCCGTCTGATCCCTGGGTGCCGTCTGATCCCTGGGTGCTGTCTCTAGGATGGCTGGGTAGGCCTGTGCCTGTATCTGTGCCACTCTCTGGGGGAGCGACTGCATCGGAGAGCAATTCCCCCTCCTTGCACCCCGGCGGAAGTTTCCCAACAAAGGCCGACCATCGGCATGAGTCTGGGATCTACAATAGTCCGAGCAATGCCCTGGCCTGCCACACCTCTTGCACTGGGGGATTGGTGTGTTCTCTTTTTGGCTCGGCTTAGGCCGCTTCCGTTTCTTCACCTGTTTTGGTTGCCTTGGTTCACGACCAGAAGATGCGTGAACAGGCTGCAGGAACGCAGCCAAAGCAGACCTTCTCTGGTTCCCAGATCCCACCTTAGCACAGGCTTTGACCATGTCTGTTACCTCAGGATCCCCTGGTAAAGCATCTATGATTTTTCTGCACTCCTTGTTTGCATTATCTCTCACTAACTGCCTTAAAAACAACTGTCTTAACCCGTCATCCTCAACCTGCTTCTCAAGAGAAGCAGCGACTTTCTCTACAAAAGAGAGGAATGACTCTGATTTCCCTTGAATTATTTCAGTATATCGCTTTCTGGGTCCTGACAACTCTATGGCTTTCAACAGGGCAACCATGCCGACCGTTGAGCTTGCTGCAGGACACTAGAGGACAAGTTACCCTGTAGACTGGGATCAGAGAAGAGACCAGTCCCCATCAAAGCATCCATTCCTGCTGTCTGTCTAGGATCAGCAGCAGGGAGCTGCATATTCACTAATGCAGCCTTGCCGGCCAGCTTTCTCCAGGTTTTCTCAAAAACTGTAAATTGTACAGGTTGAAATAGAATTTGACCTACGTGTCTGATATCAAATGGAGAAAGCAAATCTGTATTTATCACCCTTATTATCTGCATAACCTCAGCAGAACCTAGCCCATGTTGTGCCACCTTGGATTGGAGGTCCAGGGCAACTTTCCAAGCAATTACCTCATGCTTGTCATGCTCCCCTGAATCTGGGAGAGCCTTATACACTGGGAAAGCTTGGATCTCCCCTTTTGGGGAAGCACTACCATCCTGAACTTCTGGCACAGCCTGCAGATGGAGTGTAACAGCTCCCCGGTTACCCCCAGAATCCTCAGATCTATTTGGCATTCCAAGGGTTTCTAATAACCTCCAGTCACCCTCCTCCAATGCTCGCATCTTAACAGACTCTAAGAAGATTATAATGGGTCGGATGCACTATTACCGTGCAGTCCTGAAAGGTCCAGGGGCGAGACTGGCGCAGCCTTTTTCTTCGCTGTGCGGCCACAGCCACCTGACGACCTGGGGCCAGAACCTCATCTGCCTCACTGCCTGACGAGGAATCATCAGGCAAAGGCAACTCTGAGACGCTGGGAGCGAACAGAAATGGACAGAGAGGGGCACTTTGGCTAAGTTCGCTAGAGCCAGAACAGACAGCACAGACTGCAGTTGCCTGAGCTGCAGTTTGGACAGCAGCCTCTTTACAGTATGCTGTCTCGGCCGGTCCCGACCGAGCCGGTACTGAAGCTGCTGCTGCCGTCTCTGGGGCTGCAGCTGCGCTTGGCGCCGCGCTTGCCTCTTGCACCGTGGCTGCTATCGGAGCAGTCGCCGCTTCCGCTGCTGTTTCTCGCTCCCCGGCCGCGCTCGGCGCCGCTGCCCCAGCTGCTGTTTCGCGCTCCCTGGCCAAGCCCGGTGCCGCCGTCTCTGGCTGTGTCTCCGCTGCCACCGCCGCTTCCGGGTTTTCCCGCAGCAGCGCTGCTTCAGGGTTTGCCGCTGGCCGCACCGTTTCCTGGCTCGGAGCCACGTCTCCCACAGCCGGCGCGGGCAGTGCGGGCGGTGCGGGTGGCGTGGGCGGTGCAGGCTCGGCGCGCCCCACACGGCAGGGTGCCTCGGGCATCCGCTGCTCTAGCAGGCTGAGCAGGTCCTCCATCCTTCAGGATAGGTTCGGTAGCTCTGTCAGCAAAGGCAGATGCTGTATTAAAAGGTCAATGGCTCGGTTCTGCGGCTGCGCAGAACAGTCCAGCACCAAGGAGGGCAGCGGACCACACCCAGGCAGTCTAGGGGCAGGCACGCCCAGCGCTACGCCGGCTAAGAAGTTAGATCCAGGTGCATACGCAACCAAACTCAGAGCCGCTCTGGGGGGCCATGTTGCTAAGCTGCTGATTTGTGGCCCTGGATAAGCCGTGGCCGCCGTCCAGCCAAACAGCAAGGCAGGCTGTGCACCCTGCCTCTGCCCTGACCCCCCCGCCTCTGCTGGCGCGGGGTCCCTGGGGGCTGTGGAGTCCTGCGACTGTGCAGGGTGAGCCAGCGCAGGCTCTGCCTGTGGAGCTGGGGGGGGTTTTCTGAATCCACCATCATTTGCCCCGGAAGCCCAGTCGGCGGGGCCCCCCTTGGACATTCCTCCGTCACTCATGACTGAAATAGGTGATCCAGCCCTGCTATCACAGTCAAGGTCTGTCAGCAGGATAAATAACGAATGCCAGGTTTTGTATAATTCCAACTCTGCTGGGTCCCCAGTCGGGAGCTCGTGTCGGACAGCACAGCCGAGTTCCTGCCATAAGGAAAAGTCCAGGCCAGTATCTCTGTCCATGGAAATCCTTTTTAAAGTAGCCCAGTCTAATAACTCCCGAACTGAGTTTTCAGGAATGGAGGTGTGCAATATGCTAAACACACCTTTCCAGACCAGTACCACAGGGTCGGTTTGTGAGCCGCTGTTCGCCATTTCCCAGTCCTGTCGGACCTCCTGGTCCTGGGGGGGAAGGAGAACAGCGTACCTCTAGAGGAATTCAGCTTGGCTCACAGCGTTCAGGACACATCAGAGAGTGCAGATCACGTCGAGCAGCACCAAATATTACCGCAGGCCTGGTTCCTACGGTATATCACCGTGTCCCACAGCCATAGGGAGGAGGAGGAGAGAAGATCCAGCAGGCAGGAATTGTGCAGCAAGATTGATTTATTTAATTATTTTACAAACTCTTTTATAGACTTTTTTCTTCATAGTCTAATTGGACAAAGGACCAGCCACCCCTTGGGGTGATTGGCTAAAATCCTAAAACATCCATTGTCAAAATATTTTTCTACTATACCATAAACAAGACTTTTCAAGGTTGCAGGTGGCTTGGTTGTTTACATAACTCTGCTACCTCTTCTGTGAGAGAGAAAAGTCTCTCACGGACTTAGAAAATAGCAAGAAAATCCTTGCTAGCAGCATTTTTTGTATCTACAGTAGTGAAATTATGACTTCACAGGAAATATGCACTTGCTTTCTTCTTGCACTTGAACTTGCACTTGCTCTTGCACTTCCTCATTCATATGCAAAATGATTTGTTGAACCATTATGTTCAACACAACGGTATGCTGAATTTCTTCTCTTAAATCTTTACATTATATATGATGAAAACCACTCCACATCTACTTATTTCAATACATAAGCACTTTTTTAATAGAGACACTACTTTCTGGTGAAAAACAAAAACAAAAAAGTTACCTACAAAACTTCATCTTTACTAAGATGGCAGTAGAGTATTTAAATAGAGGTCCAGCCTTCGGTTTAGAGGTACTGCCAGTGCAGTGATATACATTCACATATGCATGAAAATTCAGAATATGTCAGTCACATCCCTTGTACTTATTAAAATGTGAATGTAATAGCATCTGAATGTATTGTAGGCTGCATTCAATTGAAGGTTCTCCTTAACCTATTAATCTCTGAACCTGCTGTGTTTGCAGCTCATCACCATTTCCCCAATAAACATAATTTCTCTCTGACAGCTCTGTATGCTTGGAATCTAGGAAGAATTCAATTAAACAAAAATGAAGAAAAACTTCAAGAAATAAGAAAATGTTATTAGCATTTTTAAAATGTTTTCTGCTTTTTGCACCAAATCTCTCTTCTTCACAGAACTCCTCACCATTCCTAGAGACAACAGCCACATTTCCCAGTATAGAACATCCTCTGAATAAATGCCATCAAGCTTTAAAATTTGCTTTTCATTCAGACCATAAAGGGCAAACAAAGAGCTTGTGAGACCGCCCAAGCAAGCAGAAAGAGTCTGGCTCCTAATAGTGCAAATCTTTTGTAAACAGCTCACTGCAGTCCTATTTCATAAAGTCCACAGCAGACTGCACTGCATTTGTAAGTTTCAAGCCTTCAGTGGTGACCTAGCCAGTGTTAAATTTGCTTCATTCACTGTCAGTTCGATGCTTCAAAATTCCTCTTAGTTCTCTGTAGGCAGTTCAAAGTCTGCCACAATATGGAGTCAAGAAGTAACAGCTCTTTTCCATGCATCTTCAGTGTAGGGATGGCTTCCTGAAGGGTAAAAATCAAGATATGGATCTACGTGTAGAATAAAAGAAATAGTTCAAGGTAGATTGTTATTTGACATGGTTTGAAGTTAGATGCTTTAATCAGAAGCAAACAAAAATAAGTCCCAGTTTTAAAGATAAATTTAAATTTTTTAATTTATCTATTAGATTGAACTGTTTGCAAAGGAAATTTATGTGCCAAGGTTATAAAGATTATAAAATACACTATTTAATTATCCCTCAGTTGAACAAAGTCCAGAAAGAGCATGATATGGGACTAATCGACCAGCAAAAATGCAAAGTACCATTCAGCACTAAAGTAATTGGGCAGAACACAGAAAGAGACCAGGATAAATGATTACTTCATTAATTTTAAAATTAAAGGGCAAGATAAGGTGGTCACTATCATAGAGAGTTATTAAGGTAAGCTGGCTAATCAGCACTATTTAAATGTAAAGAAGTCATCCAATGCCTACCAATTTCAGAAGAGCGTGAAATAAAGCAATTTGATGTAGCTTTATCAATCAAACCATACAGATAAGTGGTTTAGTCTAAGAGTTTTCTAATTTATTGTAGCCTTTGTTTAATACAGTGACCACTGGAAATTGAAGATGGACATCTCTCGAAACATTTAGGGTTTGGGCCAGGCCTATCCGAGACTTTGCAAATTTCAATGCTCCTCAGGAAATTCCATGTTCCTTGCTTCAATAATGCTCCTGTAAAAACTGTCATCACCTTTTCAACACAAATGAGTCCTTCTACCTGGCTTACTGGCAAACATTCTAGTCTGTTCTTTATAACAGAGCTTTTTATCTTGCTTCTGAGCTGCCTTTCTCTGCTTCTGTTGCACTGACTCCCCTGATGCCACAAGTCAGAAAAAGTGCCTTTTCAGTCTTCCTCTGTGAACTCACATTTTAAATATAAGGCATTTTATTTTTGTTCCCTATGGCTTTCTCTGTGAACTCTATGAAAACATTCTTTAACACAAAATAAAAATTAAAAAAAAAAAAGCAAAAGCTCAAATAGGCTTGAACCTTCTTCAGAAATACAGTCTTACTACAGGATATTTGAGTAAGTAGCTTAAACGGTATCAAATCCTAGAATGCCTTCTCTATCTCTTTCAGTCCATCAGCAATATTCATTTGCTTACTCTAGAAGTAGTTAATATGCCTTAAATCCAATTCAGCATGCCTGACTAGCAGACTGTAACTCTTCATTTATTTATATTATATCCTGGTATTGCCATGGAAATGTAATGTCTCCTGAGAGTAAAAGCCTTAGGCCTTGTGTATTATATGCTTAATCTGTTATCAACACATCATTTTGTTTCCCCTTGTAGCTATAAGTGAATTCTGGGACAATATTATGTTAATACTTTCTACTGACAGACAAGATCGTATATAATGAAAACAGGGTTTTCCAGTTTATACAATGATACACTTTAACAATAATGTTTAAATGAAAAAAATAAATAATAAAATGTTAAGAGTCTAAACCTGAAAACATTATTTTTCTAGGCTACCTGCCAAATGAAGTTTTATGAGGAAGGTTGGGTAGGTGTTGGCATAAAAGAACACAGATGGAATAGAAATTGTGATAACATTTCTTTCTTCTTACACCATCAAATTTCGACAAAATTTTTCCTACAGATAGAACAGTGAAAAAAAAAAACCAAATTAAAAAATCTAGTTCACATTCCATTGCTCATGTACTAGTCTTACTTTTTAAACTGGGTTTCAACTGTGTCATATATATGAATGTATTTAGAAACAATGATTAAAACTTTGAGTAATAGCAGGTCTGAGTACTGTTTTGATTTACCGTGTTAATGAGATCAAGATGTTTCCAATTTTAGAAATCCCATTCAAAAAGGATTTCCTCAAAAGCCCATTTAAGTGCTTGCAAACTCCATGAGTCTTATCTTAGGCTATGCTGCCAAACAAAAACAAAGTGTGCATTGTGACCTTGAAGAAGTTTCAGAAACATTTTTACGTTTTAAACTCTTTCTCTAAGTAGAGAAAATAAGGGGGGAGGGGGGGAGAGGGGAAGTAACATTCTGAAATACATTTGATTGTATTCTTTATTCTAAAGCAATACATGTATAAAAACCCTGAAAAATTTAGTGGTTTACTCTAACTGTAACAAATGTTCCTTTCAGATAGCTGCACCTTGTTTTGGTCTAAGACACAGAGAATACTCATCCTTCAGAAAATTCTCATGGAAACTACTGTGGTATGCTCATTGGTGTTATTTATTGAGTTATAATTAGGAAAGGCACTGAACTGAAAAATCAAATCTGAACTACCTGTTATTCTGCAAAATCTTGGATTCAGACCAAACTCTGGATTAGAACTCTGCATTTATCTTTAAAACATACAAAGGTGAGCAGAAAAAGCATTTCGATCTTCTATAGTTCCCAAACAGTTTATACAGTTTATAACCCTTTGCTCTAAGTTACTTTTAATTAGTAGAGTTGATTTTTTATATTATGGTTAACCAAGAAAAATGGAATAGATATTTACACAGACTTTAAAAATGGTGGAACCTTGTGACTTTCGCCACCTGTTTTACTTGCACTCATTTTAATGCAGACTTGTGTAAAGGTATGTGGTCTGATTTTAAAAGGGAAAACAAACCTGCAACTTCACCAACTTCTGCCATTCTGTCTTCTCAGCTTGAAATGAATGGCTAATATTTTTTTTGTGTGCAAGATGTGCTTAAAAATTAAGACTTGTTTCCAGTTACATTACTGTCCATATTTTGTGTGGGTGTCTGCCAGAAAACAGAAATTAAATAACTATGTAATGTTTTCATTGATGTGTATTTTTATGGAGTTTTAACATTTTAAGTACTACAGAATTATAATGGTTCTTTGTTCCTGCTCATTTCTTTAGTTTTAAAATAACTTGGAGAATGATCCTCTTCTCTGTAAGTAGTATGCAGTTTTTAAAAGGGCTGTAAAATAAGTCATGTATTTAAATAATACGTGTCCCAGTTTGAGACAAATTCGGAGGAACAACCAAAATGAACAGCCCCTGATAGAAGGCAGGCTACAGCCACCCCTGCCCCACCAGGTTCGGGAAGAAATTACTCAGAGGAAAGTGAAAAAAACCCTATTTATTTAACAAGTAAAGTGCATGCAGGCACAGGGAAGAAAAAGAATAATGCTAAATAATAAAACCTCTTGCTGTGGAGAGAACCTGGTAAAATTCAAAGTCCTTGTGGGTGTGGCTTTCTTCTCTCTGGAGCTGAGGTTCAGCATGGGCCCCTCTGGGCAGGTGTGTAGGATCTCCCAATGATGTTCTGGTGTTGATGAACAGTCCAGAAGAGAAGAAGAAGAAGCCAAAGTCCCAGGGCTCTGTACTTTAGTTAATGAACAAGAAACTAGCTAAAAAGCAAAAGGAATGTAACTCTCTTCCCTGCTGCAGAAGCAGAGCAGCTGGGCAGGAGAAGCCAGGGAGCTTATCTGTTTTGAACACAGTGCTGAAAGAATTCCACCGGATCTCTCCCCTCTCCCTTAAAGGCACAGAAAGGCACAGGATTCATGTCTGGGCATAGAGCAGGTGATAGGGAATACAGTATCATACAGTCACCCCAGGACAACAAGGTGAAGTATTGCATCTATGAAATTATACAGGGCAGAATCTATATCAGGCATGCAGACACATTTTAATGAGCTCCCTGCAAAATAAGTCTGGGAACATTGTCTAAAGTCAGAAATGTCAAATAAGTCTGACAGTAATGAAATAGGACAATGCATTATTAACAGAATAACAGCACCACAGAAATATACCTATCTAACTTATATACCCAGGATGACTTGTCACCTTGGTTCTGCACTGAACTGCTTGGGTTCACCAGCTTCTCTTCCCAGAAGCTCAGGAACAGCTTGTGGTAGAGTTCACCACAAAAAGAAGACATGTCTGTTTGTGATTCACTAACTTATACCTTTGTTCTATATTCATATCGCCAGAAAGCTTTTACTCCTTTCTAGATGGAACAGCACTTACACCCTCCAGAGTAAATAGTGTGGTTTCTGCTGCCAACTTAAGATGATCTCCCTGGAAGTGAAACTTTCAGGAACTGTGTATGGTTATGAGTAATTTACTTGCAAAGGTATCTTGAAAAACAGTATTCCCCTAAATATCATGACAGCAGACACTAAGATAGGAAGTATTTTCAAAACAGCCTTCCTGGAGAACAGCATGCTATGTACTTAGCTGATAAACTAGGGTTTGAGCGAAGCTTCCTGAGAAATGGAACATCCCCATTAAAACCTTTGATTTGTTCCAAATCTATGCACTCACTCTGCAGCTCAGACAGAGAGGCCAGCCCTGTCTATCCCACTGTATGTGACAACAATATTCATTGAATTAGCTGGCAAGTGGGGTGACACCAGGTTTCAGAGATCACATAATCTGACTGGAGGCCCATTAAAAGGCAGAAGTTTTCATTGGCACTTCTGACACCCTGGTTTAAGTAGCTACCTGATCACATTGGAGGCTCCTGTGAATCTGAGTCATGTAATCTTTACATCCCCAAGTCTTTAAACAGTCAGTGACCCTAGATGGTGCAATTCCTAAATGATAGATATAAGTCTCTCTTTTTTCAGCATCAGTCCCCAAACCTGAACAGAGACTGATAACTAATTCCAATGTTGAACCATGTGCACTATATCAACACCTTTCAGTAAAGTTGTATTACTTCAGGGATGTTTGCTATACCTGTAAACAAATTCCACAGTAGCATTTGGTTACACCACTAACTACCCACTAAACCTATCACTGTCAAACAGCAATGCATGTACCAAATAGATACTGAAAAAATAATTATTTTTGTGCTGACCTTTTCTATCCCTAACAATAATGTGTATTAATAAACTATGATGTAGCTGGCATAAAACACAACAGTCCGTTTAACAGCCTTTACAACTAAATACAGTTTTAAGGTCTGCTATCACCTGGATACTTGTGATTTAAGAATTTATTGAAAAATATAGCAAAATGTGCCAGCTTAGCAGAGAGCCTGGGTGACAGGTTTAATTTATGACATGTAAGTGATAAAATGAGAGTCTGAAAGAATGATGAAACATTTGCTATAATCTTTGGTATAATACTTTCACCTTTGGCAAAGACTCAGATCCTTGTAGTGGACAATATAGCAATGGTCTTATCTAAATTGGTTGATGATTAGGTAATTTTTACAAATACAGCTTTCTGTTGTAACTTGTTTAGTATAAAAGCAGTGATATTCTAAGTAATGCCTTTATCAAGCATCCTAAGCTGCACTATGTTGTCCATTGTAATGAATACAAAGAGACCTACTCAAAGATATTTTGAGTATGGTATTACTCTCCTAATGTGTGTCTTCTGTTTTGTTATACTAATTCACCTTGACAAGCTGTTTTTACAGGCAGAGGGAGTTATATGTACTATCTGTATTTCTCACAAGAATTAATATTTATGAGTGATCACTGGGAGATTTGATATGAAATAAAAATCAGGGAAATTATTCCCAGAGAAAATGCATTTTCATGTTTCTCAATAATGTTATTTTAATAGTTGTGCTCATCTTTTTATCACTTTACATTATCCCTTGTTATTGTTAAAAAATGGGGTGGTTGCTACCCTTTTAATAAAATTTTAGTTTATAACCATTTTTAAAAAATGAATATTAATGAATTGGATTTGAAAGAGATTTCTATAAGATCACACAAATCAAATTTTACAATAGAGTGATCCATAACTAATTTTTTGTCCAGCACTGATCACTCTGATGAATGACCATCTTAATTTTCTATAGAGTTTGTAGCTTTTACTCACCTTCCTTCAGAGGACATCAGTTTTGGCATTCCATCAGGCTAAATATTTCCTGATTATTACCGCATTACAATTAGATTTTTTTTTTTTTAACTGAATGTATAATCTGTCTATACTATTTTTCACTCCCACCAACAGTAAACCTGTATCACTAAAAAAACTGCAAACCCATATAGTGGGTGTCATTCCATAAAAGTGGGGCATGATAGGGGATTTCAAAGATGGTTTTTGTGCAGCAAGAACCTGGTTAAGATACAGTTAAATCTCAGAATAGCTGGACACATATTTTAGATTTGCATGGAAATACTACCTAGGCCAAGCCACTTAGGCAACAACCACTTTGAGGCTGGTAGTTCTCCAGGCTCTTCTCGCCTCAAACCTGAACTGCTTGAGAGGCCCAGCTACAATGACAGAAAAATTTTGTAACAGACACTGAGGGCAAGGGTATTCATACCATATAATAATTAAGTGTGAAACTCTGGCCATGTGAATTGCCTCCTAGTTTCTTCTCCCTTCAACTGTAAAAGAAATTTTGGAGGAAATTAAAAAGCAAATTTGTAGCCCAAACTTTAGATATGCAGAATTATATCTAAATGAGGTGCTTAAACATCAAGTGGAGGATATAAGTGCTTTCTTACATATTTTGTAAAGTCTTAGCTAAAATCTACAAATAATGTAAAAAATTTTACTGATTCTTTGGGTTCCTATGTCTGTAGGAGAAATATGATTAATTTCACTAACTCTACCCCATTTTCACAAGCATTTATCTTTCCATTACTGTGATTTCCATCTTAAAGTGAAGGTTAGCACAGAAATGCAACTTGCTTAATCTCTATTTTGCTCATAGATTGCTTATTTCCTACAGTTTTTTAAAATTAATTCTAGCGGTCAGCCTGGGCAAGCAGAGCAAATCATGTGCCCGTTCATGTCTGAGGAAAAATCTGGGATGCATTTATCAAAACCAGGCCGAAGTTACCTATTTGTTTGAACTTTACCATTCATTTGAAAGCGTTCTGTGAATTTTTACAAATCATTTTCATTTTGTTATTGCTGCTGCTGTGGGAACAAATGAAGTTGGAAAAGTAGTTCACAAGGGAGGGATAGAAGTGTTGACAGATTTTTTTCAAAATGGGGAAAGTAGCAAATGGAAAGAGAACAAGAGAAAATATGAAAAAAAAGGTGGTGTGGACTTTGGGCCAAAACTTGCTGACAGCCAGGGGAAGGTCAGGAGGTGAGGGTAGGAACAAAAGAAACAGAGAAGCCTTCTGAGGCTTGTAAATAAAGACATTTGGCTGCAGGTAGAAAAGTTAACTAACACCAGACTCCCTCCTGAAAGGACATAGACCTAAAGAAGTGAGAGGTGTCACAGGCACATACAAACTGTTATCCTGGATTGAAGCAGGGGTCTTGTTAATGAAGTAACTTCTCCTCAGCAGGACCCAGCTGTTTCAGGGAAGGTCTCAAAGACTGCAGGTTTTGGAATACCAGTCCCCAGAGAAATCTACCAAAATCCTGTTAGCAAGAAATTGGCTAGTACTTTTATTTTGGGTTTTTCTTGCCTTTAGCAAGACTGAGAATTCTGGCAATTCACAAGAATAGACAACTCTTTTCTAATTCCTTGAAGTTCTCTGGGTGTGAACCAGGCTGGAGGTCAACTGATGTTTTAAGATTTTATCCTTGTTCACAGTATTGTCACAATTACATTTAAAAGAGTAAAGGTGTGTTGTGCGCATACCCTTTTACTCTCTCCAGATTGGACAATGTAAATCTGGGGATTATTTGTTGTTCGGAGGTCTGTATAGGGTTATTCTACACCTTTTGTGCAATTATGAGCAAATTATGACCCTACTGTTTGCATATGTCCTAGTTCCAGCCAGGACAGAGTTAATTTTTGCAGTAGCTTGGAAGGGGCATGGCCAGGACCCAGAGGTTATTCTGTACCACCTCATGTCATTTCCAGGGGTAGGGGGGAGGGATTCTTATGAGGAGAAGGGATCTTTCCTGGGTTGGTGCTGCATGGTGGAGGAAGCAGTCAGGAATTGTTGTTTCTGTGTTCACCTCTTTCTCGTACCCTCTGTCAAGACTATTGTTGCTGTTACTGTTAGTTTTCCTTTGTTCATTGCTGTTCACAATAAATTGTTTTTATCTCAACCCATGATCTTTACCTTTTGTGCCTCCAACTCTCCTCTCTGTCCTGCCACAGGAGAGGGAGATGGAGGGGGGGCACAGCAAGCGAGCAAGCGGCAGTGGTTTGGAGAGTCTTAGTGGGAGCACTAAACTGGAGAGTATCACCTGTAAACAACAGCATACTGTGTAGGATCTCAGCTGGATATCCTAGAAATTTCAAAATACAATCAAGAAAAGGGACAAATATTTTTCTTTGTGCTACATAGGATTCTCCGTAACATCTTAAAAAAAGTAGCCATTTACCTTTATAGGAGAGGACCTAGTTTCAGTTCCTCACTTTAGTATAATTTCCCTTGTCTTTGGTGACTAAAGTAATCTTTTTCTCCTTCAAATGTTTTAGAATTTTCCTTTTTGCATTTAGATATGTATTGTGATGTTGGACAAACAGTGAATCCTCCTGCTACCTTGCCCCATTCTGATCCTCTTCTCTTTCCTCCAAAAATTTTGGAGGCATCTATGTCACTTTTTCCTCCACTAAGCCAATCTTTGTCCCATGAAAGAAAGTGCACAAGAACATATATGCAGGATGTTTCCAAGTACTGTTTTTAAGAGTTCATGCATACATGGACTATCTTCCAGGTGACATAATTCATGCATGTTCAAGTGTAAATATCTTCAACTTGTGTAATTCTCTTCTTCATTTCCCTATTTTCTATCTCAGCTCATAACTCACTGCTCCATGATGGGGTTTTTAAAATTTGTCTCTCACTTTCCAAAGTTTGTTTTCTTTATGATCCATCTCACAAAAGTCTATGTCCCTGTTTCACATTGTAGCCTCCATGCAATCCATTTTCTTTGAGTCATCTAACTAAGCAGTCTAAGTCAGATGCATTACTGCCCTGGACTGTCTATACCTCCAGAATGTGATTCAGTTCTAAAGTGGGGTGAATTACCTTTTGAAAGTTCCTGTACCTTCATCTGACAGAAAAGGTGCCTCACTCTTCCTAATTTAAGCAATATGCGAAATTAGGTGGAACTGAAACAAGTCCCATAGCTTACAAATAGGGTGCTGGAACACCGAAGGCTTTCCAGAAGAACAGGCAGTTTCAATTACAATTCAAATAGATGGGAAAGAAGGAAAAATTAGTTTTCATGCAGCTCTGTTCACGTGTCACAGTGCAGGCTGATGTTCTAGTTCTAATGATCATCTCTGATCACATAAAACATTGTAGTTCTGAAGAAATACCTCGTTTGTACTAGTGGACTGAAATAATTATTTGTGGTTTTATATTGTGAAAACCACAGTAACCAGAGCAGAAGGTCCCTGATTGTTCATCTGAATTAAGAGACAGATATGTCACAAGAAGAGTGTGTGATTAATATACAAAGTGGAAAAGAATAACCCATTCAAGGATCTGAGATTATGCTAAGGAAAATCATCTTAGATAACCAATGTAGATAGCAAAGGCTGTTATCATGTCTCCTGATTAGAAATTCAACTGTAAAATTCTTTTCTCCTTTGATGCTTATAATAATATTCCTTGCATTAAGTACAGAGCTTTCTTCAGTGTTTCCTGTTCTATATAAGTGTGTAGCTTGGATTTTTTCCATCTCAGTAACTAAGGACATTAAACATCTTCAGATGTCATATTGACTTTGAGTTCAAATTAGTAAATTCTGGTTCTGTGTCACCGCTAATTCTTCATACCCAACCAAACCAAACAAATAAATGAGGAGAAACAGAATGAAGTCTTTGTTATATGCTCATTGCAAAGGCCGTACATATTAAAGCTTGCATAGTCAGCAACATGGCAAAACACTCAAAATATATTGGGGTACATGTTGGGGATTTTGTGCAATTTTTTTCCCACTCATGAAGAAATACAGTTTCTAGTCTGTACAGCAGCCCCAATCAATAAGAGTATGCTGATAACCTAGATTTTTCACTGTTTTTCTAGTGTCATATTGTACACAGCATTCACAGCTTTTTCCCGCTGCATGCTTGCAACCAGCAGCTGTTTCATGTTGCTTTCCATTATGGCTGTCCCCAGGCTTTATAGTGTCATCCTTTAAGATTATCCCTCAGCTCAGTGCCTGAAATAAAAATGCTTGAAGACCTGATTCCTGTAATACAGGGGTGATGAGGCTTATAAAATACAGAAACACTTCACTTTTTTTTCTGAAGAATGAATGAATCGGACAAGTAAATAAAGTGGAAGATTCTAGTAAGTAACTGAATATTACACACCTGAGTGTCATACAACTCAGGCTAGAGGTAAACATGCTGCTGAGGTAAACATTTAGATGGCACACAATTCACTGCATTCATGATGCCTGTAATGATATTCATTTCAACCGCACAATGTATAGGGTGTTGAAATGAAGTGTTACACTTCCATCATGAGTAGTCAGCTCTGCCACCTTCCATACAGAAGTAGAATGTACAAGACCCAGTTGCTATTGGGCCCTCATATTCCCCTCATATTTGAGTAGTAAACCAGTGAAGATATGCCTGGACTATACATAAAGCAAGGCATTCAGGAGCAGATGCAGGAAAGCTGTATGAACACATGCCTGGAGGGCAGTGGACCTTACTAACCATAAAAATAAAGAATAATTTGAATGAGGATCGGTTCAGAAAAAGCTATAGGGGAAAGGGACACCCTATCTTTTGAGGGGAAATTAAAGAGCTTGACTAATTTAGTTTAGCACAATGAAAGGTAAGCAGGGACATGGTAGTGGAACAGCTACACAAAGTGTGACACCTGAAGTACTTGAAGCAAAGTTGTGGTTCCATAACATGCAATTGCTTCCATTGATTGATGTGGGACAGCGTTCTCCATTGCCTTACTCAGAATGACCTAACTTCCTTAGCTAGAATATTTAGAGGTTAGTTATTTCCATTACCACCTACTGGCACCCTATTGTTTACAGGCACTGGCCTACAGGCATGAGATGTTCAAGGACTCAAAAAAGCCTGTATAGTTACAGCAGGGCTGGAGACCATTTCCTCCCAGAACTGCGGCAAAACTGGCTTTGGATTTGATAAGAGAAACCCGTGTTACCTGTGTACCTTCTGGTTTAATTTCCTTGTACAACAGAACCCATGGCAGCTCTCCTTACCCAATGCTTTCTCACCCTTGTATGCAGTTTTAATTAAAAAGTTTTTACTTTAGGAAGCTATCCTGATGTCTCTCCAGCTCTCCTCTCTCATGCAAAGTTTTTGTTTACAACACTTGCAGAATCAGAAATCAGTCCCAGCTGTTCCCTTTGTTATCATTTACCATCTGGAAAAGGATTTGGTTTACATATACATGCATGGCAAGAATTTATCAGATGAAATTGCCCTCAACTTACATCAACTAATTATTAAATTACCTTTTTTTCCCAGCACTTTCAAATATTACAAAATATGTTACAAAGCAGGTTCCAGGTTCCTAAGCAAATTAAAGAGCACAGAAAATGTGTAACAATAGGTTTTTCAAGGGCCACATGAATAAATAATTAAAAACACAACGTGCACTTAAGCAAATAAGAGTTTGAGTCCTCAGTTAACTCAGTAGCAAAGCACTTTTTTTATTCCAGAGTAGAATATATCAGAATCAAGCAGTTCCTGTATGATGCTACTTACTTTTACACTGTATGAATTCATCAGAACTGTGGAGACAAACTCACAATAGAAACAAAATTTTTAAATGTCTCAGAAATCTTCCCATAAGCAATAAACTTCACAATTATTCTAAATCTCAATAAAAATGAAGGTTTTGGTATAGTATTTTTTATAGATCAATATAAAACCAAGCAATTACGAATGGACAGGAAAGCCAACCATAAATACAGCAGCTGAAAAAAAACACAGTGTCATAATTAAGAAGCTGCAAGCAGCAAATGTAAATACTCTCCACATGTTGTTAATATCATAGGAAATTAAATATTTAAAGAAGGAAAAGGCTGCCAGTACCACATACCAGCACCTATCAGTTCAGTTAGATAGCATAGCTTTAAGGTTTAAATTAGATATCAGGAAGAAATTCTTTGCTGTGAGGATTGTGAGGTACTGGAACAAGTTGCTAAGAGATGCTGTGGATGCTTCATCCCTGTCAGTGTTCAAGGCCAGATTGGATGGGGTCCTGAGCAACCTGGTCTAGTGGAAGGTGTCCCTGCCCATGGCAGGGACTACATGATCTCTAAGGTATCTTCCAACCCAAACCATTCTATGACTCTATGATTTTTATGCAAATTAAAAATGGTCCAGAACAAGAGAAACTTTCCCATTTCAAAACAGGTTTGAAAGCTGTCGTGATTTGATGTTGCTGAGCTCCAAGCACACAAAATCTTATTTACCTCTGCTGTAATTAAGCAGAGAATGGGCAAAATTAAAACTTCATTTCATATGGTGAGATTAGGATTATTGAGGAAAACAGAAAACTTTGAGGAAAACTTCGAAACTAATTTTCCCTGTGCAAGATAATCAGTTGAAAAGATATTTAGCGCAGATTTGTTAAACATGTGTCTTGGAGTAATTAAAAAAAGAAAAAATTAAAGGCAAAATAAGAATAAGATCTAAAGACAAGTTTATATTTTAAAATGATGTGGTTTTGACCTGGAAAACTATAACATTGCTTTTTTTCCAAGGAAAGTTTCCCATTACTTTCAATTGGGGTTTATTGAAGAAATGAATGCTAAGTGAAAAATGTAAATAAAATAAGGATTTTTGTACTTCATCTAGCCAAAACAACTTGAGAATAAATTAATAATAAAATTAAAGTACTTGAATATATAAATAATTTACAAAAAAATAACTAAAGCAAGCAAATTTAAAGAATTTATTTCTTATATAGTAATATTCTACTCTAGAATTTCTAATGGATTCAGCTCCGATAAGTATTCTATCAAAGTCAATGAACTAAAGCACACACGGATTTTTCCCCAGCATACATCTTGTTTAACTAAACTAAGGAACATTTCCACTTTTGTTGAATTTGCAGATCTCATTTCTCTAGTAAGTGTTACAGTGTTGACACCTAGAGGCTTTTGATTCTCCTAAGTCTTTAGTGTAAGAAAAAAGATCTCAAAGAACATATAGGTACATCATTAGTTTTGGTGGTTTTACCAGTTATATATTAACTGATGAAAATTTTACCTGTTTTTGTACCCAAGAGTTTTGTTCCTCATTTTGTTCTCTTTCTTGTTTTTGTTATTTGTTTCATGTTTGGTTTTGGTTTGGTTTTGGTTTCTTTTGTTTTGTTTTTTTTCTGGGAGGAGTTGTATTTCCTTTGGGTAGGAATCTTAGTATAAACTTTTTCTTCCTTTCCGTCTTTCAAGACATTGAAAACCAAGGACATAATTTTTCTCAGTATTTGTAATTTGAACTACCTCTGCCATGTAGAAAGCATTTGCCTCAGCCGGTGAGTTCTAGGTTACACATTGAAAAGAGACGTTATGAGGCAATTTTTGGGAGAGCTTTGAAAATTTCTGAAAGACTCCATCCATCAGGTTTGCTACTGGGACATGAAAGGAGTGTACTGTGAAGGAGCAATCTATCTCATATTAAGTCTGTATATGAACCAGAGATCAGTCTAACACCTAGCAGGTCCGTATTACAAGAAAGCCAATCCATAGAACTCTTGCAAGCCCATAATTTTCTCTTAATACGGCCTTTCTTCTCATCTTAGCAGATACTTGAAGACATTTAATCCAAGGAGTTGACCCACATACTTTTTACTGACCTCCTTGTGATGCCTTAGGTTTTAACTTTTATATTTTTCAAATCACTGTACTGCTGCTCCAAGTTCTCTGAACTTCCTGCTGGCCTTCCAAAATATTTCTCACTCTGCACAGCACCTGTGGGTGACAGTTCATGTGACTTTATGAGAATGATACTCAGCTGAGAGTCTAAACACTGGGAAAAAATGAATGTACTGTCATGGGACATACAGGAGCAGAGTGCTCAGAGAGAGTTTTCTAATCTTCAATTTTCCCAGCCTTAACATTCACCATATCTGTATGATGACAAAGTTCTCAAGCCCTGTGGAGATCTTAAATCGGTGTTTCTTTCTTGGTGTGAGGCAGCAGTTTCTAACACACCTAGACATAAGTAGAGTCAGGATCTGGATGCTAGAATTTCTAGTCCCTTTCCCTGTGCAGTTTTTCTGTGTGTTTAGTATGTGTCTCTTAAATTGTAGACTTCAAGGTCACAAAAACTGTTAGAATTATAATGCATTTACACACTGTGTTTAAATGTCCATTACACCTGACAACACTGATGCCTTGAGAGGCCACCTAAAAACAGAGGCTAGACAGGAGTAAGGGAATAAAGGTAGGTATTTATTTGAAAGGCCTTCAAAGGTACCCCCTGGGGAGCCAGAGGCTACTGCCAAGATGGACCCCAAGATGGATGACAGGTCATGAGTTCTTCACACTTTTATAGGTTTGGTTTATTTGCATACCAGGGTTAATTCTCCAGTTAAAGCTTCAGTTAATGATGTGGTTTCCCCAAGCTTGCCCCCGCCTTTAAAGGCTTCTGGTTTATACTTTTTGGGCCTAGGATGGTCTGAGTGTCCTTGGAGAGCAGGCCTGGAGAGGCTTTGTTATCTCTACCTGGCATGAGAGAGCAGAAATTAACAGGCTACAAGAAACTTCAGAGTTACACACTAGGCAGTACAGGATTTGAAAAATATGAAAGTTAAAACCTAAGGCATCAACACCTTTACTTAAATATATTTAATAGCATAGAAATTCTACATAAGTAAAAAGAGAAAAATCCCAGGCTAAAAGAAGTAGTAGTAGCAGTAGTAGTAGTAGTACTAGTAATAATGATAATAATAATAGCAACCAGACCTTCCCACCCCAAACTTTAAAGGCCCATTTTGCAGTGTCCATAGTGCCTATCATAATTATGACGGATATTGTAGTGTCTGTGTAGGAAAAAAGAAGCTGACACGGCCAAAAAGACTGCCCAGAAACATTAAAAAAAGGTAAAATAGCTAAAATGTATAAAGTGGTTATTTGTTTGGTTTTTGTTTACACTATAATCATAGCATTTTGCAAACAATCATCATTCATATTTTGCAAAGAAAGCAGATGCAAATGAGTAATTTCCATTACTCTATAGCTGATCCAGCAGAATCGTGAAGCACAAATATAGCAGAAAAGACATGCCAACATTATTTTTTATTCTATGAGCATTAAACTTTAAATTTGGTTTGCTGAATCCAGGGCATAAACTGGATATTGGAAGAGTGCCCAGGTACAACTCTGAAGGCTGCAGTGAGGTGACCTGTCCTACATGAAAACAAAGGGTGTTGTCATGACTGTCTGAATGACGAATTAGTAGAAAGCAATGATGGTTATTTGCTATTTAAGGCAAAGTACTACGGTCAATTGATTACAATTTTTTAGGCAATACCAGCATCAAGGAAATAGTGATTAATAGACAAAGAGATGGAGATACCATTTTCCCCACCTAATATTAAATTAATGATATTGGATATAATCCTTGGAAGACAATATCCTTTAAAATTCCTTCGGGTGAAAAGGGCAGATTCACTGAAAATTGCTTCCAATATAAATTCCAGTGATTACTCTTGGGCTTTTTTCAGTTTCAAGAGCATTTTAACAGTATTGAAAGTGGCTTGACATAAATTTTGCAGAAATGTACCTCGATTAAAATTTCAATAGAGTAAAAAATTGTTAAGAGTATGTGAAGAAAGTGTCTATATAATAATAAAATAGCTTTCAAGTGCTTGCACTCTACTTCTTTGTGTCTTATGGGACTTAATAACTTTCTATATAACCTGAAGAGAAGAACAAAACTGACATAACTGAAAATACTCGTGTTTAATCATAATCTTATATTGAAACCAAGAAATAACATTCATACTTCAAACTTGTTTGTTTCTATCTGAAATGGGCCAACTTTAGTAAAAAACGAAAAAGTTCAAAACAGTAAACAGAATATTTTTTTCTAAATCTTTGCTTAATACATAAACACAAAGACATAAAAAGCAGATATTTTCTTGGTTGGCTTGACACTGATGGTGGTATCTAAGGATATGTAACTCACGTTTGTGATACCTAATTGCACTTTTCAATTATTTTTATGATAGTGAACAAGGAATTGCAGAGGTGCTAAGAAACACCAGTTCTTATTTTTTCAGATTCCTACTTGTTGAAAAGTAGTGAAAAGACGTTTTCTCATATTTATTTTTCTAACTTTTTTTTTAAACAATTGAAGAAGGCTTCCCACCAGGCCATTTGTTCTCTGCTGGGCAAAGGAAGAATGTGGAAAAAACATTCAAATTGAACCCAACAGGATGCAGTTTTTCTCAATTGTGAATGAGGGCTAAATTTCACTAACATGGCAAAACCTAGTAGGCCTAGGTGGCCTGAAAGTAAAGGAAAACAAACTCTGTACTCTTTCAGGAAAAGTAATGAAATTTCAAAATATACCTTGATTTGTAATTGCTGCAAATTCTGTTGACATAGAATGAAAATAACCAGCAACCAAAAAAAATTGAAAATTGAAGTATTTCCTTTATGCTGGCTGCATCCCTTGAAAGGAAAAGTAGTGCTTTCATTTTATAGTTAAAAAATCAGTTAACAATATAAATCCAGGTCCAATACGTCTAGGTACCAAAGCCTGAGAAAAGGCCAAGCAAACATTTTACTGTGAACAAAGTCTCCACATGTAAATCCTGAGTCTTCCTAAAGTCAGAGCCAGGACTGCATTTAATTTATTCCATTAATTTCTGAGCAACCAATAATCAGATTTTTGATTTTATTTTTTCTGAGCAGTCTCTCTGGGTGTTATCTATTGGACTTATTGTGTCTACTTTTATGAGGAAGCAGCAATTTTCTGGCATGAAACAATCTGGCAAATGCACAGATTTTTGTGACAAGCACAGCTTATGTCCTAAAGGTGCTTTCTGCCAACAGGAGGTGTCTTATTCTAACATATTTAATCCTTTTAGCCTCAGTATAAAGAGCTTCTTTGTTGTCAAAACATTAAAGTTTTTCTGCAAAACCAGTACTTGAAAACCACTGAACATCTCATTTCATTAATTTCTAGGATCACATAGGTTAACACGACCATCAAAAAACAGTATGTCTGGATAATTGCAATAGTCTTATTAATGAAGATAGTAGAAATTCATTTCACTGAACCTGCCAAAATTTGCTGTACTTTCACAGAAAATACTGTTGTTATTTCAAGTCAGATTATTCTCCTGTTTGAGACTGCTCTTGTATTCAGTTTGCCATTTCTTTAAAAAAGCAAGTCGTTTTGACGTTTCAAATTTTTAATGGGAATTCAGAAATTAGGTAAGTCTGATATTCTATACTCTTATTTTCCTTTTGAAAAATACTAGTCATGTCATAAATTAAATAGGTTTTTAAAATTATTTATTATTAATACTTTAAAAATTTCCTTTTGTCTCTTTCCTTTAGCTTTGTGAAATATATATGTATGTGCAAAACAATACTGAATAATTGCTAATAATTTCATGAACTTTTTTAAAGCAAAGAGATCAAATCTGAAGGTTAACTCCATCCAAGTAAAAGCTGTTTGTCTTTGAAAAGTATAGATATTTTTAAATCCTATTTAGATGTGCAAGAAAAAAAGAAATTTCTATTTCAATTACTAAAAAGAGACATAAAAGCTAAATCTTAGCTATTAATCTGAAAACCAAAGTGTTTGTTTTAAAAGCAGACATTTCTGCACTTTTACCTTTACTGTTCTCAGGTGAAGTCAGGAAATATTTTATCCACCTGAGCAGTAGGAAATCAAGAAAAAATTAGTCAAAAGTGTGCCTTTATAATAAGATAAAAATAAATAAAATATAATAATATAAAAATATAATAAGATTAAATACGGTTTAATCTGGGGAATGAAGTTCAGCGCATCACTTTAGGTTTGTTATGATTTTAAAAGCAGGTATTATTTGCATTCATGAGAAGGCATGAAATTTAAAAGTTCTTAAGCAATAATATAAATTTATTGTGCAAAATTACCGGGCCTTGATCAATAGGCTCATCTTGAATTCCTAAATTACTCAGTTCATAAAAAGCATATATGCCGATTTTGTTTCCTCACAAGTTCCTCTGTGCTCTCTGTTCTTTCATTTCTTGATTGTCCTCTTTCGATACAGAGAAAGAAAGCTATTTTCATTCTTTTCCAGTGGTTTGGGCCCTATGTAAAGCTTTATAGGGTAAGAGTTTGTCATGGATGGAACAAATTGATAATTCTTAGACTATGTCTAAGTAACCATAATTTTCATTCAGATTTTTAATCACAATGTCTCTATCCAGGAAGTCCTGGTCTGAAATACCATTCTTGTAGCTCAAACTAATTCTTTCCAATCTATCTTGATTCTTTCTTTGTTGTGTTGTATTAATATCAATAGTAGCAGACATTTGGAAGCAACATAAAAAGTGTTTATATGTCAGCATTAACAGCATCTTTTGATCAAGGACAGAAAGAAAATCTCACAACCAATATTTTATATAAAATATTCCATACAAGCAGTGAAAACATCCACCCCATCTAATGTGTTCAAAAAATCTAGGTTAGCGCAGATTTGGACAAGTTAAAGTTTTATTTAATGAATGATTTGAAAATCTTGTATTCTGTCTGAATATTTGGCAAAATTCTGGTAAAGAATAATGGTTGGATTATTCAAAACACTTGGAAACTTCTAAAATCATTTTCTGTGCAGTTTGTATTTTGAATTTAACATCCTGGCAGACTTTTTTGGAAATAAATATCTAGGAATATATCCTACTGACGGCTGTATCTGAAAGAGGCACTAAAATAAAGCCTTTCTTAGAGTCTTGGAAAGATATTCATGGAAACAGAACCTAGAATTCATAACAGGCTTCCACGATCCCGGTATCTGCTAGGAAGAGAACAGGTCTGGATGCAAACAGTTCAGGAGATTGCTAGAATGTATTGGCATCAATTCCTTGCTGTTAATTAGGGGGGTTACTTATTATGCTCAGACAAGGGGGAGATAGCAGAGGATGTGAAGGTCAAGGGCAGACTTGCAATCAAGAGATTGAGACAAATAATGCCTGATCAAACTGCTGCCTGGCTTGGTGTACAGCTGGGGAAGTGTTGAACACCTTGGCTCAAGTCAGGTGTTTGACAGAGTGTCCCCTGGTATCCTTAGAGGAACACTGATGATAAAAGAACTAGATAAATGGAAGGGGCTGAGGAAACTAATCACAGTGTCCTGTGATCAACAATATAATGTCTGGATAGCTACTAGGAGAATCCCTCAGGGATAAATATAGGGGCTGACATTCTTAAATGTCCCTACTAGGACATAGGAAACTGACTTGAAGAGAGCAGCAGGAAGTGGGGTGGAGGCGTGGGGTGTGAAATTACCGTGAAGACGGTCAAATACTGAAAACCATATTCAACAGAGACTGTGAAGTCTCCATCCTGGTAGATATACAGGATTTTCCCGCACAAATCCTGTCTGTGCTGTAATTGGCTTTGAGCAAAAGTGTGCATCTGTCTAGATCTCTCTAGATCCTGTCAATTTTATGTAACTAAATTTGTACTTCTGTAAATAGATCCTTCTCCTTGAAGTGACTGAAAGAGTAAAAATAGGTTCATTTTTCAACTCTGTAATTCTGCACCTCTTTTATCAAGCATTCAATTGCTGTCTGGAGTTCCACTGATATTTGCCACAGAGAGAATCTCTGAGTCTCCTTTCATCTCTAATTAAACAGCTTGTATAGCTGCTAACATTATTACTTTTCTTTGTTGCATTCATGCTTTATTACATGTTGCAGGGCTTTTAGATAGGGAATTTTTTGCTTACTTGATGCCTTGGGATTTTAGCTTTTATATTTTTCATATATTTGTAATCCTGTAATTCTTTAATGTATAACTCTAAACTCTATATACAGTACTAGCTACTGTTCTCCCATTTTGTCAGACAAAAGAATTCCTCTCTAGGCCTGGAAGCCAAAGACACCTTACTGTCTCAGACCCTGAGAAATGAAAAAAAAGTGAATTGGGGGGAGCAAACTTGGGGTAAGTGACTTCATTACCTGAAGCTGTAACTGGAGGATTAACCCCCAATATTCAAACGGACCAAACTTATAAAAGTATGAAAATCTTGTGATTCAGTCATCCATTTTTGGATGTAGCCTCTGGGTGGGCTTCATCTGCCCAGAATGTACCTGAAGGCCCTTCAATAAACATAACTGCTTTCTATTCTCTTAATTTTGTCTAGCCTCTGTTTTTAGGTAGTCCCAACTAGGCATCATACCCATTATTCTTTCTACTTTTTTAAACTTATACTAAGATAAATAATTTTAATTTTTTTTATCCTTTTCACTGTTAAGGGAAATAAAGTCACTTCCAAGAGAACAGTAGAGCTTGTTAAACACCAAAAAAGTCGTTTAAATAATTTCATAGATCTGACTAGAAGTAACAACAACTAAGAAATTCAGGGGTGAAACATCACTCTTAACTCATCCTTAAGACTCAGAATGAGGAAAACATGAAGGTAATTACTTCAGGTATTAGGATTTATATATACCAAATTTTGCAAATTTTCTTCAATGTGAAGGACTCTTCAAACAAAATATTTAAACATTTCATGCATAAGTTAAGTGATGTGAGTATTCTTTTTGAAGTTCAGAGGATGGCTTGCTCATATGAAATACAGCAGTCAAAGAAAAGAAACAATATATTGCACAGCAGAGCAAATTGCAAGCAACACGCATAAATCACGAAATCATAAATTTAATTACTAGGGTAACTGTCTTTCTTTGGTATTTAGAGAAAACAAAAATTGTTTTCTATGTGTTTTTTTCACCCAGTCCTCCCTTTTCTGTCAAGTTCATGAAGAGTATTTTGAAAGAGAAAACTTGCAATATTGATGGTAGTAGTAGCCTTCCTCTCTGCTGAAATTACTCTTTCAACACAAAACGTAATTTTTCTTCTACTCAATTTTTCTTCTTTGAAATTATTGTCTTAATCACAGTCTTTTCAAAAAAAAAAAAAAATTTTGTTCCTGATTTTTTTTCTATCTAGAAAAGTAGGCGGTTTTTATCAAAGAATGATCATATCAAAGGTATAACCTACCATTAACAGATCTGGATTGTATTTAATACCATTTTACATGCATAACTGGGGCCTTTATTCTGTTTTTCTTTAAAAATGTAGAAAGGTCACGTTAGACTCTGAGAATAGCTCTGTTGGTTAGAGTATGGTGCCACTAACACCAAGGTTTGATCCCTGTATTGGCCATTCACTTAAGAGCTGGACTCCATGATCATTGTGGCTCTGTTCCAACTCAGACTATGCTGTGATTTTCTGTGATTAGTATCTCTGTAACTACTGAAATTTACTTCTCCAACCTCCATTTTAATTACTTATAGAACATTAGAGGGTAGAGAGTACTACTCCACTCTAACTATATTTATTGATTAGGCTCGGTTCAGGACTGTTTTCATGAGTCAGTTCTTTTAAGTAGGATAGATACTACTTAATTTTCACTACTTGAGCATACTGATCTGTTAGAGGTTTGTTCCCTTCCTTCTGTGCATAGTTTTCTAAATCTTTTTTTCCATTAACAATTCTGCCTTTTTTCTCATATCAGCATTATAATTTTAATGAAAAGGTTTTTTATCAAAGTTCCTAAGCTTAGATGCTCAATATGAAAATTTTCATTGTCCCTGAAAATCAAGTTCCTGCATCTCCAAAAGACCTGCAGCTTAATTAAAGCCTAAACCATTAAATCCTGAAAATATCTGCAGTAATACTTCAAGTGCAGTCATAGCCAGATTTCCAGAAACAGTAACCGTCTTGTTTTCCTATTTTTCCATTAGTGGAAATGAAAAGGATTCCCTAGCAATTTGTTCACAGAAAAGAAAAAAGGTGGAAAAAAAATTTGAAATGTATCTTGACAAGAATCCGTGATGAAATATCACTGGTAAGAACAGTTTCTTCCTCAGATATATTGGCTCCCCACTGAAGACCCAGTAGACTATTGGCAGAAGGACAGCTACCAAGTAATTCTACAAGGACTAAATACACTATACAGAAGACAAAAACAAAAGACCTTTTGAGTTTATCTTCTGACAGGCATGATAACCAAAAGCCGGGAAATTATATTATTAAAAAAAAAAAAATTGTTTGCTGGAGTAACTTTGTGTGTGGAATAAAGATAGAAGTGTCAAATCCAGATTTTAGAGTTAGCCCAAATTAACAAGACAGGAAGAGTGTAAGCAGTACTGCTATGCTTGTGCTCTCTTTACGTCTTTGACCTTACTACAGCAATACATTAGCAAATGTAGACAAAGGCAAGAGACAGTTTCTCAGACTAAAAGGTGTGTAAATGGTTAATTTCTGCTTTTCTCAGTCTCTTTAATTGTTCATAGTAACTAAAAGGAGTTGGAAAGCCTGCATCTAAACCACAGGGTGCCAGTCCTCACAGACATTCACATTTGGATTGGGTGTGGACCAACTCGTGACACACAGGCTTGTATTCAGAACCAGAATGGCTATGAAGTAATTATGAAATCCATGCAAATCATAATCAAACAGGATAATAGTGCAATTTGATTGCTCTATGTAATGTTAAACTGCCCTAAGGTGCAGGGAATATTATGTTCATTTGGTCATATCATGTCTTAGCCCAGGCTTCAGTACATGGGGGAGTCAAACGTTACTGAATTAAAAACATAGAAAGAAAAAGTCCTCAGTCCTGAAATGCACGCACCCATCCAGCTTTGGTGAAACATCAGAAGCAGAAGCAGCTTCCAGTGAGCTTATACCTGACAAAGTTCCTGCCATTGATACTGGCTTCTACATAGAGAATATCAATGAGGAAGGATTTCTGCATAATAATGTTTTAAAGTACTCATCTTTCTGATGCAAGCTGGTACTTTTGCTTTATTTATGGGCTTAATTGCTTGTGTGCATTGCGTGTTGCTAATCTCACTCTTCCACAGAGACTATGAAACAGTCAACTTTAACAACCTCCTTCTTCCAAGACACTATGACAATCTTCCCACCATCACATAAGGAAATCTTTTACAGAACTTGGAAACACTGTGCTCCAAGCAGGATAAGTATAGAGGTTTATGAGGTGTCTTCTGCATCTCCAAACCCTTTGGATGTGCACGTATTTCTATGTGAATTAAGTATTCTAGCTTCTTGGCAACACATCTATCTGAACTGCCTGAAAATTAAATTGTCTTCCCTTTCCCTTTCCCCTACTCCAGTTTGGCATGTGCACATAATGATTATGTTCCCAAGAAATTCTTTAACTTGTCTGTAAACATGATACTTATTGCATTTTAACAGGACATAACAATATTTCCATATTAAACTATCAATATAGATTATTACCATTATGTGCAGTAGATGGAAATAAAACCACCACCTGGTATTGGGCTTTTGCAAACCCCTTGGCTTATTTTCTTTGTAAAAACAAAATAAATGTACATCAGGATCTGCTGTTACACAAAGAAAAGAAATTATTCACAGTTATTTTACACATTGCTTATGCTCATGCAATCTGTGCTGGATAAAAAGGATTGGAAATACAGCACTTCTTAAAACTGAGGGCTCCCAGAGAGGATCCACTCCCTGGAAAAAAGAAGGATTTCTATCATTTCTGTCAATGTTACTTGGTTACTGCTGCTGCTATTGGTGACAACAAACAGTAGAAAGGCTTAATCTCTCTCTGAGAATCTCAATGCAGTACAGTTTGCTCGTGAATACTTTTCCTTCCCAACACTCAGTCTCGCTCAGCCTTGCTTTTCATACTTGTTTTTCTTTTCTTGTAAGAATTCACCATCTTTTCAGAACATCTCACAAAATTATACTTCATTCTACAGTTAAATTTTCTCTTTCAGGTACTCTTATACCTACGAAGACAAAATTTGGTCACATATTTAGGCTTTGGCAGTAGCTATTTTATTACCAAAATAGTATCCAAATATTTTCATTCAACATTTATAGTAAAATGCTTCTTAACATTTCAGCACAATTTCTAATCTTTTTGGAAGACTGCCTTAATTTTCTCCATGTTCAAGTGTTCATAATATCAGAATTTTAATGAGATCATGATGTTATAGTGAGCATGAACAACAGGAATAAACTCTATAAATCTCAGCTGAAAATACACTGGAACAAAATTTCTGTTTCCTCAGAATTTCCAGATTATCAAAATTATAAAGATTGATGGAAAGAGGCAGTGATAAAATTCAAATAAAGGAATCCAGACAGGAGCCTTATAAGACTTGTCTGTCAGGTTTTCCTACTTTTTTGGCAAACTCATCTGCCAGACTGTTGTGTGTGATTTGAAATACCAGAGCTTCTGTGATCTCTGCTGGGGGCAGACCACTAGACAGACTGCCTTGGAGTAAGGATGCTATTCCCTTTCATCGATGCATCAAAGCTTCTTTTTTTCCCCCCAAAGTGGAATGCAGCTACATTTCAAAATTCCTCCCCAAACCACACTATCTTTCTTTACTCTGTTCTCTAAATGTGGTTGGGCAAGTACGATGGACACTCAACAGAGATCCCAAAATTAAGGAAATGGCTAATTTGGGGCTAGATCTCTACAGTTGCTAAAATGCACACAGAATGTTTCCAGTGACAGATATCAGACATCTGAAAAATTCACTTCTGCTAAAAGAAGCTTTATGAGCAACATAAAACAGCTTCACTGCTGCCTGAACAACAACAGCAAACAGTCATGAAATGTCCATGACATACTGCTCAACATATTTAGAGACAAACGTGGATATATTTACTTGGTGATATTTCAGAAGGGAGGTACTCTGTGTTGAGATACTGCAGAGTTTTATCCTTTTTTTGGTCCACTTTCATTGTCAGAATCTCTACTTTTTTCCATATTATTTTTGAATGCAAATCCAAAGCCTATTCTCCCATCACTGTTAGTGTTACAATTATATTGAAACACTTCAGTGCCTCAGAGTCAGGAATGCCCTAGCATCAGGAATGCCTCACGAACAAAATGCTTGGAAATACAGTTGCCTGTCTCTTAAGACCCTTGCTTGGATGATCAGACACGAACTGTAGACCTAATAAATCTTAGATATAACTAATGATTGCCTGGGAGATTAATTTCTCCCAGTACAAAGTAGATGATGAAGAAGATTCATGTGACTTTTGAGTTTAAGAAAAGAATAAATCCATGTTTTTCAAAGTCTTAAATTGACTAATCTGACAGAGTTGGATTATTTTAACAAATAGCTTGGTAGAACACTTTCACATCCCATTTACTGATCGATCTGTACTGCAAACATATCAACAAATTTGTGTAGTGTACTCTGATACAAGCAGCATTCTAGCCATGTTAAGCAGCAGAGACTATGGTAACAAATGCACAATAACTAAAGGGAAGCAGGAGTAATTCTCATGAAGCCACTGTCCATGAACATTAAATGGATACAAGACAAAAATACAGGGAAGAAATATTCTGCCGTTATTTTTTCCTCGCAATTATTTGGCCTTATTCAGGAAGGACCATTTCTTCTTTCAATTAACTTAATCTACAAGGAATCATGTCCCAAGACTGTTTGTGAAACTGATGCTCTTTTACTTCATGTAGGACAGCATAACTGAAGCCAGCTTCCATATTGTGGTAGGATCATTAAAACAGGAAATAAAAACTATTCTCATTACTGTGATTTTGGAACTTTTGGTTATTACCTTCCATCAAAGCTACACATCAACATTTTTCCCAATGGAGCACAACTATGACCAAGAATTCAATTATCTGAAAGGAGAGGATCCTTTTTAGTTTTATTAGACATGGTACAATCTCCATACCAACTCCCTGTTATCTGACAGTGTTTTTATTTTAACATGTTTCTTCTGACAAACCTAAGCCAATTCAAACCCAGGGAAATTTTTTTTAGATATTAATTTTTGAACAAGATCTCCTCTAAGAAAGGACTGTCCCTTCAAACTCTATTAAGCATATGTGCAATTCCTATTGACTTTAAGAGGATTTGAAGAATGTGCTTAGGAACTTTAGTAGTCAGGTATGGAACAGGCATGTGCATAAGTGCTTTCAGGTGGGTCTTTAGCAACCTCAGCATGTAAAACCAGAAAAATCACATGAAAGAAGAAACAGACATCTTGAATTTGAAGCCATTGAGTGCTGCATCTCATATGCCAGCATTACTCTCTTTTATTAGCATAGAGCACAGTTCATCCAAAATAATTATAAGAAGATTACGAGGGTATAAGTGTATATTTTGGTATATACCTTATTATTCTACCTATCAAGAAATTATAGCCATCATTTTACTTATTTACCAGCATGATGCCAGATTTCTCCAATCATTATAGCCTCAGTTTTCTGAGGAATAAATAAGATAATGACATCTGCTGTAAGTTGATAGGGCATGGCCTCGTTCAGAGTGAACTGTTGTATTTAGCATTTCTAACAGCTTTCATGAGGTATTATAGGTTTAAGAAACTCATTTCAAGCAGACTGTTTTGAAATTTTTGAATTAAATACTTACGCATAAGAAACCACCAAGCTAGTACGTGAAGATGTTTTTCTTTTATGAATAATTTTGAATGTTGCATTTTGATGATTAATAAAACTTCCATATTTATGTAAAAAGGGGAAAGAAAAACAATGCAGTGAAAAATGCTTATCCTTGTTTCTAACATTAGCTGTCATAATTATTCTGAATATAATAGGATCACATAGCTCCAAGTTACTATTAAAATGGTAACATTTTTTATATGCAAAAATGTAAAAATATTTGCTGTAAGAAATTCAGTTTAATGCAAAAAAGTTTATATTCATTTCTTCTGAATATATTGCAAGCAGTATAATTTCTGTGCATCTCCTTAAAGGAAAATAAGCAATATTAGTCCACTAAGAGGAATTGCTCTGCAGATCAGGAATAATTCAATCACATTTCTTGATTAGCACCAGTGTAAAGTTTTTACAAGGGAGAGAAAATCAGGTCTTTACTTGTTTTTCACTTATGCCATGACACAGTGTACCAGAGGTATATAAAGGACTCATGAAACCAGGAAGCAATCCAAAGCTATTTCTATGGAAACAAGCTCTGGCTGCAGGGAAAGCAATAAATCAATCTCCTTCATGTTGTGTTTGAGACATGTTTGGATGTTTCCAACACTTGGCTGCCAGGTTACTGAACCAGCTAGTGTCTCAGTATTTAGTGCTACTGACTGAATTCCTTGCACACCTGATGGACAGTGCTAGTTTTGACTGAGAAAAGCAGGCAGGCAGGCATGATTTTTTTTTTTTTTTTTAGCAGCAGAAACAGTGTCTATTGACTTTTGCTATGCTGTTACATGTTACACACCTTTTTCTTTTCTAAAAATCCAAACCCTCAAGTAAGAAAACAAATGAAGAAACAAAAACCCCAAAACCCTCACAACAACAACAACAAAACTCTACTTGATTTTAGAGCTAGTGTAATCAAAGTAAAGCTAAGCTTTCCTTGTACCCCAGGCCTCAGAATGATGCCGTCATCAAATTGCTGTTGGTGAGCACAGGCTGCAGAGGGCAATGTCCCTCAGCAAAGCACTGTGCTTCCCCAAGAGGAGCCAAGTCGACCTTTTAAGTGTATATTGTTTTTTCTTAAGTTGTCAGCTGCTTGTAGTGTGAAGAATCAGGTCTTAGTCACATCAAAGTGATTAAGAGAATACTGGATGAGTATTCTAAATGTTTGGTAAATAACAAGTTTCCCACAACATTTCAAGCAAAATTAAAAGCTTTTATTTCACAATTTAATGAATAAAATAAAAACCTGAAGTTTGCTTTGGTTCTAACTGAAGAGCAGGAAATTCAGGATGTCCAAAAGAAGAATGCAGAAACAGGTAGGGATAGAAAATCCCTTCTTCTTTGTGGAAGAAAAAAAAATGTTAACCAAACTCAGTTTTTCCATGAAAATATCAGCCAGCAGTGTTGGAGAGCAATTTCCAAGATTTAAGGAATATAAAGACTGCTTTTCTATTCAGTCTCCCTTCAGATGAACTAGGTTGGAGAAGCTCCATGCAATATTGCCAACCATAAGCCTTTAGAAAACATGAAGCCAGTTTCTCCAAATTGTATGACCAGCTTTAAACCAAAAAATCTTCAAATAGGAATAAATAATGTACTTTCCTTATGGCTTAAGTTATTTGGGTCTGATCCACCATTCTCAGAACAAGAAGTTTTTTGTTATGAAATGAAAGCCAAACATGCCCACTGAAATGCAGGACTAGAACAGAAGAAGAAGAGTTAAATGGGAATGAATGAAGTAAAAGAACAGGAAATGGGGACAGAAATGGATAGAAAAGTTCGGTAAGAGAGAAAAGGGAAAGGTTAAGATGTAAAAGGGACTGTGTTTTGTGTGCTGTGTAACATGGTGTTTTGCCTATATTGCTTTAGGTCACAGAGATGATAAAAATCGCTTAAAAGTCATTCTGCTCTACTTAAAACAACATGTGGAACACTGAGTGTTGAATTCTAATATACACACACAGTACAACTCCATGCTGTCATTATCTGACTCGAAGACATGAGCATAGATTGCCTATTTGGTGCATTAATACCAGATTTTATTGGACAAGATACTGTCTACCTCCATCTGGAGCTCACAACAGTTTCAGATAAGTACATGATGTTATGACTAACAAGATAGAGTTCTATAAATATCTAATATCTGCTGCAAAGTTATCAGTGATTACTCTAAGAAAAGCACATGGAGTGAAAGAAAAAAGACATCAGAGGTTTATCATGACTTTTGGTTAATGGCAGAAAGAAAATAGTCAAATGAAGAATAAAATAACAAGAAACATCTTCAAACTATTTCATGTATAGTCAGGTATTCAGATATTCCAAAACCTCTGCCTAACTATATTCTCAGATACTAATGCAGTATTCATATCCAAAATAACCAGGGATTTTGGTATTTAGGATAACATAAATACACTGACTTAAAATTTCCCACCTCTTCCACCTACTCCTCCTCCCTCAATGCTTTTAACACACTCTGAATATTATTTTTTCCATTGAGCTCTCTTCTCAACACTGTTCCCCTCTCTTCTCAGACATAAATGAGGTGCTGGGCAATGTTCTGACGTCAATGTGGTAATTGCCCCGGGGGGGAAACAGGAGTTTAAAATAGAAACAGAAAACAGACAGACACATTCATATAGACACCTGTGGGTGCCAACAACACTGATAGACCCAGACTTCTGGGAACCTGTGGCATACTTCAGATGCCACATCACTCTCTGAGCCTTGTTTGACATTGTTCTTCCTGTGTCTTGGCAAGGATTGAGCTACAAAATTCAGGACTGGCATTGGACTTGGAGCTGCTCCAAAGTTTACCAAGATGCATGGGTATGGCTGAGATCTAACTACAATTGATTTTTTTGTTTGAAGGCTGTATCTTGCATATTATACATGTACTCTTGCTTTCACTTATAATAAGACCAAAACTATTTACAGATCTCTGGGTAAATTACAATCTAGTGTTTAATTTCTTCAACATCTCTAATGGAAAATCTCCTGAAAAAGGAGTGGTACTACCACCAGCCGCACAGAGTATTCTAGTCTGTCAGAGTTAAAAGAAACATGAAGGCATAACATCTAAAAACAAATCTCCAGAGATAGGAGGCAAAGATCTGGATTTGTTTCTCTTCTCCATTTCTGTTTTAATTCACAACAAACACTAATTAAGACCAGAAAAGGTGCAGAGTAGATATAAAAAATGCTTTGTGAGCAGATGCTAGAAAGTTTGACTTTAGTCGAACAAAATTATGTCTGAGGAGGGACATACTGAGTGTTTCTGAAAGAATCAGCATATTAACTATCAGATAATTAGCACAAAACAAATGGGAATGAACTGGCAATTAATATATTTAGATCGGAAATTGGAAGAATTTTTAATCATCTTACAACAGAAGTTCTGGCATGTCCTAATAAAGAGAGGTTGTTGGGATTTTTTTTTAAGGCAGCTTTATAAATTTATGCCTGAATTTAAAAACAAACAAAAGAAAGCAGCTCTTTGGGCAACAAAGAGAAAATAGCTGTAGCTCTTCACCAAAGAATGCTAAAGATCAAAAACCATAAATGAGTTCAAGAGAAGAACAGCAAATATTTTCAAGAGAAATCCACAGAAGGTTTCTAAGCAGATAAAAAGCATGAAGCTGAAGAAGAAAAAGCACACTGGGGAGACATCATATATATTTACCCTGCTGTTACTTTTGTCTCATGGCCTGAAGGTGATTTACAACATAGATATATCAGTTTCTGAGAGAACTCTGTTCCTAGCAGACTTTCTGCATAAGTCATACCTCTATTTTTAAGTTAATCCCAGTGGAGCAGAAGACCAAACTATATCCAAGTTACTCTGTACTCTAAGAAAGAAGTAGAAGGAGGACCAGGAGACCTGCTGCAGTTTTTTGTGTGCAACTCCACAACGTATACCAACCTATTAGGAACTTGTTTTCCTAATTTATTTATCATTAGGCCAGTGAGTTCTGCTCATCTTTGTTCATCTCCAAAGGAACTTCTTGCTCCAATATTCATAAAATATTTTTTCTTAAACGCTGCCAGGCACTAGATGTTGCTTGAGAGTACATCAGTTTTTAATAATTAGATACAGTGTCCACCTTAATCAGGAAGTAGGCAACCTGAAAAGAGGCTCTAAATATTTTGTGGTCTTCCTCTTTCAAATATTTCAGTTTGGTGAAGAGACAGGGATGTCCCATGCTGGACACAACTGTTCCTTCCAACAGACCCAACTGAGTACACAGATGAGTCCATCAGCCAAGCTGGTGTTGCCTCTGCAGAAACAATTTAAGAAAGGGTATAGCATGTCTAGACAGTGAGGAGTGAGGAAAAAAAATATGAAAAATAGCTCTGTGTACAAGATCAGGAAGGAAATTCCCCTGGAGGCCTCAGAGGACCCCATGCTGGAGCATATGGTCATGCCCTGAAGAAACTGCAGCCCACAGAGAGCCCACACAGGAGCAGGCTTCTGGCAGGAGCTATGGCCCATGAAGGATCCATTATGGAGCAGAGGAAAAGTGTGAGGAAAAAGGAGAGAGAGAGAGAGAGAAAAATTATGAATGCAACACCTATTCCTCAACCCTCCTACCTATTCCTCCCTGGATGGTGCACAGGTAAAGGAAATGGCAGTGAAGGAATAAACATGAGCCCAGACCAAAAAAAAAAATAGGAGGAAGAGGTGTAAGTCCAATTTGTCTTTGTTTCTTACTACACAGCTCTATTTTAACTGGCAGAAAATTAGTTTAATTTTCCTCAAGTTGAATCTGCTTTGCCCACAACAGTAATGGGTAAGTGATCTCTTTATCTTGACCCACAAGATTTTTCATCTTCTTTTATCTACTGACCTGTTGAAAAGGGCAAGTGAAAGAGCAAGTAGGAAGTAGGAGCCTAGTAGCTAGCCAAGGTCAAACCACCTCACCATTCAGGCCAGTTCTTGTAAAATATACTGAAAAAAATGCTTCCGAACAACTTGAAAGAAAATTTTGAGGAGCATTGTTATTATTAAATCCTCTTTGAATAAAGTGTTTTGTGAAAGCTTTTAATTTCTGGTTTTTTCTTTTGTTTTAGCTATGGTGAACTTAAAAAGGGGGGAATGAAAAAAAACCAAAAAGCCCATATTTTTTCATGTAAACCCCCTATTTTTAAGCCACTCCAGTTCTTGCAATTTAATTCATCTTGTTAATGCTTCCATTGTGTTTTTTGCAGCCTTTTGGGAAGCATTTCTTTTCCATGTAGTATACAAAAAATCAAGTTCTTGGAGTCGTTCTGGGCATCTCATGATAATTAGAAAACACCATGTCACCACTATGGACAGAAATCTTTTGAGTACAGCTTTTGACTTTTAAACCTCATATTGACCACCCGCTGCTGTCTTCGCTGACAGAGGCACTAGACATGCACTGCAGGAATTTGTGTATCTGTCAAAAGAACAAACACAAGAAAAATATTTTGTAGCTGCTGCACAGAATCAGAGGACTGTGAAGCAACAGTCTAATGTACGATGGAAGATGAAGGGACAGCAGTTAGCCTCCCTTGCAATTTTTTTATTTGCTCTTGTAGTTGAAGTATTAGAAAGCATCAGCATAATCTTTCTTCCTCGATATGAGCTAAACAGGAATCTTTATATCAGTTGTGGGACCTTGAATTAACCACACTTTTTTGTCACAGAAATAGCTGAAGACCTTTAAATACCTAATGTTATTGATTATGAGAGTATAGATCATATAATGTTTAATTTTGGGGATGGATTAATATATAGGTGCTGTCAACAAGTGTTTCCTAGGAATCCTTGCAAAGTCAGTCATTCTGTCTCATGGTCTAGCACCTTTTTGTAATTTCCAAAATTTAAACAAACTACACTCAGCCTCCTCTGGGCCTTTAGATAAAGACGTGTTTTTCTGTCCTTTTGGAAATCTGACTGTCTTGCTGATAGGAGGTTCCCATCTGGCCTCGTGCTGCAAGACTGCCATCTTCCTCACTCCCGGCCTGCCTCATACCAAAGACCAGGCCCTGCCTTATCCCAGCTCTCCTTGCCCAGTAACTGGACACACAGCAACCTCCCCTTCCTACTGCAGGAGTTTCCTCACAGTTAGGTGTTTTCATTTCAGTAGCGTCCAAGGCAAACTGGCAGCCTTCATCTCTGCTGCCCACAAACATCTTTCTAACTGAATATAACATTCTTCAAACTGAACAAAGAGGTAATACCATCCATCAGTCATAACATCACACCTTATTTGTTTAAAAATCCCAAACACGCACATCTTTTAAGACACTATTCCTTTGTACACACTCACATAGAGGTCTTCAGTGCTGGGTACAAAACCAGGAGTTGGCACATATGTCTAGCTACAGAACTAATCCCACAGTTTGCAGCTTGGCCTCCTTTTTCTAAATGCAGCTGTGTAGTGACACTCTAATTCACATTATTTATTAGAGTGAGTTCCATTTTGTAATACGAGGAGTACTGTGAGTGCTCTTCTCCCCATTCAATTTCCTTCTACCTGTGAATTCTAACAGCAGTTTTCCTCTTACTTTGTATGTCGTTTCTCTACATCCTTGCAGAGTGTGTGTACAAGGGTAAGAGTGTGCATAGTCTTGTTACACAAGAGTGCATGGACTCTTGGGAAAACAGCTACTATGCATGGCACAGTAAAATTATAGCCTGGTTGTTTGTGACCATGGAGGAGTATGAAAAAAAATATTCTTTCCAGAATTAAGTCTACCTCTTTATTTGTCTGTATTTGCAGTGATTTTATGGAGCATTATTGGTTAATGCCAGTGAAACTGTTATCAGCAATTTATGATAAAAGGAAATCAGAGTTTTGGATGATTAGAGGCAGGGTTTCAAATTCCTTCATTGTTTTACTTTTCTTCAAATAGATTTTTTTTCTGTTTCAGAAGATTAGAAATCGTATTTATAATTAGGTAATTCAAGAAAACACAATTCATTGTTGTTTTATCTCAACTACCAGAGGAAAAAATAATGCCACCCTTGTTACTTTTAATGCATATTTTCCAAAGGAGTGAAATCCATCACAATGCTATTATAGTGAAATGAAGGAATTCACTTATCATCATGGAGAAGGATTTGACTGTGCTAGACAATAAACATACATGCACACAGAAGATTATTCTGTCATTTAAATATTATAACTTTACAATACTAGTATTTCAAAAAAAGATACAGTAGATGGACAGATACAGTAATGAGACAGTGTTGGTCAACATGCTAGAAAATCATCTTAGCAGCAGCTGTATTGTCAGTAAGGATTTTTAGGAAGACATGATTGGAAAATAAAGTCTTAAGGATAATTTTAAATAGGACCATTAGATTTACTTCTATTCATCTGATATAAATCTGCTAGACCTTACATAAATGCCTGAACAAAACATTTACTAATCCTATAAGGAAATGAGAGATTAATTATTAAATTCAGAGGTATTCTCATTACCAAGAGGAAACATACTCTGGTAGAAAAAGTTCCATATATGTCCTAGAGGTGGTCCAGCTAAGATGTTGTTCCTGTGTGCCATTTGCTAGTATTTAAATGGATTATGGATTGATGCTTTGCCTGGGGGGGAAAAAAGAGAAAAAAGCATTAATGTTAATGAAGACAAAAAAATAAATGTTAAATCTGCTGACATTGTTGCTGAATAGCATGTTCAGGATAATGAAGAGTTCTTTCTTGACATTTCAGTCTGTTATTGTGTATAAATTCAAATTTATTTTGACTAAGTATTTAAAGAACATATATCATGATGTTTAGTACAATAACTATTGGTAAGCAGGATGGTGATCTGATTTATTATTTTTTTAATTGGAAATAATGGTTTAAGGGGTCATCTAAAAGGATAATACTTACTACAATGTATTTAGGAATTCCCTGAAAAACCAATAATTTATCTTTGTGTTTTTCCTTTGCCTTGTTCCAAAATTGTCCCTTTGATTACCTTCTTAAATGTTTCCTAAACCAATATGTTTGTACTGATCTTAAGAGATATTTGAATAAATTGCTTCATTCTCAAGTCTCCCACTTGTAAGTTAGTGACAGACTGCTACGTGTAGAATTCAAGCTATTTTCTTTTCCTTTTCCTTACTTGTTAACAGGACATCAGTAGCATGGCTGAAGCTGGAATTTTTTATACTGTATGGTATATACTAGCTCAGTTTGTTAGAGCCTGGTGCCAGTAACATCAAGGTTGAGGGTTCAATCCCAATATGGGCCATTCACTTAAGAGCTGAATTTGATGATCCCTATAGGTCCCTCCCAACTCAAACTATTCTGTAAAATATGCTATAGACAAATTAATTTTATTACATCAAGGTAGTGTTTGTCGTGCTTGGTTAAAGTCACAGAAAACTGTAAATTATTAGTGACGTGGTTAAAACATATTGTGTCATTCATGTACTGGATATCTTGGTGTTTTCTTAAGATTCCCTCAGAATACTTCACATGTATGTTTTATTATCACACTTGGTCTTCCCTGGAGTTCAAACAATGTGTTATTCTAATGCACAGCTTATATTTATTTTTAGCCTATTTAAGTATCTTTTGTTTGAAAGATGCAGAACTTTCTACATGCATGCTTGATATATGATATAATCAGTTTTATCGGCTCCAGTCTTACTTGGTTCATTGCAAGTAGATGTTTCACTATGTTTCCTGCCAGTTACCGATATCAATACTTCCACTTCCTTTCATGACCTCATGAAAACATTTTCTGTTTTCAAAACTGTTGGTGAAAGATCTTCCCATGATGGCCTTTCACATCAGTTGGTCTTAGTCAAAATACTCCCGCTATTTTTAGGAGAAGATGACACAATTCATCCTACTACATAGCAGATGATTTGTTTAGCTGTTTACTTGCAATGAAAAATCATCATCTACTCTTGTGAAATAGACATTAGATTATGGGTTAATAAAACACAGTTATGGGATAATAAATAATCACTTTCTCCATGTTATAACATCTTGGAGACCTTAGGGGAAGTAATTTGGACAATAGATACAATAATTTTTTTAAGAGTAACTTTCAAGCAATAAATACCAAAAGGTTACACACATCCCAAAAATCACTCCTAAAATTAAAACAATATGTATGCTTACACATCCACATTCTAAGGCATGAGCTGAAAACTTTATATATATAAATATAAAATTAGTAGAGAATATGCAAATAATTCCAGGGACAAACACAGTACTGAGAATCTGTTATGAGAAAATTGCATTTCTTCCTTCGTTTTGATTGGTCCAGAGGCCCAGGCAAGAAATACTCTGTTTCCAGGAGTTTCATCCACTCATACTGTCAGGAAAATTGTGACAGCAAAAAAGACCGCCTGTGTCTTTGCTGACTTATACTTTTTCTGGATAATAAATGTCAATGTAAAACATCTGGGATCTATATTAAAAGCCTTACAACACTACTTTTTCTTCACACATTCAGAATTTTACTACCTTTCCTGAGGCGAACAATAATTTGACTAAGAAAAAATTTAGTGTTAGATCAAAGCTGAAGCACTCTTTGACACTAATATCTCTTTTCAAAGATCTGCATCTGATCTGTGCCCATGGATCAAGCCATCTCATGAAAACTATAGTCCTGATGAAAAATAAAGGGATGACTGATGAATGAGACACACATTCAGAGAAGGTGGAATCTAGATAATAAGATCCACTCATACAAAACTACACACTTTAGAAGGAATTGAGAACTTTATTTCTGTACTTCAGACTTCATAAATAATTTTATTCATCCATATCATAACATCATTTAAGGGGGTTTTTGGGACTCTTTCCCTAGACAGGACAATCAACAAATTTCTTTAATCCCTTTAGATTGTGGCCTGAATTTGGGGAAGTTTAGACTCTGTAGTGTTTGGGGCCAGAGAGGTGAAATTATTAAACAAATGCAACAGATAGACAGAACAAAAGGAAAATATTTGACTCTATCTGAAATGCCACTAATTGTGTCATCCCAGTAAATGCTTGTGTCAGTCTCTGACAGCAACTTTTAAACTCTGCTGTGCTCTGGAGCTTTCAGGTTTTAAGGAAATATTAGCTAAGCCTCAAGTTCAAAAATAGGCAACTTATTTCCCAAACTACTTAATTTTCATTAATTGTTGGAGCAAATCACATAAGCACATTCTAAAATGGCAAATTCACACGTTGCATTTTGCATACAATTTGAACCAGCTGGTTTATGATTTTTCCACTAAAATGGCAGTGGATTTTAAAATCTGCTTCTCTTTCCATCATTCTAAAGAAAAAAACTTTAAAAGCTAAAAAGACCATTATGCCCAATCCCAAAGAAAGATGTGTCAGATCAGTGAAATTATACTGTAAGCTTTATGTGGTAGAAATTCTGAGCAGCAGAATCAGTAAAAGGTAAAGAAGATTTTTATAACTTTTTGAAAATGCATGGAATTCATGCGACAGACTGCACTTGGCCTTCTGTCTGAGAAATTCAAGGTGCAGTCTGGGTTTTAATTTTCCTTTCCATTAAGGTAGGATGTGTTGCCCTGAAGTACAAAATTCTGAAACAAAACTGTACTCTCCTTAACATTGTAAGAATCTAGGTCCGTCTCTGAACAGCATGTTTGTCAGGCAACCTTATGCATTCAGCATTGTAAATAGAATTGATGACCTTCAGCCTCAGGAGTGCAGACTTCTTCTACCTGCTAAGCCAAAGCAGTAACTTAGGAAGTAAAAAATACTTTTCAGTGACTGCAACATGTAGCATTATTTAGAACCAAACTACAGCATAATGTAAAGAATAGACAGAGAAGAGAGAATGTCTAACTCAAGGTAACTGCATTAAAATACCAGATCTCTCTGATCCTTATCTGAAACCTACTGGAATTCATATCCTTTTTGCTGTCATGGTCCTCAGACTGTGATCTTGTGCAGTCAGAAAGGCAATGCAGAGATGTATTTTAGCAGTACTCAAATGAGCAACTTTCATGGAAAACAGGGATATAGAGAAAATGTTTGTGACAAAAACTAAATTAAGTTGTTCTTGGTTGGAAAAAACAGCATATAATTCTTCACTTCTCTGAAGCTCTCTTAGCAGGGTAATGGAAACAATATGTAAACAATGCCAAATTTTGTTTGGTTGGGTTTTTTTTTAAGAACAGCCTGTGATAGTCCCTACATGGACCATGTACAAGGGTCATAAGCAACATAGGGACAAACAAGGGACAAACAAAGGCTGTGCAGACTTCTGGCACTTTTCGCCTTCTGGTAGTCAGAGGAAGTGCCTTATAGCCAAACACAGCTGGGTCCCAAATGAACAGATTCAGTTTTTCAGGGAATAGCAGTTCAATATTCTGGTTTTCTTCTGGGATAAACTGGAAGAAAATCTTTTTTTTTTTTTTTTTGTGCTTTCCTTGGCCTTCAATCCTTATTCATGTATGCACCTTTTTATTTTTTTTCTCTGAAAAGTTGTTCTTCAAAAGCTGAAGAGATCATGCACTTCAAAGCAGCTGGGCGATTCAGCTGATGCTGGGCACAGTCATCTGCTTAGATGGATTCAGGAGATCTATGTTTAATCCCTAGCTTTCTAAAGAGATTCTGGCAACATATTGCTATGTGCCTCAGTTTCCACAACTATCAAATGAAAAAAATAAGTGTTTACTGTATAGGTGCATATCGTTAATGAATTAGAGTGTGAAAGCCATGATATTGCCAGGTATCTAAAGTGAAGTTTTGTACAGTGACATGAACATAGAATTACTTTTTCATGTGCTGTAATGTCCAATACTAGGTAAAGCTGGTGCTGACGAAATTCTTTCTGTGTTCCTGAACATGAAAGTACAATTAAGAACAGAAGCAATAAAAATGCATTGAAGTGGAACAAAAAGCTGTGTTAAAAATCAAGACAAACATTTTTACTTGTATCCAAAGCATCTTTTAAAAATTAATATAAAATTGAAAGCTAAGACTTATGATTTTACTGAAAAGTCATGCTAATCACTAGCAACCTGGAATGAAAGTTGGGGAATAAATCAATTTGTCAGCCAGGTGGCCTTTAGTGTGTTTTCCTGAGGCCAAGGATGCATATGGCTTGGAGAAATCCATTTTGTCTGTAACCCAGCCCGCTGAAGCAGAACTGCAGTCTAAGTATCAACAAGGTCATCAAAGGTTATTTGTCACTCTTTCCTAACGAGTTGTTCAGATTTCCGTTATGCATATGTGGTGTAAGTACTGATTCAGGCCTCCAAGACACAGTTTGATATAAATGATTGTGTCACCCGTGCTGAAATGCCTTGACCATCTCTACACTTTTCTCATGGTCATTCCCCCTTCCTTGGAATGAACACAACTGGCATAGGCTTATGCCAGTTCGCCAACTACATCTTCTCAGGGGAGAAATATTGTTACTCCACAATTCATCATCTTACGTAGGAGCTATTTCCAACTCTACTTCCAAGCCGAAATCCATCCTCTAAAATACACAAGTATAGCTATAATGAAAGTATCTTTTAAAATCTCAGTGTTTGTTCTAAATCAGTCAAGCAAATTAGTGACATAAACATCAAAATTATACTTTGTATACACCGATGAGCATATTCCTGATAACTGGTATGTTTTGTTATGTGTAACTGTACTTCAGACTGGAAAGATGCCAGTTAAATTTAAGGAATGCCAAAATTTAAGTTGCCCAAAAAACTTCAGTTCTCCTCCTAGTATATTTGCATATTATGAAATAGTTAACTGCATAATTGTGTACTTGGTTTTTTTTTTCTCCATTGGCCCTTTATCTCTCCTCTATAAAAGCTGAACATTCCTTTTTATATTCTTCAGTCTATGTGTGACTCCAGGCATTATTTTATTTCACTGTCCACTCAATATATGAAGGTATATTGAGATTAAACTAAAAGAGATAACTCTTCTATTGCCAAGGTACTGTAAGGTAAATACTCTGTTTTTTCAAATTAATTCAAATTCTGTGTAACTCTTTCTTTAATAGATTCTCTATCAACTTACATACAGCTTTGAATGTTCAGTACTTCTGCCCAAGTGTTTCAAGTTGAAATAACTAGCAATGAAGAGCCAGATTCACAAAAAGATTAAGGTGCACTGACATTTACCACTTAAAGCAGCCAGCACAAATCACTGCTCAGCTGCTGTTTAGTTTTGTTGTACTCACATTAAAGTATGTATGAGTCAAATTTTTGAAAGAGCTGTAACCTGATATTCCTCATTGGGCAAGTGGTGTAAACTGAGCAAAACATACAGTGTTGTATTAATGACCATTTCCAGATTTACCATTGAACAACCAGGAACTTTAAAAAAAAATAACCTCCTTCTGTGCATGCATTTTTCTCCTCAATAAAATACATTTTCCATTCCACTTAGAACTTGCAGTCAGTAGCCAGTCTGTGGCAGACTGAACCTGTCACAGAGAATTATTTCTAAAACTTAGGAAATGGATTTAGTGCCATTTACTTAGGATCAAAGTGTTCTGAAGCCTAAGAACATTTGTGAATCCTCAGAAAGCAGTAGGAACAGGAGAATGGATGAGTGGGATGAGATGTGATCACAGAAAAATTGGTCCATGTGTAGCTTTTTATTTACTGTCCATGGGTATTTAAGGTTTTTATCTGATTAAGCAACACATTAACTTTTGAAATATTTCTTGATCATTCTTCCACTACAGTTACACAAATTAACATACATATTAACCTACTTGCCACAGAAACCATGAACCAAACACCAGTGACATCCTGAAAAAAATTTATTGACCGGAGAAAATACACTGATGTAAATGAAAGCAAATACTTATTTGTATGCAGCACATTCTGTTGAAGATAGAAAGTTTATGGAACTATAATTTTATCAAACTCTATTTTTATGAAAATTAAAATTGGCAACAGAATATCTTAGAGGACATGGGGAGTCTGATTCTCCAGTATGATCATTATACTTGATCAGTGAGTAACTGTTACATTTGCTCCTAATGCATGTAACATGAAGCCATGCTAGATTGGTTTAATTAGAGCGTCCAAGGCCAAAAGTGTCTCTCTTGGGGTAAGTAGCATAACTAAACCTGCCAGCTAGCTGCACAAAGATGAGTACCTCAAAGCCCTGACTCAGGTCCCTAATCAACCTCTAGGGGCAGAGTTGGCTGCCCAAAACAGTTCCATCAAAGCCAGACTGCTGAACAGAATGTTCTCAAGCAGAGCTTTTAAGAATGACCATTCAAAGTGAATTAGGCAGCCACCTCTGGCTGTAGGAAGACAATCCCTTCCATTTTCAATTCACAGCTACAAAAACTCTCACTAAGCCATACACACACATCCTGTAAAATACGCCAACAGCTCTTGAAGGTGTTCCTTTTATATTCAGCCGCTTGTAGCTAGCATATGGGATGAAATCTTCTGTTCTCAGAGGGTTTATCCTATACCTCACCATCCTTTAATACATACTCTAGTGGCTGGCTGTAGAGTATTTCTTGATATAATTCTATTACTTCTGTCCTTTTTGTTCAGTCAATCCAGTTGCATATGTAGTTGAAGACTCAGAATGCTAAAGAGGAAGAAGAAGAGAGTGCCCAGGAGTTGAGGCATCCACTATCAGCTCACATCATGTTTTAATAAACTAACCAGTGTGTTCACAGCACATTTTCCCAAGCAGATCCCACAATGAAACAGTAAAAAAAAATTTCAAATTTGTAAATCTATAGGTCTGAAATATAAACAAGGTACCTAAAGGGCAACACAATCTGGGTGTGAGCAATTCTTGGAACATCCACAAGGAGACATTTAAGTACCTAGATGAGTATCAAGAAGCTTTTATTCCTAAATAATGGAAGGACCTTCAAGGTTAGGCAGTGAGAAACTGAACTGGATCTTGGACTTTGATGCTACTTTAAGTGCCAAAGTATTTTTGTGGGGCCAACTCATAGCATTCAGCTATGCTGAGTTTACACTTGTCACAGCTGAGAGGAAAAAGTAGCTTCCAAACTAACTTTATACCTCTCTTATTCCTGGGAGCAGTAATGTGCCAAACCACCCACTGGCACAAATAAATCAAAAAATCAAAAGGTAGCAGGTGGAATTATGGGTAAATGACATGCAAATGAGGCTGATCAGAACTGGCTTTTCTTCTTTCCTCCAGAAAGAAAACAGAGTATTCTTTCCTCAAGGCTTTCTGGCTAAGAATCATACAAAAGGTAGTCAAGTGTCTATAATCTTTTACTATTAACTGGGCTAGACTGTGCAAAACTTGCTTCTGTGGATGAATACTTATTCACAGCAGTCATTGAGTTTTTTGTTAGGTTGCTTTGTTGTTGGCGTTGGTTTTTTTTCTCCTATTGAAACTGGTAGCTTGCTTTCCTTGATAACATTTTATTAATATGAATAAAGACCAAGCAATCAAGCCAAAACAATATTTTAGCTACACGAAAATACAGGCTTGTGATTTTCTCTTGTTCATGTCTTTTATGTTGGGAATGAGCTTTATCTCATTCCAACCTCCAAACAGTCCAAGAGTTCATGGAAGAAATGAGTCTCAAAAATGTCAAGTACAATATAAATGTGTGAAAGTATTTTCACCTAAAAGGCATTCCTGCAAGTCCAAATCTCATGCAATCTGCATTTTCCAGTTCAAAATTTTGACCCAGAAGCAACACCTACATTAGCCATCTTTGTTGGGAAGCTTGTAATAGACAAAATGTTTCTTAGGGTGCCCAGATTTCTAAGGTGCTTGACTCTTTACTTATGAAAGGATGCATGGTGAATACCATATCATCATTTATCTCAAAAGCAGTTGTTGGTTTTTTCTAGGTTAACTCTCAAATAGAGGTGAGTAAATAAGATACTCTTTTTCAAAAGTAAATCAGCTATGGCAGTTGGAGAATAGAAACCCGTAGTTCTGATGGAGAAACAGTGTCAGGCTATGCTTTCTTCTGCTTTGAAGAAATCTAGCCTTGCCTATACACCTTCACGTCTACTCCAACGGCATTTTCAAATACTGGAGTTGTGCAGCAGGCAAATCACAGATGCTTTTGCCTTTGCTTACCCAAGGGATTGTATTGTATCCTCTTTGAAATATAAAGCATTTTGTGGAGAAATATCCCCAGCTTTCTAGATGAAACAGGATTTAATTTCTCTAGTTAACTAGTTTTAGTTGACTATCTAGTAAAGGGATCTGGATTTCTATAGTCATCTGCTTATGTTTGGTGTTCATTTTATTCAAATATAAACTAGTCCTCTCCATCATACAGAAAGACGTTGCCATTGCACTCTATATCAAGACATTCTCTAGAATTGTGTGCCATTGCACTCTATATCAAGACATGTTACTAGACATTATGATGACAAAAGACAGGAAGGATAAATTTATTGAAAAAAAATCAAACTGACTAAAAAATCTTTTTTCATCTTCCACATAGCAAACAAATTTTTCTCTCTACTCTCCCTTTCTGTAGCATCACTGATAGAAGATATCTGAGTTGGAACCATAGCAGTTATAAGAATTAGCTGCTTTTCCTGAATGGATTTGCAGGTTTTTGGTGGTGTTTTGTTTTTTGGGGGTTTTGGTTGGTTCACTGGTTCGTTGGTTTGGGGGTTTTGGGGATTTTTTGGGGTTTTTTTTAATGTGTCTGCCTGGATGTCTATTATTAACTGAATCACCCGACAGATAGTTGAATCACCAGAAAGAGTTAACTGTTTTCAGTACACTTATATTGGTGATATATTAATCATTATCGAGCTATGAAATCTTATAGCAGAGGTACAGCCTCTTTGGCTTTCTTGTCCTGCTCTCTTTCCTTTGCAAGAGAGTTTAAGATCATGATGGCATGCTTGAAAATAACAGTCAAATACTGGAAAATATCCAAATTATACAATAGCTCTAGCTAAGCAAAAAAATGAAATTTTCTGAAGCAAGGAGTGAACTTCTTCAGCCAGAATGAAGCACTTTGTTCCTTGCTTGACTGGAACTGTCATTTTCTGGTCACACCAGTATTTTTAAAAGTCTCAGAGCTGGCACGTACCAATATAAAGGAAAATCAGAAGAGGTAAAAACTGTCAAAATTCTGGGGTTTGTGTAAGATTTAGAAATAGAAGTTTGCTTTTCTATTTCCTTTTAAAGAAGACCAGTCACATGAAAGACTATTTTTCTCTCTGCTTTTCATAGGCCACTAGACTTGTAATCAGCTTATTGTTACTTTGTTACCAAACCAAAACTGATTTCTTTTTGAAAGGGTGCGTTTTCTTTAGGGAGCCTTGCATCAGAATAGTGATTGATTTAAGTTATGTTGCAAAGTCATTACTGCTTTATTTCCTTTGAATCTAAAATAACTTCGGAAATTTAAGCCCATACATCTTAAAATTCAGTGCATTACTCACAAAATTTTCTTGTGTTCTTCAGTGCATTCTAAATGCCAATTCACTTCTTGTTGCTTTGAAATGTATGTGCTATTTTTGAGAATAGAATTTTATAGTAGCTTGTCAACAGTAATTGCCAAAAATTGGGAGACAATACTAATGTGCCTCCCATTCCTCTTTAGCAACAAAATAAACACAAATAGCAAGACCAACTGAGTAGATGAAAAACTAGAAAACCTCCACAAAACAATGGGAGGCAGCAGGATTCCAGAATGCAGTTGGTTTCAGCCAAGAATATCGTTTCCTTTTTTTGCATAAAGGAATCTGGTAAAAACTCGGAGTACAATGAAACAAACTGGGAAATGGTGCAACAGACCTCCCACATGGATCACAGTGCATAGCCCAAGTGGAAAACAACAACACTTGTCAAATACAGAGCAACCACATGAAAAGGAAAATGTTGCATCCACCAAGTGACATCCTGCCCATGATGAATTTGATCACCTGTAAAAAAAGCTATCATCCTTTTTAATTAAAAAAAAAAAAAAAAAAAGCAGGAATTTAAACATATGAGCATTTAATTTGGAAACATTTTTTTATGACCAGAAGTCTCTAGATTTTTTTACTACCTATATTTAACAAGTTTTGATCATATTCCCTGAATGTTTGAACATATTTCCTGCAATAAAGCTCTAGGACCAGCTTTGGCTTCTTATTTCATAAAGTTTTAATATATACATCAATGACAGGGTGTTACGGGCCATTCAACACAAGACTGCTTGACTTTAGTTAAAAAATTATGTCCTGCCACTCTGTGTGAGAAGGTAGAATAAAATACTTGCATCTCACTACTGAGAGCAAGGTTCATGGCTGTGGATGACCTTCATAAAATGGATTTAACTGAGCCCCTTCATCTACCATGCCAAGGAATATATCACCATGCAGAACCAACAAGACAACGTAAATTGAAACAAGACATGAATCTATGAAGAAATTACTAATGAACTAGTTCTCAACACCTTCTGTTGCTGCTGCTTTCAGGTAGAAGATGAGGTCAGTGTTAGGTCAGTGTTCTTCTGAACATCATCTATCACAGCTTTGGATGTATTTAACTGGTATCAATTCAGCAATCTTTAAAAGTAGAAATATTCACAATACACAATTAAAAATAATGACATCCTCTTGAACAGATATTTACAGACTGCAAAACACCAGAACAGCTCCGACAGAGCATTTATCAGGTAAATAGTATGTGTTTTATTTATAAATATTTACTTATTATACTAAAAGACTTATTAATAGCCTTTCCAGTCCCTTGTGCATGATAGACACTTAAAAATAGGAGCTGAAGATATGTTGACCTGAAGGTCCAGACTACATTGAGAAGATAAGTCATTTTATGTCTTCCTATAATGTTTCCTAGCAGAAGAATAAGTATTAAAATGACAAGTTAATACTGTTAATAACAACAATGGAAACATAACGGAGATAAAATGAAGCAAGACTAGACTGCTATGTTAGATGTCACCCAGTTTTTATCTAAGTGAGAATGCTCTAGGCTGGAACAATTTACCTACAAGCACCGTACATGTTCATACAGGACTCCAGAATACCCCACAGACTTTTATGTGGTGCAGGATGAGAATTGTTTGGGCACACTACCTAACTTACAAGTAGTAGGCACTCCCTGGCAGGACCCCTCTAATATTCCCCTTTAACCACGCATATTTACCACATGACATTATCCCACCAGCCAGTACTAAAATATGCCTCATAAATGAATAAAACTGTTTCCCTATAAGTTATGGGACAAGTTAAGGATGATTTGGGTCATGATTTAAATATTGTGTGCTAGATTTACTCAAACTGCTACTACAGGGTTTAGGGGTCAGATGGAGCACAATGTTATGCTGATGTATTTGGACCATTTAAACATTTTTTGGTTTTGGTGGGGAGGCAAGGATATTTTGGTGAGTTCCTAGAAGTTCTTTATTTATCTATCCAACTGGGCATTAAAGCATAAATATTTTTTCCATGGACGGATGTTACAGGCATGTGTGAGTACAAAGATGTGTGGCACAGCACAGTGCAAGTTAGAATATTCAAAATACATCTGTTCAAGGGCAGGAGGCATGGGACATGAGGCCCTTTCCCATGTCAGTGGGTCAAGGGACACAATACACTTTATTCACTTTATTCCTTCTTGATTTTTGATTTTGCGACAGTTTACAACAGAACACTTTGTTGTTCTCTGCCCTGCAATTCTCAGATAACAGGAATCTCTATAGTTCAGCACCCTGTTACCAGACAGATGTCACAAAAATCTCCCCATGCAAACTCTGAAAGTCACAGAGGAATAAAGCCAAAATTCACTTTCCTATAAAGCAAAAGCTCCACAATAGGTAGACAATGTCAAGAGAAGTAGTTTTCCAGAATTCAAGCAGTTTTTATAGAGAGAAAAGTACAGACTAGGCTGTACAGAGGAAATCAAAATGCAAAAAAAATGCATCCAAACATTATCCTTAGGTTTGCATTTAACTTTCTACACATTATTAGGCTCACAGTCCTTGCATTAGACTTTTCCAGATATCTCAGATGCAGACCTTTTCTGTACTCAGCTCTGAAGATGATACAAAATTTTGTATTACACAAGAAAATAATCTTCTCTTTCAGGCCTATCACCAACACAGCATCTTAACGAAGGAATGAGACTAAATGAGGCTGTGAATCTTTCCAGAGAACCATCTTTATACTGTTAGTTCATCCTCTTCTGTAATAGCCTTTGCTTAAAAAGACATATATTTCCAAAGACAGCCATTTTCAAGTTGGAATAAACCTGCAAAGAAGTGGTAAAGCTATTTGTGGCAATAGAAGCAGGATGACTCTGCCTGGGGCTATGTACATTACAGCTGTAACAACCTCTGCCTTGTAATAGCAGTACTGGGGAGACCCTTTCTCAGTGTGAGCCAGTGGCAAGCATGGCCTCCTTCGCCTCAGTCAAGGCAGCAGAGGAAGTGCTGGCAAGCTTCCCCCCCAGAGTAGTTCAAATCATGGGACTATGCCAATCTGAACACCTGTCCTTTCTAAACGTCTTTTGGCCAAGATGCATCTTGAAATTAAGCTGGATGAAGTCAGGACAGTCTGTGTTAGAGATCTTGGTAAGATTGAGCTAGATATTAGAAGAGAACCATACAATAAGAAGGTAACAAAGATCTTTTGGAATAACTGTATTATCTTAAGGCTGCTAAGATTGTGTCTTACTGTGGACTCACTCACCAGCATCTTAGGGCTGTGTTCCACCTGCCAGGACTCAAATGGGTGGCAGTGATTCACAGCAAGGGCTCAGTGCCTCTGCCTGGTGCCACAGACAGAAGCAGAACTGAGGATATCCTGCCCTTCCCATTGCCTGTGAGGGTTTCCTTGTGAGGTGTGAAGCCTTGTCATCTCTCTTTTATTACTCAGCTAGTTGAACTGCATGGTTCCCACTGAAACATAAACCTGGGTGCAGTTTTCAGGGTATTTTATGTCTGGGAAAGTTATAAACAGGCAGAAGAGGCATATGCTGACTGTAAAATCTTGGATTTTACTCCATTTGCTACATCAATCCTTTGAATTGCATCCTTGCAGGAGTTACACAGAATTCAGGAGGACCCTATACTACCAGGCAGGAAAAGGAACAGCAAGAGGAGAGAAATAAAGGAAAGAAAGAAACAAGGAAGGGAGCAAGAAAGAACAGGCTCCAGCCTATGCCAGAGGGACACATCTGTCAGTTCACAAGGGGCTGGTCCTGAGGAACAACAGGAGCACAGGTACTGAGGAGCATTGGTCTGATAGCTGAGGCCACTTTCTTACACCAGGTACTGTAAATCTGTCAGTAAAAGCAGATTCATTGCTGTGAATGGAAATCAGGCCAGAGGAATGGGTTCACTTTCCAGAGGCCCATGGCCAGTGAGGCTACCTAGGTGGTCTGCAGAGCAGCCCAGAATTGCCAACATATAAGTCAACCATTTAAAACATGATCTCTTTAAGCTCTCACTTCCAAACCACAGGGCCTAAGAGGGCATTTTTTCCCTAGCAACCAATTTATTAAGAAAAAAGAAGCTCATAGTGGGATTGAAGAGTTACATTTATTCTCCCCTCCAAAACACCTGGAGTTACTTACCTCAGAAGTTTCATACCTCAAAAGGCAAACCAAGCCAAACATTTAGGCGAGACGAAACTTGGAAAATTTTACCCCCAAAGAAGGATTGTTCTGAGATTCATCTGCACATAAAACCAGGAGATTCTAATGAAACCCCCAAAATAACCTACAATTATAATATGTGCTATCTCTCAAGGAATAATATGTGTTATTGCTAATGAAGCAGAAATTAATGGGGCACCCAGTAGATGGAGAAAACCTTTCGTAGTTATGTGTAATTATATATAATTTTTGGCCATGACTTCAGAGCAATTCTGAAACTGAGTGAAATTTTTGGTCCAGCTATTCGTCCATGCATGATTTAAAATTGGACTACTTATTTAGGAAGTCAAAGAACTTACTTTGCTGTGAAGTTTAAATTAAAATATGATATATGCCTGAAAATTATAAAAGTAATTTTGCTAGTGCTCTTTGTATTACTTTTTAAGGCAAAGCAGAAAGATTAGAGCTGCTGCTAATAATCAGTGTGCTGCAACATATATCCAGCTGCAATTTGTTATCAATATATATTTCTGAGAACTTGAAAATATGAAAATAATGTCTGATTTCTGAGATTATTTTGAAGGCAATCGAACAATTCTGTTAATCTTTTCTTTAAAACACTTTAAAACAACCTGAAGTTGATGCCAGAAGAAAAGGAAGAATTTCTACTTCATAAAAACAGGTTTTCTATTGTTTTTCTTCTGCATTTTTATTAAGTGCCAAGTACTTCCTTTGTCCTTTTCTGAATGCAGGAGGATGATAGAGGATGACAACGGCCATTTATTGCAGAGGTAGAATTGGCAGCTGCCTAGGGTGACAACTTGTTTTACATGGGTGTGCTCTCTATCTTCTTATGCCAGAGACGCAGAATTAGCCTAAATAATATTAGTGTTGTGGAGAAGTGTGGAGGTCAAAAGAAGGAGGTGGCAAAGAGATGTAAAGGACAACTAAGATTGTGATACAGGTAATGAACCTTGGTGCATCACCATCCCAGACAGAACCAAAGAGAGCAAATGTTGAAGAAAGTCTCAGATCTTGGACCACTACATCCTGACTCCTTTGGAGAAGGCAGAAAGTCGTAGCCAATTCCCTCTTCTTTTTCCCCCTTTCCCTTTCCCTCCTCATGCCAAGAGGTGTAAGCTTAAATGGGGGGTTTTTTTGAGGAATAAGAAGAGGCAATGCATTCTCAGGGTGGATACACAAAGTCCTGTGTGGATATGGAAGCTGGGGTAGACCAGAGAGAGGAAAACAGATGGAGATTTTGAGGAAAAAGGTGAGGGGATAGGAATGGGGCTGGGAGAGAATTAAAAAAACTACAAAACTAGTTATGGGTTCCCTGAGAGTCTGCTGAAAACCTACTGTCTCTTCTCCTTCTCTCCACTGAGGCATCTCTTTGCCTCCCTCACTTTGTACCTTTCACTGAATATTTTCCCTTCTTATATCTCAAGAACCACATAAACAGTAAAAATTTTATTTTTCTTGCATTTTAAGAAGCCTAGAACTTGCTCTGTTTCTGTCAGCACCATTTACTGAAGCTGAAGACTTCTCTGTATTCTGAACAACTTTTAATTTTGCCATTCTCAAAATAGGAACAGACATCTTTCATACAACCTAATTCCTGTCAATATCAAAGTCTGTGGTAGTAGCAAAGATTGAAGCTGCATAGGAAGACAGCAGAGCCCTGTGTGTGTATTTCTGGGAAGTTTCCTTGGTCTCTATAACAGGATCCATTTGGGAAAAGTGGTCTTGTAGAAGGCAACTCCTCAAGAAATAGCATGTTGAAAAAGATGCAGCTGCATCTATGAGATCAGGGAAACCTCTTTCTCTGGCTTAAAACCATGTTGCTACTGTCATAGGCAACAGTTTCTGCCTAAAGCAAGACCTTTAATCAGAGTTTACTAGTCTGTACATTTGAAGTGGGATTCGTCTAACCAAATGTAAGCACTTTCTGTGTATTCTCTTTATAGAGAGATTTACGGACTTCTAGCAAATGATTTGTCTAACTGTAAAGTAGACATCCAACACAGATGAGATGAAAAGCTCCCTGAACATGCCCTAAAACATATTTGTCTCCCAAAGGATTGCCTCTAGGTTGCCTAACTCATACAAAGAAAATTGTCCACCCTGTGACAAAAAATGCCTGAGTAGACGCAGAGAAATGCTTTCACCACCTATGGATAACACAGACAGCTTTTGGGGCAGTATAATGAATCCTGTAGTAACAGGGGGGAAGAGAATTTTCCCTCACATTTTTATTCTGAAAATACAGAATTTTTAGCTTTTATGGCTATTCTATCCTGTCTTTCATTTACTGAATTTTAATTTTTTTTCAAGAAAGGTTCTGAAGGAATGAAAGAAAGAATCATCTAGAAAAAACAAGAACCTTTTAAAAATGAAAATTGCAAATATAAGTGTAATAGTAACAGCTGAAATTATAATAACTATGCATATAGTCATAAAAATAAATAACAGAACTTATACTAGTTTTCTGCATCCAATCTTTTCTCTACTGAGAACATTGTGTCAAATTCAGGTTTATTACAAAAAAGGCCATAAATATTATTACTTTGGAAGAGTAATAATAACAAGCATTATAATCAGGAGTTTTACAAAGTAGCATCAATTAGGAGAAACTTTGCAAAATATTTTCTTCCCATGTAGTGATTTGAAAAGCACACTTTCAAAAGAACTCACTCTTAAGAGTTCTGAAAATATTATCAGAGGCATTAAAATGGGAAATGAGTGCTAAGAAGCACTGAAAACCTGATCTTTATTTAAGTGTTTTTTAAAAGGATAAAAAGCATATGTACCTAAAATACTGGTTTAATGATTCAACAGTTCCTGTGCTCATGCAGGCCCAGGTAAAAGAGAGTTTTCTTCTCCACTGAGGGGAAGTGAGAGGTAAATCTGCTAGTTGCACATCCAGTAAATTTGTTGCAGCATTCTGATTAATGTAATAGTCATTGCTGTCCCTTCAATTACTCACACAAAATATAATGATCTTTAAAATACAAATTCTCTTCATTACTGACAAAGTCATGTTTAGGTCATATCTGTGGAAGCAAGAAATTAACAGTATTATGCTTCTTTCTTTCTCTAGGCAAAGCATTTGTTTTGAGCATTTCCTTATTTCCTTATTTTATTTTTTATATTCACATTTCCTTTACCACAATAGGAGTAACAAATTTACATCTCTGTTGGGATGCTTTGTTCCCTCTTTTTGGATGAGTGTTTTTTGTCTGAGGAAAAAAAGCCTACTTCTAGCTAGTGCAACAACAAATTCCTCTACACCAGGTTGCCAAATATAGGTAAGCCTGACTAAAGCTTTAGCTTCAGAACATGACAAAAATCCACTCTCTTTCCCTAAAAGCAGATCCATGTGTTTATTCAAGAGAAAGATTCTTTTTCTTTTTTTCTTCACAGTTAACACTGGTCTCCGAAGATCCTGCTTCAAAATATTCTTTTTCAGCTCATGGGAATCCCACGGCTCTTCTGTAAAATGAAGTACTGGGACCTGTCCCTTGCTGAGAAATCCCACTTAAAATCTCCCTTTTTTTTGAGGATTTATCAGTATTTCATTTAAAATAAAATCTTTTCTCTTAATAGCTTTTCTCAGCTGAATGCTACTATCTTTGCTGACTTTATTTGGTACAATATGAGACCAATCACTAATCCTGGAATCACAGTCAGCATCATTTCTCATCTTTTGTTTTCTTTCCTTCACACCTGCCTGGGACAGTTAAATACAGAATTTCAAAGGCACAGCCTAATAATTGAAGAACAATAAGCTTTGAAAACCCGGGAAGGATTTGATTGTCTCTGTCTGTAAAAGCCATTTTCTGCATTAATATTAGTCACCTATTACATGGACCATTTTAATCATTAATTAAGGAGAAGTCTTGCCTAGTTTCTTCAGTGTTAGCCATGAACAGGAAATAACATGATTTTAATCAAAGACAGAGGTTTCATTTGAAATGTTAACTGTTGACCTCCATACACAGATTTTTTTTGGTAGTGGCTTATTTCTGAGGTCTATATGGTGAAGGTTTATACAATTTCTAAACAAGCACCAAGGTTCGTTATTTTTTTTTTAAAGTACTTCAGAACTATGTTATTGCTATGTAATAAGCAGAAGAATTCTTAATGGCTCTTGAATGAAAAAAATGTTCCAAGACACAGGTGGAATGCTTATGAACTGCAGACTCTCTGCACACTGTTGGTGTACTGCATAGCCCAATTGCAAACCATGCATGACCTGTCTTCCCCAAAGTCATCGCCCCAAATCTTACATACCAGGTACAACAGCTTCCTAACAGCTCCTGGCAAAAATGAGGCCTCCAGAAATGCCTACTCTTTGAGCAGAGCCCATGCATGGTCTTCCCTAAGGGGTAGAAAACTTTTGTGATGTCCTTACACATTTGTAGATTTACCGAATCTTGTACTATGTGAAGATTGGGTGAATTATAAGAACTTTTCTATCTTTTGTCTCTCACTGGATTTGCACTTCTGCAGGAGTGTTAAAGCTGGCAAAGACAAATCACAGTCTGCAACTAATCACTTCAGCTGATGATTGCAGCAATAGCCAGGTCAGGACAGAGTCACTGATCCATTTAGCACAGCATTATCAGAAAGTTTATAAAGTTACATAAACAGATGTACATAATTCTAAACTTACTCTTACCAACAGACCAAAAGATTTATACTTTAAGCAACTGTCTTTCATTGCTTTATATATTGTGGGGCTGCTGAAGATGGGGTTTTAAGTGTTTTTTTATGGCAGAAAAATGATTAAAATTTTAGATTTGGACATCTTCCCAAACTGGAGATACTCTAGCCAGTGGTGCATTGTGTTTCAATTCTCAGAAAAGTGGAAGGGTCTTGCTTGGTTATTAATGATTAATTTGCTATCCTTTGAGATGTCTGATTGTTTAATTCTACTAATGTATTTTTTTCATACTGCAGGTCAGCTATGGTGTCTTAGGTGTAGCTATGACACATCAATTACTATTTAAGTCTGCAGCACACCAAGTGTACTCAATTTTTTTTTCCTTTTTCAGGAAATTTACTTGATTTCTTCTGTTATTAATACTGAGTGAGCCCCCACCGGTGAGCAATTAGCTACACGCCTGTCCACTGAAACTTCCCAACCTAGTTGCTTCCTCTCCTTAAACTGTCCTTGGATCAGCCTGTTTAATACAAGTGGCAAGAGTTCTTCCCATCTAGCCTCTCAAGATGAAAATCTGTATCTTGTTTTTTGAATACACTGTTCTCTTTGGGTAGTACATAAAGATTAACAACTAGAGTCTGTGGACCCCTGTGTTAAAAACTGTGCAAACAATAATTTAAAAAAACAACTCTAAAATTCTTATTAGTTTAGTACTCACTCTCATCTGCTCAATACCCTCCAATCTTACTGCCTCCCCTACTCTAAAAGCCACATTTCAAGGCTTAAAAATTAGTCATCTTCTTTAACCAGTCACCATCTACATTTACCATATAACTTTTCTATCAGCTGTGAGTCTTGCAGTATAAGGAGCTAAACACTCCAGCTTCTACAGGATGATCTAAGTTAACATCCCTAGTGCTTTAATGTCTTTTTATAATAACACCATTCCCTATAATGTTCAGTATTTGTCATAGTAAAGAATTAAGGATTGCTGCGCAATAGCTATAAGAATTTAATAACCAACGTCCTCTTTCAAATACAATATATCTGCGCACTTGAGAAGTGCACCTGAAAATACCTGAATATATTGATTATTCCTGCAGTCTTGAGACTCCTCTGTTATTCATGGAATAAAAAGGATTAACATGTTGGCATAAAGCAATTGGTTGGAGAGAATAATGGTGGTGGGGAGCATCCTATGTCTCTGATCAGGTAGTAGTAAATGTTGTTAAATCCTTACTAATTAACTTCTGACCAGACATGGAACAAATAATTTCAATTGTTTTTAAGCAAAGGTCTTGTTTGTAAGGATAAGATTATGTTATTTCTTAATTTCAATAAAAATTGAACAATCAAAAAGCATTTTGGAGAGTGTAATTTGGTTGCAAAATAAGGCATTCTGAGAAACTTTTCAAAATGTCTTCAATCTGCCAAGCAATAAATAACCTTCACACCTGATTTGTTTTAAATTAATGAAGTCTACTGTAGCTACCAGTTTGGAGTAAAATGAAACTGTTTCCCTACACAGTCGGAGTATCATAGATTTTAACAAATAGAGACACTCACATCATTTTCACAGCGGTGAACTGAGTGATTTAATGATGCTGAAGAAAGGTAAGATTGATTGAAAAACTCTAGAGTATATGCCGTCTCTTTCTCAGACGGCAGTATGTAAATTGAAGATGGAAAGGTAGGCAAATGAAGAAATAAGAGAACATCAATCAGTCCTTTATCAAATCCCTGTACTGCTGCTAGGTCTTTGTCTAATGTGCCATTGTTTTGTCTGTTAGAAACAGAAGAGGACTTCATTCTTGTCAATAAATAACTACAAAGCCACCAAGCTGGTAAGGGGCCAGTCAGCTGAAAACTCTGACAGGTGTGTTTATTGCCATGTGGATGTTTATTTCAACACAATAAATAGATTATATCATCACAAATGATGCCTTTCTTGTTGTGTGTGGCCTACATCCATATTTTATTAATTATAAGAGATATTTTAGTGAAGAAGCACTTATCCTGTACATTGAGAAGAATATGCTCTGCCTTAAAAAAAAAAACAGAACTCAAAATACCACATATAATTACAAGGTAAGTGTATATGGATAAACACAATTGTCTTACAAATATATATGCTGAAAATATTGTGAGTTATCTTAAATTATGGTGCTGTAAAACATTATCAGAGAAATAAAAGGATAGTGGAAACAAGTCAGAGCAGAGTGAACTTAGTCCAGTAGTTAATTTTAGGCTAATACCAGCTTAAAATGCATTGTCCTATAAATTATTTCTTAACCACCATGTGGTAATGATGAAATACACAAGCTGTATGTATCTATCTGCCTGAAGAATAGTCTCACTGGAAGGAGATCCAAAATTCATCTGTCCTAGTCTTCTTTCTTTGATAACAAGCAACAGGTTCTAAGAAAATATGTGAGAAGTGGGGAATGAGAGAAAATAAAAGCATCCAGCTTTCAACACTCAAAAGTGTCAGGACTTCCTGAGGCAGAGGTGACTTCTTGACTATTGTAATGCACTGGGTTGGGATGGATATAGTTTTCTTCATAGCAGCCTATGTGGTGCACCAGCAGACTGCTGACTTAAACAGTGTTGCTAACACAGCAATCTTTTAGTTGTAGAAAAGGGCATGGACAGCATCAAGCCCTTCTGTGTTTCTCACACTGCCTCACCAATGAAAAGGCTGGGAGAGAGCACAGCCATGACAGCTGACTCACAGCAGCCAAAGTGGCATTCCACACTGTAAAGATCATGCTGAGTGGTAAAACATGGGTAGTAGTTTTCCCTGTGTTGCCATACGTTGAGGACTGTTTGGATATCAGTCTTTGGTGGTGAGTTACTGCTTTTTCAAAATGTGTTGGTGATTTCCCTCATCTCTTCACTCATTAACCTACCTTTATCTAAACCTGAGTTTTCTCTCTTTGATCCTTCCAATTCTCTCTCCCATCCCATTGGGGAAGAGTGAGGGAGGAACTGGTGGTGCTTAGCTGCTTACTGGGGTCAACACACCAAAAGTGTTGTATATTCTAACTCCCAATAGTCCATTTTTTATTAATTTGCTCCCAATATTAATGACTCAGTGTTTTTCTCAACTCATATAAGTTGAGAGTAGATTTGTTCCATTTTCAATCTCTACCTCCCAAACGATTCTATTTCTTGTGTTGTGAAAGGCAGATTTAAAATAGTGGTTTATGGAATCTAACAGCCATTTTAAGCATTTATGTCCAGTTCTGGCAGGCTTAACATCATTTTACTTCAGAGCCATCTGTAAAAAAAAAAAAAGAACACAGGAGGAAAAAGAGGAAAGACCATAGAAATATTGACAAATATAGGAAAAGGATGAACCAGTCTCCATTCTGGGAAACTTAAAGATTTCATCACCATTAGATGAGCTCCCCATGCTCTAGTATCCATCTCATGAATCTCTCATCTTTTATCTCCCATTATTCAAATGAATGACTATTTTTCAACCCATATAAGGAAGAGTGATTACCCAAAAAAGAATATCTTTTTTTCAGGAAAAAGGATGACTTTAACTGGCTTTGAAAATGAGCACACCACCAATATTCAATAAATTATTGTGATGCTCCTTTCTAATTTTATTATTATAACTAATAAGAGATCATTTACCAGTCAGTTGAGTAGATCATGGATTTTAGAAGATATATTGCTAAGCATGATTGGTGAACAACACCAGACAACAAGGCTCATTTCGTAAGATGTATCCCTTTCTTTAGTATGGTATATTGGATTTGTATGGCAAGGATTTAGTTGCAGGATGGGGCTACAGGCAGTTAGAGGCTTTCCTTATGTCTGACAGAGCCAATGCCAGCCAGCTCCAAGACGGACCCACCACTGACCAAGGCAGAGCCCAACAGCTACAGTGGAAGCACCTCTAGGATAAAATTAGTAATAATGGGTAAAAGAAGCACTGCACACTTGCAGCCAAGAAAGAGGAGTGAGAACATGTGAGAGAAACAGCCCTGCAGACATCAAGGTCAGTGAGGAAGGAGGGGGAGCAGGTGCTCCAGGTGCTGTAGCAGAGATTCCCCTGCAGACCATGGTGAGGCAGCTGTCCCCGTGAAGCCAATGGAGGATCACAGGGATGCAGAGGTCCACCTGCAGCCCCTGGAGGATCCCATGCCAGGGCAAGTGGAAGCTCAATGGAGGCTATGACCCTCTGAGAAGCTCACACTGGAGCAGGCCCCTGACAGGACCTGTGGACCCAAGCCGATGCTGGATGGAGCAACTTTGCTGTCAGGACTTGTAACTCTGCAGGGGATCCAAGCTGCAGCAGACTGCTCCTGAAGGACTGGACCATGTGGAACAGATCCACACTGGAACAGTTTCTAAAGAACTGCAGTGTGTGGGAAGAAGCCAGGTGGGAGAAGTGTTGGGAGGGACTCCACACTGGGGCAGTGTGTGGAAGAGTGTGTGCAATCCTTTTCCTGAGGAGGAAGGAGCAGCAGAGACATGTGATAAACTGACCACAGCCCACATCCCCCATCCCCCTGCATTGCTGTGGGGGAGGAGGAAGAGAAAAAAATCATGATGGAAGTTGTGCCTGGAAAGAAAGGAGAATTGAGGGGAAGGTGTTTTAAGATTTGGGTTTATTTCTTGTCACTCTACTCTCCATGTTGAGTCTGTTTTACCTGTGATGATAAGTGGTGAGTGATTTCTCAATGGCTTTATCTTAAGTCTTTCATTAATGTTTCTCTCCCCTGTAGAGTTTAGGTGGGAAATGAAACAGTGAATTTGGTGGGTTCATTGTGGTTTAAAAAATAATCACAAAAGGGGTTCTTCCAGGAAAATATGTGCTCCAGTTTCCAGTGGGAAGTTCCTCAGACCAAACAGAAGGGCCGTTCTGACTTATGATTTTAATAAAGGGACTTCTGAATCTTATTTCTAGGAAGCGAATTATGAATACTATGACCAGGACTAGAGGGGCCTTGCCTCCAGCCAGGTGGAGGAAGAGAACAACTGGGTTTACTGGACTGTGTGGATTGAATTCAGTTGCCTGGCACATCAGACCCAGCTTGCTTCCACTTGAATGAGCATCCCGTACACATAATTTACTGCCCCAGGTTGGAAACACTGCCCTACCATCTGCCATAGGGCCAATCCACACTGCATTGGAGCAGGGTGAAGCTCTGGAACACCTGCAATACATTGATAACATCATCATGGGCAACAGAGCAGACTTTTTTGAGAAAGGGAAGAAGGAAAATAGTCCAAAATACTTCTGAAACCTGCTTTTGCCATAAAACAAAATAACATAAATGGACCACACAGGAGAACCAGTTTTTAGGAATATAATGACAATATGGATGTTGGGCACATCCCAATGGATGTGATCAACAAAACGTCATCTCCACCAACTAGCAAAAAGAAACTCAAGGCTTTCTTAAGCACTGTGGGTTTTTGGAGAATGCATGTTCCAAATTATAGTCTGAATGTAAGCCCTCTCTATCAAGTGACGCACCAGAAGAAAAATTTCCTATAGGGCGCTGAGAAACATCTAGCCTTTGAACAAAATATTTGGGAGACATTTCATGCAGTAGCTCTTGGGCCCATCCAGGCAGGAAAAGATATAAAATAATGTGGGCTTTACTACATACTGGAAGAATGACCCTATCTGGAGCCTCTGGAAGAAAGCACCAAGGGTTACTCCCTGATGTGTCCTGTTGTATTGTAGGAAAGCATCAGAGATAGAAAACAGCTACATGAAGCCTTACTCAGTAAGTTGCAGAAAGCAGGAGATGAATCAGGCCAATTTGCAGAAATGACAGCCATCCTGCTAATTTTAGACATTGCTGACCAAAAGAAATGGCCAGTGCTCTATCTCTGTATTGGCTGGTGGTGGAATACCCTGTGGGGATGTTTATAGCAAGGGAAAGAGTGCAACTGGCCGTGCAGAGGCAAACCCATCTGGGGTGGTGCATTGTTGCAAGATACCGCTGTTCGTAAAAGTGCTTCAAGCAAATGCCACTGGAAAACATCTGAACAACCAGCAGGTGGATCAGGCTGATAAGATTGAAATGGCTCAGGTGGATCTGGACTGGTGAATTATTTATGTGGCCATGACACTTATGGCCATCAAGGAAGAGATACACTACGGAGATGGCCTCGTGATCATGGGGTGGCTTTAGCATGGACACTGTTGCACTCATTATCCATGAACATGGAGCGGTGCTGCGGTCAAGCAAGCCAAATTGTTAAAGTCTCTCTGGTATGGGGGACAATGGTTGAAATCTTACTACGTGGAGGTGTGCTAGGCTGACTTTATCAGACTCCTGCAAACCTGCCAAGGGAAGCATGATGTGTTTACAGCGTTGAAGCAACCACCATATGGCTGGAAGCAATATCCCACATCCCATGTCGCTATCCAGAACACTATCCTGGGGACATGAAAAGCCTTATGGCAACATGGCACCGCAGAAACAATTGAGTCAGACAACTGGACTAATTTCTGAAACAACCTCATAGACAGCTGGTCCAAAGAACATGGCATTGAGTGGCTACATCACAACCCCTATCATGCATCAGTCTCCAGGAAAATCAAATTATAAAATGGACTTCTGAAGACTACACTGAGGGCAATGCGTGCTTGGACTTCCAAGCATTGGGAAAAGCATTTAGCAAAAGCCATCTGGTTAGTCAACACTAGAGGATATGCCTATCAAGCTCTCCATGGCCTATCAGAACTTTTATGTACTGAGGAAAGGGATAAAGTCCCCATGGCGGACATAAAAAATATGCTGGGGTGTTGGAGAATGGTTAGAGGATCAGGGACATAGATTATTGATAAAGACAAATCAATAAAAGAACTGCACAAAGCAAAAGCCTGCAAGCAAAGGCCTGCACGAGAAAAAGCCTACATGAGAAAATGCCCGCATGAGAAACAGGCCTGAGAACAAAAAGGGAGTTTTTAGGAGGTACAGTGCTGTTCTGATAAAGATGTGCTGACCATGAGAAGGGAGGAAAATCTTTGATCTCTCAAGACAAAACATAAATAATAGAAGCTTGCCAAATGTAGTCTTTTATCTAACCCAATTATGTAGAAGTAAGAATGCGCTTTCGTAAGTTTAAAGAACTGATAAGCATGTATACTTTCACACTATATAAGTGCCTCTGTATTGCTAATAAATGAAGCTTGCATTATCGATCACACTGATTGTTTGCATGTCTTCCCCCACTGGAAAGTCAGCTCTGGGGTAGACAGCTTGGGTTATATCTGCCTGTGATATAATCTATCTGCCAGGCCTCCCTACATTTATACTTCAGCCATCATTCTCCATACCAGAGGTGATAAACAGCACAAGAGGGAACATATATCTATAAATTCAATCTGGAACATCTGTCATTATCTTGAACCCTTTGAAATAACAACAGCCCACACTGTATGCCAAAAAAGACTGTCATGGTTTGATTCCTACTGGCAAGTAAGCAGCACACTGTCAATGACTCTTACCTTCTAAGATACCTGTATGTATTTTTTTTAAGATGCATGGGCTAGATTCAATCATGTACATCAGTGGTACATCAACATAAGTAGCCTAAGGTAGCCATGCGAGTTGTGGCTGTGCATTTTTACGATTTCAATTCAACAGAAGGCCAAAAACCACTCTGGGTATTCTCTTCTTCAGGCTCATGACAAAAAAAGAAATTATTTAAACTTGATGACTAGCACAGTATCTGTCACACATATGTTTTGCAAGCACAGAAACTTTATCAATATCAGATTCATTACATTATTTATGTTAGATTTGTCTCTTGTTTAAAAACATTTCATCAGCTTGCCATTCTGCGTTGAAAATACAAGTCATTGCTAATTTAGCTGCAAGGTTTTATTCTTTTTTTTAAAGGAAAAAAATGTTTTAAAAATTGTTTATTTGTATCCTATATACTCATCAGAATCCATCTGTCTCTGTAACATTAATGAAAAATCTTGGCTCAGGACTTAAGGAGTAAGCAAAAGGAGAGATTGGATGAGCATACAAAAGAAAAACGAGAGCTACTTCTCCCTGTACGTGAACAGAAAAAGGAGCAAGAAGTGTGAAACTGAAATGAGATAAGGTGCATGTTGGAACTGCAATAGAGAAACAGAGGGGAAATTCTGCCATTAGGAAAAAATAGGACAGAGTCAGGCTTGGAAGAAAACTGGTTGAAAAGCCTTCACTCAGTTAAAAACTTTCTTCTTCAGTGCTCAGAACAGAATCAAATCAATTTAGGTCTCACTAGCCCTTGGCTGCCTGCCTGTACCTGTGACATCTGCTACTTTGTGTGCTCACAGAGAGGCTGTCAGCACAGCACTGTTATCAATTGCTCTGGTAGCTCCAAAAGTAAGGATTTGTGTAGTTGGTATAACGGCTGTCTTTGTCATAATATTTAACAGATTGGATATGGACTTTTGAAATAAATCTCCCCATAATCTCCACTTTTTTCAGCATGATTGTCTTTGAGTAGTGATTACAAACTGGACTCCTTTTGTGTGGAAGTAAACCAAGGGATGCATCCTGAGTCTGTTCCTTTTGCTAATGGCAGCCAATCCATGGGACCAAAGAAGAAGCGAATTCCCACAAAATGTCTACAGTGAGCATCAGTTTTTCTGCAAAGTGGACACACAGTCATTTCCTAATAAGACATAGCTTTGGATTCCACTCCTGCTAATCACCAGTATGATATCCTATCAATATCTGCTTTCTTTTAAAAAGAAAGACATGGGTACAAAGAAGTCAGCATCAGAAGAACAAATGAAAAAAGTCTAGTGAAGCTATAATTAAGACTACACAGAGAAACTTAATTAGCACATTCACAGTGCATAAACAAATATACATACCTGTTATGCTTAGATGTTAAGATTGCCTTTAAGGATTCAGCTTCCCTTTCCCTTTTTCCTAAGATCCCTTCTGCCTTCATGGATACTGCTCCCTTTTCCAACTGGTACCTTATCTTCTTAGTGCAAAACATGACCTCACCTGACCTTCCCTTCACACTAGTCAGACCTACAGTGAAACTGATTTGTAGTTTACCTCATCTGGTGATTATCAATGCAATACAGGGCTGCCTAATGGAAAATAGTGGCTTTGCACTGTGGGGTACTGGATGATATTATTAGCACACAAATCAGCAGCATATGGACAATTTGGGCAAACAATGAAAAATTTGTGCTAGCAGTGTAATTAATATTACATAACATGCATTTCCTGATTTGCAACCATCTTTCTGAATGCTTACAATTTTGGAAAGACTGATCTAGTAGACAACAGTGATGGTTACATTTTAAAAAGTTTGTTTACTTTAAACATTACATCTGTGGAAGGACCAAGAAATAAACTGTGGTCTCTCTGGCAGATTAAAACTTCAAGACCTGTCTCCAACAACTTAATTTGTTACTGTTATCTAATCAGAGTAACATTATACAGCCAACTTTAATCCAGACAATACTTTACTACCTTGTTTTTGAGTGTTTGAATTTGTCATACTAATATTTGTAAATGCCTTATATAGAATAAAAACCAAAATAAGCCAGTTCCTTTGAATAGATGTCAGTTACAGCTGCACCTGTGCAGGTCCTCACTTCAGATATGTTGAATGTAAAAACTCAGTCTTGCTCTGTGGTGAAGAACAATGTTATACTACCTCTTCCTGATTTAAGGAAAGCTTTTATTTTCTTTTCAAAATCCTTAGGTTGGACAGCAAAGCCTTTCTTTTGTTGCCAAGGAGGAAAAGTTTAAAATTATATTCAATAGAGTCTTATCTGCAGCTTTTGAGGCAATAATGTTGCTTCTTATATGTGCGAGATCCTAGTAGAAGCTAAGGATCCAAATTTAATAATTTTAAGGTATATTTACCAATATATTTGGTATTTAACCAAATACCGGTATTTCCATCAACTACTGTTTGGATGCAGTTCAAAAGGCAATTAAAAATCACTACTTATAACTAATATGATCTTCCTACAATCCTTTTCTTGGATCAGACATATGGACTTTGTCTCTTTGCTTTTGAAGTGTGGGTGAATGACTTGAATCTAGGAGAATACCTTACAGTACTTTGTATTAATTGTGAATTTCATTAATATCTAATCATTAGAACATGACTTTGAAAATTTATTTCTTCCTAAGTAAAATCAGGAGTTTCCATTTGCTTAAAAAAATCCTCTCTGTTAGCAGAAAAAAACCTTCTCTTTACAAAGAATAAAACACATAAAGGATTCAGGGAGATGGTAATTTCTGTTTTTGCTATGAGGCAATTATAATAATCACAGCCATCAAAATGAATGCCCTTTTAAAATTCCTTTTCTTCCTGAAGTGTCTACCTATGATATTCCAAACAATTGTGTCTGCCTCTTGGCACACATTTAAGATATCCTTGGCAAATGAAAACTGAATCAACAATAATACTTTTTAAATCCCTAAGGCAAAATTGAAACTTTATATACTTATAGAAGAAAACAGTTATTCTCCAAATGGCTAGCAACACCATCTCCAGGCTATATAGTAACAGATGCCAATGAAAATGATTGCACATTTCTTTATTCTCACTAGATAACCTTCAGGTATAATGATTTCAGGCTCTCTGATTTTCTGATTTACTTTCCATACATATTACATGCAACAGCCTCAACACCAAAGGCTGCATGTCAGTCACATACAGAATATATGAAAAATATACTAAAATTCAATTTATTGCACTGGGTTACTGTATTCCATGGTGTAAATGCCACATCCCCCTGAGGAACTAAAGTTACTGCAAAGGCTGAGTCTGGCCCTTCACAGAGATGGTAACTGAAGCCCAGAAAAGTCCATTGAAGTTTGTGCTGTAACCCTCCTACCTGCACTGGCATATTTTTGGGCAACCTTTGACCATTTAACTAACTTTACCCTTTGCTAGGCCCAGGGAGTTCCCCAGTACCTTCGTGGCCTTTGATCTCTTCTCTTTGACTTGGCAAAGCAGCTCTGCCTCAAGGGTGGACTAGAGAAATCTTCCACTCACAGCTGTAAGTCTGGCAACTTTGTGTAGTTCCTTTTAGGATCCTGCTTATCTTGGTGACTCTTACTCTTCTTGCTTAGTAAATTTTTTGACTTAAATCCATGGGAAGCAAGTGCTCACACACATGCATGATACATATAATATAGATTAATAAATAATACATATATTTTATTGTTTATCACAGTGTGTAATTTATCTAGTGTGCATTATGGATAATGGTGTTTCTTTTATGCCTTTAATATTTGAATACACAGAATTATCTTTGACAATACTTTTTGCAGTCCGTCCCAGTTTGAAACAAATTCGGAGGAACATCAGAAATGAACGTCCCCTGATAGAAGACAGGTTACAGCCATCCCTTCTCCACGAGGTTCAGGAACAAATTCCTCGGAGGAAAGTGAAAAATGAAAAAAACGCTATTTATTTAACAAGTAAAGCGCATGCAGGCACAGGAAAAAAAGAAAGAATAATGCTAAATAATAAAACCTCTCGCTGTGGAGAGAACCTGGGTAGATTTCAGAGTCCTTTGTGGGTGTGGCTTTCTCCTCTTCAGAGCTGGGGTTCAGCGTGGCCCCCTCCGGGCCTCGGTGGAAAGGCCTCCCAGTGAAGTTTTGATGTTCTAGTGTTCTGAACACTTTCAGAAGAGAAGAAGCCAAAGTCCCAGGGCTCCATACTTTAGCTAGCAAACAAAAAACTAGATAAAAAGCAAAAGGAATGTAACTCTTCCCTGCTGCAGAAGCAGAGCAGCCGGGCAGGAGAAGCCGGCGAGCTTATCTGTGTGTTGAACACAGCGCCAAAAGAATTCCACCGGCTCTCCCCTAACGCAGTTCTGTGCTCGTGGCATGAGCTCTGGCGTGCCCTCGATCAGAGAGAGTCCAGCTGCGTTACTTCCGTGCATCGCTGAACCGACTTCGGCATCAGGAAAAGAGCCGCTCGCTGAGCTAGCTAGCTGGCTTCTTTGCAGAGGGAACACGGCAGGAGCCGACGGGATCGGCTCACGTTAGTTCAGAGGTAAAGGAAGAGAGAGGCTGGTCTGGCCTGACTTCTAACACGTTTATTGTCTGAAGTTTCTCAACCAGAACATGGCAATGTTCTTAAACTGGGATTGGATGGGATGCTGCCGAGAGGCTTTTCCTCAGTTTTATACAGGGTTTGAAAACCGTGGGGAAAGGGGAAAGCAACCAATGAGTTACAAGCCAGGGGGAGGATACAATTCAACATGAATGAACGGGGGAAGCCGGGAGGCGGGAGATACAACAAAGAACCAATGAACAACTGAGTAACCAAGAATTTTCCCAAACAGGGGGAGGCTTGGACCCGGGCGCAGCCCGGGGGGGTGCGGCTTAGGCTTCTGAGCTGCCCCTCAACCCACACTCCGAGTCCGTGTCTTGGGGAAACTCGATCCAGGGAAGGGGCTGGGATTGACTGGCATCTCGCTGCCCCAGCCCCGCAGTGGGCTGGGTCATAGCAACACTCCCCCCCTCTCCCTTATCTAGCTTTAAAGGCACAGAGAGGCATAGAATTCATGTCTGGACATAGAGCAGATGATAGGGAATACAGTATCATACAGTCACCCCAAGACACAGTCTAAATTCTTATTGTCAGAATAGAACATAATAAAGTATCAGGAATATTTTTCAAAGTTATACTAATTTTTTCTTACTTCTAATAAAGATTCTACTCTAAAGTCATATTAGTCTACTGCATTATTATTACATTCATGTCACCTAGTACCTCAAGAATCTTCCTCTCTTCCCTGACTCTCAAGCAGAAAGACTTAACAATTTCTACCACTAAAGTGTTATCCCATTTCTGTTACACTAATCTACCAGATTATCTACATCTATTTGTATGAAAATCTGATCCTTTCCTATATTAACAATAGTTTCCATAACCTGGAAATACAGTAAATGTACATACAATTATTTAAAATGAAAACATTTTACCACTAAACAAAACTGATCCTGACAACATTTCCTGAACCACTCATTTAATTGTTTTTGACCCTAATGATTCCTATTCATGACTTTATCTATCTTTTGTTTATCAGTTTTTCAATTCTAGGACTAATCTCCTCCTATGCCATTTTAAATTGGAATTTGCCTTTGCCTGAAATTGGATGGGGTAGTTTCACTGTATTACATTTGCCTATGAATATTGATCAAAAAAGGATATTTGTTTAGAATGACATCTTCTAGGCAATGTACCAGACAATCTTAATAACAGCCAATAAGAAGTATATCAGTGATATCCTGGTTCAAAAAAAATATTACATTAGGTGAAAGAAATTATCATAGTCCTCTCTGACTGTGTCAATTGTTTCAGCAGAATTACTTGCCAATAATAGACGCATATTCTCAAATACTTAGCAATTTAAAATCACAGAATTATAAAATGTTTGTGTTGGAAGTGACCTCGAAGATCATATAGTTCCTACCCCCCTGCCATAGGCAGGGACATCTTCCACTAGACCAGGTTGCTCAGAGCCTCGTCCAACCTGGCCTTGAATATTTTAAGCATCCACAGCTTCTCTGGGAAACCACTTCCAGTGCCTCACCACCCCCACAGTAAAGAGTTTTCTCCTAATATCAAATGTAAATCAACTCTCTTTCAGGTTGTAACCATTACTCCTTGTCCTATCACTTCATGCCCTTGTTAAAAAACCCCTTCCAGCTTTCTTTTAGGTCTTCTTTAGGTACTAGGAGGCTGCTGTAGGGTCTCCCAGGAACCTTCTTTTCTCCAGACTGAACAACCCCAACACTTCCTCTGATAGAGACAAGGATGCCCTGCAAGAGTCAAAAACTCTGGACAAGTCCAGGTAGATGACACCTGCTGCTCTTCCCTTATCCACCAACACTGTAACCCCATCCTAGAAGGCCACCAATTCTGTCAAGCATGATTTACCCTTAGTGAAGCCATTTTAGCTGTTACAAATCACCTCCTAGTTTTCCATGTGCCTTAGCATAGTTTCCAGAAGGATCTGCTCCACGACTTTGCCAGGCACAGAGGAGAGCCTGATTTGCCTGTAGCTCCCTGGGTCTTCCTTTCTTCCTCTTTTTAAGAAAGGGGATTATGTTTCCCCTTTTCCAATCAGTGGGAACTTCCTTGTACTGCCACAACTTCAACTGGTCAACATCCTTTTCATAAGTTTACAAGCTTTCATAAATCTATACATTCATAAACCTTTGAAAAGAATGTAAATAGTTGACTCCTGATAATTCTATGGAAATGATTTTGCTAGATATGTGTGAGAATGGCTTTGTAATTTCTCACATTTATATTCCAGATAATTTACATGAAAAACAGCATCAAGTTACATATCCTATTGGTTTTTAAATCCTCTAATACTCCAGAATTTATCTTTTTCTATTGTAACTTCCATATCTTACGGTTTTATGGTCTTCTTATACGAAAGCAGTCACAAATCTGTTTATTGTTTTAGACAATTCAATCTTAAATAGACATATTTATCTCACTTCCTGGCCTGTGGAATGAAGACAAAGTTTACTTCTTATAATCACTCTTGAGAAAAAAATTACCACTATTAATATTTAGGCAATTCTATGCTGAAGTGATGAAAAATGTTTTAAATTAAGATGTCCTTACTTTTGTTTGGTTTCTTCCTTATTTGGGCAACAATGAGTCTCAACATGACTGGTCATACAGCTGCTGTCACAGATCTAGAACAGCAATCCTGATGTTAACCACATGTGCAATTTCTTTTTATCCTGAGGTTATGCTGTGATTGAAGTGCTGCATTGAAGTCACTAATGTATTCAAGAGGATATTTTCCATTTATTTCAAGGGACTGTAGACTCTAACACAATTTAAAACTCTGAATATACTACATATCATTCCTGTATTGACAGAAAATCTTTTTCTCCACAGCTACCACTTAGGAATCTTCTCAAAGTACAGAACTACAGTACTGCATCTGATTCACAGCCTGATAGGTAACTTCTCGATCAGAGTTTGACTGAAATGTTTTATCTCCAACCTTCACAAACTCTCCTTTCTACAGTGAGAAATTTGTTGTAGGAAATAATTTCAGCTTTTATCACTTGTGGGAATGTAAAGATAGTGGAAAGGTAGAAAGTCACTCAAATACGTATTTTAGGGGCTACTTAGCTACCTAAGTGTTGGGGAAGATGAAACAGGAAAGCCTTGTAAATATGATTGCCTGACAAAAGATTTTGGGAATATGAAAACTACAGGCAACATCGAAATGAAAGCCACTTTTGAAATACCAAGTCTTAGTTACTGAACAACTAGAAAACAATGGTATGGCCAACTGAAGATAATCCCCTCTTGATGGAACAATACCCTCTGCTTGCAAACAGGTCCAAGGGTCAGAGCAGACCCTACTAGCTCAGCAGAAGGGGTCCAAAGAGTAGTTTTTAGAAGTTAAGATGTAACACTCTATGGTAATATAAGAACTCTTATAGGCTGTATGTAAATGCTATAGGATTTGTATCTTGTATTAGATTGGTTAGTGACAATTAGAATATTCAGTACAGAAGATGATTTATTGTATTGTAACCAGGACTTCAGACACTTCTATTCCTTTCCTTACTTCCATTCCATTCCTTAACACACTTCTATTCCTTTCCTTACTTCCATTCCTTTCCTTACTTCTACTTCCACTTCTACTCTTGCTCTTACACTCTCTCTCTCTCTCTCACCTGCTTACTCTCTTGGGCCTGCTCAGAGCTGAGTCCGGCAGCTCTGAGCAGTGCTCCTATACCCAAGCCTTTTACAATAAACTGACTGTGTCCCAAGACGTGCCTATAGAGATCTCTCCGTCTCCACCCGTCTCCGTCCCGACTGAACCCGCCCATAACCTACACCTAAGTAGTAAGTAAAGTAAGTAAAGAAGTAAAGATAAATATGAGCAACTTAAAATACAAAGTACCTTCTGCATATACAATAGCAGCAGAATTCAGTACTTTGTAATATTTCTACACTTTGTTCAGTATAAGTTTTTTCCTATTTTGCTGCTCAGACACTGAAGGAATGTAATTACTGTTAAGGACATCCCCATCCCTTAACTAAATTAAGGGGGTTGATTCTAAGAATTCTAATACCATTTATTTTTATCTAAATTCAGACTCCAAATGTAGATGTCCAGTCCAAGCTAGCCTTACACAGTGGAGACAATTGTCTCCAGATTATTCATTAGAGATTCAAGGAAGAATGCCTACATTTCTGGGACAAAATCAATTGAGCAATAACGCAACCGGGGGCTTGTCAGCACAAGCCCCGGCATGCCCTCGGGCAGAGGGGACGCAGCGTTAGCCTCCACAGCGTCCTCGCTGGACGGCTCAGTGGAATCAGCGTGGGATGGGTGCGTGCGCTGGCTCCTCCTCAGAGGAAGCACGTCGGGCAGCCGATGATCAGGCTGGCGTTAGCCCGGAGGCAAAGAAGGAGGGAGGGGCTTCAGGTGTGAGTTCCAACAGGTTTATTTGCAAGAGGGATCAGGGACCAGCAAAAGCCCCGAGGAGACGCGGGCTAGCCCCCTTTATGGGGGGGTGGAGTAAGGCAGGGAAAGGGAAAACAACCAATGGGGTACAAGCAGAGGGGAGGATACAATTTTTCAGAACAAATGGGGAAAACAGGGAGGCAGGAGTCATAACAGGGAACCAATTAATAACTAAAAAAGGGAGAACTTTCTGGAACAGGGGGAGGTAATTTAGGACTGGGAGCCACCCAGGGGGAGGTAACCTAGACCTCAGTGATCTCTTCTGGTGACTGACATTTGATGGTTTCAGCCCGAGAGCAGGCTGACCCACCCCAACAGAGCAATGCACAAATGAACTTCACAATCTCAAGAGAAACAATTTTCTTCTATATTCTGGCCCAGGCCACATACTTTACACAAGACCTTTAATAAGCAGGTTTATGTCAACAAGTCTTTGTTTTAATAAATATTATGGCACAAGAGTAGCAGGCTAGTGCTACCAGCAGTGGCAGCAAAACCCATACCAGTATGAAGTACAACTTGAAATTATTTTCCAAATATATTTGACAGGAAATCTATAAAAAAATATAGAATGCTGTATGTTAACCCTGTTAAGCAGCTCAGCCCTACACAGATTCTCACTCACTTTCCCCAGTGGGGTAGTGGAGAGAATTGGAATGGTAAAAATGAGCAAATTTTTGGGTTAAGACAAGTTTAATAGATAAAGCAAAGGTGTGTTTTGGTTTTGCATCCAAGGTGGGGGGTTTGGGGGATTTTTGGGGGTGGTAGGGGGATACAGGAGTGGCTTCTGTAAGCTGCTAGAAGCTTTGTCCATGTTCAACAGAACCAATGTTAGCCCTGTCCTTATAAGGATCCATGAGCTTTTCATTATATTTTCTCTACCCTGTCCAGTTGAGGAGAGGGAGATGTATGTCAGCTTTAGTAGTGTAGTGGTTTGGTCTAAAATACTCATTACTGTTTATCTTCTGTGAGATAAGAATTAGGAGAAATGCAAAGCAGGCACCAAACTTGAAAGAATATAAAGAAGTTTATTAACAGACCTAAAAGAGGAAAAAAAAAAACTTATACCACCTTCAGAACTCTCCTCCTCCCCCCACCTTCCTCCCTTCTCCCACTGACAATGTAAAAAGACAACCCTTAGGATGTTCAGTCTGTTTACCACTTCCATAATAACCTTGTTCAGTCCATTTAGAAAGAGAAGTCTCTTCTTGCTCGTGCTATGAAAACATCACAACGAGACAGCCGCCCACTTCCAAATATTGTTCAGTCCATTTAGGAAGAGGAGTCTCTCTGCCTGCATGTGAGTCCCTTCCCCCGACTTGCAGCTTTTCCCACAACTGCTTTCGAGGGTCCACTCTTGAAGTTTTTTGGGGTACAATTTTAAGGTTGAGCCGTTCAGAAACAAAAACAGAGGCCCTTCTCCTTCCCTGGGAGCAAAGGGTCTTCATCATCTTCATCTTTAGGACTATCTCTGGGAGCATCTCTAGGAACTGAGGTTTCTCCTTTTCCATTTGGAGCAAAAGTCCTCATCGCTTCCATCTCTCCCTGTCCAAACTTATGAAATTACAGCTGCATCAGCATCTGCCTATCTCAGCACAGGTGCTTTGCTTACGAGTTGAACACTCCACCCCCCATATCTTCATGAAATTACAACGGGATACTCTGATATATCATAGCTTCACAACAGAATTTCAGCTTTAAGCATCTCCTCTCTCTCTTCCCTCAGGTTTTCAGCTCTTCACAGCAATAAAAGGGTTAATCTCACCTCAGCCTTGCAGCTTTGCAGCTGGAATGTTGAATTTTTCTTATCACAATGGAGAGGGGGGAGAGCCAAGCCGTTTCGGCTGCCCACGGCAAGGCAGTGGGGGGGGTTCCACGGATGGAACAGGTCCATCGGCTCCAGGATGGCCGTGGCCCGGCCCGGCCTGGCCTGAGCAGGGCCTGGGCCAGGCCCACTGGCCCCCACACGGGGCCCGCAGCCACCTGTGCCAGCACCGGAAATGAGAGAGAGCTGGGGGGGAGTTTGTCTATTCTTAAGTGTGGATCACAGAGGCGGTCACAACTTTAAGTGGCTTAAAGAATTGTCCATATTCAAACTGGCCAGCTGATAGGTTCTATCAGTTCCCAGAGGAAACTGTAAGCACCCCTCAGCGAGGACATCCCTTCCGGGACTATGCTTGCTAACCTATGACAAGTAGGCACTCTGTCCAGGCAGGATTACATCACCACACTGCATGTGAACAGAGCAAAACAAGTCATTTCCTCACCCTTTCCTATCAGGAGGTGTTCAGCCATCTCCAGGAAAGCAGGCTCCACTGTGTGTAAGAATAGATGCTTGGGAGGACAAACAACATCACTCTGAACATCCCCCCTTCCTGGTTCTTTCCTCCAGCTTTTGCTGCTGGACATGACATCTTATGTTATGGAATACTCCTTCTGTTGGTTGGGGTCAGCTGTCCCTCGCAACTTCTCTGGCCCCCAGCCTACTCACTGCCAGGACATCATGAGATGGGCTTGGTGCTGTGTGAGCACTATTCAGCAGTAACTAAAACACTGGTGTATTATCAACACCATTTTGGTCACAAATACCAATCTTAGAACCATACAACCTACTATGAAAAACATTAAATCTATCCTAATCGAACCCAGTATATAGGGGAATTAAGCCCTCTCAATTGTTAAATGCATTTATAATAAATAAAGTTTAAATAATAGCTTTCCAAAACACGTAATATACTGGCAATAAATTATAAAAGTTTAAAGAATTTATTAACTAGGTCAAAAGCTTTCAAAATATTCTTAATGGTAAAAAATCACAGGAGAGTTCTTTCTCAGCAATTTTTTTTCCAACTACAAGTTAAAGAAAGTCAATAATGTGCTTTTCTAATGGCATCAGTTATTCATTTGCAATCTTTCATGACATGAAATAAGAAATTGAATAAAATAGGGAAAAATGTGAGTCATGCCTTATTTGTCCAGATGCCTCTCCTGAAGTTAGAACCATCTGCAACATTTATTTGCTACATTAGACAAATGAATGATTTTTCATTCCCAGGGCTAAACCCATTTTTAATTTCATTCAAGAGCACGTAGAATTTGTCCTCTGTAATGACTTCTGCAACTATTCTTCTTCTACTCTGACTTTGCCTCAGGCCCGTATATCTTTAAACTGCAAAATACAAACAGGTATCCTTTTATTAATCAAAATAAGAACCAAGTTTCCAAAACTGGAACACATATTTCATTAAAACATCCATCAGATATAGAGGAAAAAATCTTAGCATTCAGCATAATTCAGTATATGTGTTGAGGTCAACTATTTCAGGATATATCTCATTGAACACTGCTAAACCTTTACCTGCATTTAGTAGATTCAGGCAAATTTAGTGCAGAAAAGTCCATCAAAGACTTTTAAATACAAGGGACTCCACATGATGACTCAGTAAGCTGCAAGACCACAGTTAACCACATGCTAGAAGACTATTTAGAGGAAATATTTCTATATACTTACTCTGTGCTTACATTCTTTTCTCCTAATATAGAGGAGAAAAAGTGAGAAAATATGTACACTATATATTATAGATTCAGAATATATTTTCTCTATAGTTATGTCTTTATATTCCTGTTGTATGTTGTACTAGTCCTTGCTGCAGAGAGAGTGCAAGCCTAGATAGGCCTTTATTCTGATCCAGTACAGAATCATTTTCCTAAATTCTTAGATTTTTAACCTCATTTACCTACAGGGGAAGCATCTGCAGCAGAGCTGCAGGGTGCCCAGGAATTTTTGAAGGAGCAGATCCAGGCAATTTTAAAATGTGGCTTATCTGACCTGTTGAATAACACCTCTGTATTCAGAAAATGTAGGACTTATAGCCTACAAATCCCAGCCAATAGGATGAATTATCTTTTACATTTGTGGTTAGTAATTATGTCTATACCAGACATTTTTATCCCCACTAGTGCTGTGTGGCCAGATAAAATATAACAGGCAGCTGGAATACATATTTTTGTGATACTATTGTTTCAATAAGCTTCTCTGCTGATTGATTTATTGCAAGTATAGTAGGAAGTGAGGCATTTACTCTCTGCCACCAAATAAATTGACAGGTCTTGATTAAAATTTTTATGGAAAACAACAAAATTTATGGATGGAACCATAAATTCCCTCTGAATTCTCTCAGAATTCCCACTACATTAACTGGCCTTTGACTGGCTTTGTCCAGAAGACCTTTGTTGGGCCCTGTGATTTCAGAGTGGTTTGGCATCATAACTAGCAAGGTGGAGTTGAGCTACACTCCTGCAGAATCTCATGGTAGATCTATTCCATGTTGATGAGCAGACCTGCATCTTGAACATACTTAATATTATGCATAGTTTATATGAACATTCTGGCAAAGAGAAATTCTATAAATATCTTATTTAGAGAGATGTATAACATCTGCTTTGTACATATGTATCAATCACTACTTTTCAAGTGCCTTCTTTCCGGCCATGCTTAACTCTGAGTAACTCACATGTGGAATTTCACAACTTCCACATTAGTTATTTTTCTCATCAAAATCATACTGAAGGAAGAGTCATCAAAGACAAGGCAAAAAGGACCATAGAGTAATGCCAAGACTACAACAATGGCTGGATGATGATCTGAAATTTCCTCCTCTACAAATATAATTAAAAAATCTGAATTCAGGAAACTTATGAAAATGAAAAAATACTTTGCTTGACAGGACAGAGAAATTTCTAAACCTCCTACCCAAGTTCTAAGTGTGAGAACTATGTCAAAATATCTATCCAATAAATACTACTATGGGCAATGGCAAGTAAGTTCTAAACACAGAATTCTGAATAACACAGTGAACCAAATGGTTAGACATGAATTACATAATACATACAATATATTTACAACATGATAACCCTCCTGCACTCTGAGTGGCTATTCAAATAGAGAATTAATTCTTAATCTATGTCCAAATCTGTTGCTAAATTATTTTCTTTGTACCTTTTGAGAGGGAAATAAAGGTAGACAGTGAGCAAGATATAAGTTGGCCATCAGCACACCAGCAATAACTTTCATGGTATGCAATAACATTTTTTTATCTGTATTATCTGCCAAAATCTGCTGTTTGGAGGTTATTCTTCCCAATCTCTTAATAATCTACTCCTTCTAGAGGAAACAAAATTCACTGAGGTGTATGGACACAGTGCTCCAGATGTGTTCACACAAGTGCTGATTACAGAGGAACAATTATTTCCTGCAACCTGCAGGCTACATTCTTGCTCATAGTGCCCAGAGAGCTGTTGCCCTCTTTTGCAACAGAACTCCAAATATTTTCCTACAAAACTACTTTCTGATGAGTTGGACTGCAGCCTGTACTGGTGCATGGGATTTTTCTTCCCAAAAGGCAGGATTTGGCCCTTCACTGAACTTCAGTCAGACCACTCCTCCAGTCTACTGAGGTCTCTCCAAATAACAGTCCTGCCCTCCACCTGACTGCTCTCTTAATTTTGTATCATCTGCAAATTAGTTCTGAGTGCTTTCTAGTCCATCTATCAGTTTATTAACAAACACATTAAATTGGTATTGGCTCCAATTGGGTCTTCAGTGACTAAAGACATGCTACCAGCCATGCTTCGTACTGCTGCCACAAGCCACTGAGCCTGGTGGTCCAGTCAAGCTGGACCTTATAATCCACTGTACTGGGTTTGTGTGCCCAGGTTTTGGCAGCAGGGGGACAGGGGATCGCTACAGGGGCTTCTGTGATAAGCTGTTAGAAGTTTCTCCTATATGTTCCCTGGTCAATGAGAGCCAGATCCAAGACAGATCCACCACTGGCCAAGACAAAACCAATCAACCAGAGCAGTAAAGCCTCTGTAATTAAATATTTAAGAAGTAAACGGTTTTTGTACAGGATCAAATTACAGAGACAAGGGGACTGAGAATATGTGAGGGAAACAGCTCTCGCACCAAGGTCAGTGAGGAAGGAGAGGCAGGAGATGCTCCAGGTGCTGTAGCAGAGTTTCCTCTGCAGCCCGTGGCGCAGAACATGGTGAGGCAGCTGTGCCCCTGCAGCCCATGGAGGTCCATGGTGCAGCAGAGATCCACCTGCAGCCCCTGGAGGACCCCATGCTGGAACAAATGGATCCCCAAAGGAGGTTGTGACCCCATGCTGGAGCAGGCTCTTGGCAGGACCTGTGGACCCATGGAAAGGGGAGCCCATGCTGGGGCAGGTTTGCTGGCAGTACTTGTCACCCCAGAAGTGACCCACTCAGAGATGTGATGAACTGACACAAAACCCACTCCTTGTTCCCCTGAGCCACTGCAGGGGGGAGCAGGTAGAAAATATCGGTAGTGAAGCTGAAGACGGGAAGGTTGGGGGAAAGGTCTTTTAAGTTTTAGGTTTGTTTCTAATTGTCCTACTCTGATTTGATTGACTGTAAATGAAATTATCTTTTCTCCCCAGACTGAGTCTGTTTTGTCCATCATGGTAACTGGTGAGTGATCTCTTCCTGACCTTATCTTGACTCACAAGACTTTTGCTTTTATTTTCTCTCTCTTTTCCAGCTCAGGAGGGGAGTGATAGAGCAGCTTTGGTGGGACCCTGGAATCCAGCCAACATCAACCCACCATATCCACTGATACAAATCATGACAAATTGTTGCTGCAAAAGTAGCATTTCAGTAGAACAACTATCCCTTGAGTAGTCTGGCCAAAATTCATCTCAGCTGGGAAGGAGCTATGAAAAAATAGAGACTTAGGATTTTCTCTCTTAGCCAGAAACTGTATTTACACTGACAAAACAGGGATTCTAGACAACTAGCTTAGGTTACAGATCCTAAAAATGGCAAAACTTAAGTGACATGAATCCATTCTCACTTAAGAAGCTTCCATTTGAGAACTATAGAGAGTCACCTAGCAATCCTTCAGAAACAGATGCAAGTATCTGCAAAGAGGGACCTATAGATGACCAATTGGAGGATTTAAAGGACAGTCAGAATGCTCAGAACTGTGGGAAAGTTCTCATGTAAGGAAACACCAATAAACCCTAAGTTGTTTTGCCTCTGCAGTTCTGAGTCTCTGGTGAAGATGGCAAGAAGTAATGAGCCTGAGCTGCAGGAAGAAAGGTAAGAATCAGGTGTTAGGAAAGGGCAAGTAAAGGAAGCACATGAGCACACTGCTTGACATTGCTGTGGAATATTTCAGTCCCTTAAGAACAGACTAGAGAAAATCCTAATATGCCTTGGGGTGCCTTCAGTCTCAGGATACCTATCAGTCTTATTTTCTATATTTGCCAATACTGTCATTGTTGCATTAGCAGATGCTTCTAGATAAACATACCTCTTTTTTGTGGCTAGCTGGGGGGAAACTTTTTTCCCTCTCATCAAGCATGAAGCAGCTGTGTACAAAGCTATTTGATCAATCTGGATGAAAACATAAAATCTGGCCCTCAAGAGCTCTTGCCTTGACAACAGGCAGCATCACAAAATTGCCATTTTTCCTTCTGACTGTTGGTAGAGAATAAACAATACATTAATTCTTTTATAACTAATATTCAGTTCTATAAAGGAGTAATTGATTTTTTTTGCTTAAAGTTACTTGGAAGCATGGGATTATTTAACCAGCACTTACCATTCACTTTAGAATATTTAAGAAGAAATATTAGAAGTATATAAATTAAATAATCTTTAGGTCTAAACTAGTTTAAATCAAATAATTTTTGGTACTTGGGCATGTCATCAACCACAATATTGTGTTGACCAATTAAGTAAAATTAGTTATTTAGTGAATGATTCATTTCTCAATGAATGAATAAGAATCTAAGCTGGTCTTACTGGGAATGTGTGTGTAACAAATATGACAAGTAAGGCACTCATTATTAATTAAGTATTACTTATGGCTAGTAGTCCACACCACCTATTCTTATGGTTATATTTTAAGTGCATACATCAAATTATCTAAGAAACAATAGTAAAGCAATCCTGGATGCTCAATACACTTAACAAGGATATGTGGTTTATGGTTACATTTGAAAGTAAGTTTCCCAATTCCTTTAATATATAATTTATATCTGCATTCTATTATACTGTGTTGGTTTAGTTCTCCTCAGTGTGGACTTGAGTTCTCTGAGGAAATATTTCTTACCTATAGAGCCATAGTCTCTACGTGACCTTTAACCCAAAGGGTTGTGTCTGCCAGCAAGACTGAAAATGCAGACCAGAGCAAATGAAAAGACTTTTTAGCTAACTGATAAACAGCCCTGTCAGGAACATCGGAACTTACTGGTCATCAAGACACATATCCTGTATTATCTAGAATTGTCAAGGAAAAGATCAATGCCTCAGCACCTGCATGGATTATCTGTGCAAATATGTGACTCCAGCTGCCAGCAGGGTGCTCCAAGACAGGTTTTAACAAACAAGACTGGAAAAGTTCAGCAGAGGATCTACCATAATAGAAATCATCAGGCACGCCCTCTATCACAATATGGAAGACAAATACAGATACATGCTTTGTTCAGATCATCTTTCCAGATTGTCAGGACGCCAGACCCAAAATCAGTTATTACTATAGAAGAAGAATGGTTAACATTTAATTATTGTGCAAAACCTGCTGAACTGTATAAATGAAAGAAATCAGTTCCTTCAGAAAAGTGTGACATTTGTCTGGATTTAGAGTATCAGGAAGAAGTTCCATGAGGGGCATTTTCTGGATACAGATAGGAATTTTCTGTGCTATATGAGTGGAACTTGCATGACCAGATTATGAGATTTATCAATCGCTGAATATACTGCCACATTCTTCCCATCAAAATGTAAAACGAGTGGGAGCCTTGGATTTATGTAGAACATGGCAAGCCACAACGCATTTTCATCCTATCCAGAACTGCTGCAGAAAATTGCATCAAAAATCAAAGAATTCTTGTTATAGCTTTACAGCTAATATCCCCCAAGTAGTCATGACTCCCAGACAATAAAAGTGGAAATATGATGAAGTTATGAGCCTAGTGGATATATGAATGTCCATTTGTACGTAAAATAAAAGTATTTTATATAATAGTTTCTACACAGTATTATATTCTTTGCGCTTTCTTAGCATCTAGCTTTTTACTAAACTTTCCTTCTGTAAAGGTGACTTGTATTTACTCCAGATAAATTTTGTTGGCACTAGAAATTTTAAAACTAAAAGAGCTGTATAAGCAGAAAGCTTATTCTATTAAAATGGGGAGTTCATATATAGTTTGAGGTTGGAAGGTAAGGAAAGATGAAAGTGAGGCCCCTTCACTTTGACAGCTGAATTCCAACAGCAGTTGGAAGGGGGAGATAAGATTAAAACCCCGACCATTCATTAAATGTTCCATTTAGCTGAAATAGTCCTTATCTTTTGGCTTTATAAGATAAACTTCTCTAACACAAACTGTAATTATAGGAAGTATTTCAGGAAATTGTTACAGTACAAAGCAACATTTTGCAATAATATGCAGGATAAATACTGTAGACATTAGCAGGTTTGACTCTTCTGGGGTCCATACTTGCCCTGGTCACTGGCTGATGTCCAAGGAGAAAAAACATTTGTTTTTAAAAATTATTGAATATTTTTGATAACACTTTGCCAATAATTACTTTGTAAATCTTTTAGAGTAAATCTTTTCTTTCTCCAGCCCAGTATTAGTTCTTTAGACAAGTCTCATTTTCTATTTTCTGCGCTAGTATATCTTCAACTCCTCTTCCTATAGGCCTTTGTTATCTTATACTGCTTGAAGCTAATGGTGAGAAGGACCAAAGAATAAATCACCATAAGTCAGTGTCCATTTTTGTCATTTATATTACCTAATGAATCTATGGAAAGAAAAATACTTTTCGTTTTACTTATCTTAATCAAAAATCAATAGGAATTTTTTCAGAAATAGGCTAGCAAAATTTGATCTTCCTGATACATGCCAGCTAGCTAATTCAGTACTCGTGTCATATATTTTTGCATGTTAATATAATACATCTCGTGGGTTAATAATTAAGTTATTGTCATTTTATTTCTCATGACCCATAGAATGATGAATAAGTAATATGTAGTTACCATTTGATAGGCTAATAACAATAGTAATAATAATAGCAACAATAATAACAATAATAAAGCCTGTAAGACACATGCCCTCTTTCTTGCCATGTGTAGTAAGCACCTCACTTCAACAAGTGCAGGGTTTCTTCCTGTGGCCCAGGTATTGCATTTAACCACTTGCTCATGGCACAGTAACACTACAGAAGATGACAGAAAATATGGAGATGCTCAGTAGGAAGCTGGGATTGTTTCAGCCCTCCTTTCCAAGTGGTGGTACAGAACATTTCCACATGTGCAGTTGTTCATATTGCAATCTGCCCAGTTCATCTCTTTCAATTGTGCCATGAGGAACTCTCAAAACAATGACTCATAGGAATTAACAACTGAGTTATATCAAATGTTCTTGGATTATATGCATAATAGTAAAATCATTTTGTAAAAGTTCTCCTTTCACAATGATGCAATATGTAGATGAATCAGAAGGGCTTTATCCCAAACTGAAAAAAATCCAGGATTTATAGATAAATAGACTGACGGATAGATAGATAATTCTTATGAAGAAATTTCTAATCAGTACTAGGAGAATTACAAGCATTAGTATTGGCTGTTAATTTGTTTTTACTGTTAATGAAGGATTTTTAACTATTCATCTTTTTCATTGCATGCAAAAATAAACAGATCCTTCTTATCAAATTAGATTACAGGCAATTCAATGATTTTTTTTGCAGGTTGATTGTATATGGGTTAGGAGGAAGCAGATTTCAAAGAGCTTTAGGGGTCTTCATACAAAGTCATAATACATATTTGGATGGAAAATTATAACCCTCCCTTTCATTTCCATTTTCAAGACTTCTCTGTATCATAAAAATCACATAAACTCTACAAACCTGAACCAGCCCAACTGTCCAAGTTATTAAGAAATTTTGTTAATTAAGGATTACTTTCCTAACCTTCTCTGGGTTTCTTTGCTGGCTGATTCATTTTCATTATACACATTCTGTTCTCTCCAGCTGCTTCACATGGTAGCTTTCACGGACTTATTTAGCATTGCTGAGGTTTCCTTACCTTGTGCTGACAAGGATTTTAGAGAGCTGTGGCTGGAGGCTGGTGTTCAACGTTTACCACAAGTTTGTACAAGGATCTGATCAGAAATACTGTTAGACTTGCTTAGAATTTCCTCACCCTAAAAAATAAATTACCCCTTCAGAACTGTGGACAATGTGAGTGCCTTTGTTCTTAGTGGATAAGAAGTTCTTTTGACTGTATTTTTAAAAATCTTTGGGTTTTTTTGTTTGTAAAAGGAAATTTTAAAAAAATAAATCTTACTTTAGTTCTTTCAAAAATTACTATCTGCAGTATAACTTCATAGCCTTGTAAAGATGTTCATGTTCAAATAATTAATTTTTAAAGCATTTTAAACCAATTAGTTCTACATATTCGGTTTAATAGAAAAGGTTCCTTTATTCTCCAGCACTTACTAGTTCACTGATATTACCAAGGTTGTTCGAAAAAAAGTTATTTCTTAGCAGCAGCAGCAAAAATGAGTAAAAACTGACGTATGTTCAGGCCCAACTTTGTATTCCAAATAGTTGACTGCCCACACATATCAACAGCTTTTGTTAGAACTACTCTGAGACTTCCACATCTGAACTGAGTCCATCTATTGGGTACAATTACCCCCTGCAAGCCACTATTGTGCAGATAGCTTCTTACCAAAAGTGGAGACCAAGAGTCTGTTTTAAAGTAGCACAGCCAGGAGCTAAAACCTTGCTCAGTCCTTAATCCAAGCAGCTAGGAAGCAAAGAACATGCCCAATGAAGCCACTAAATACAGAAAATATATTTATATAACAATATAGCTGGATGGTGTTTTTTGTATATAATGTATACAAAGAAAGGGGTTTATGACTCGTTTTCTCAGTGACTTGTATACCTTGAGGAGTCACTGCCATAAAAAAATACGAATAACCTACCAGCCGCCTTTTACTGCTAGCTGAAGCCAAGTAGCTTTTATGGTATGTTCAGCATGTTTGAAAAGAGTTCATGTGAATTTCCTTTTCTTGAAATGAAAGAATATGTATAGTGGAAATGCAATCACAATACAGTCTTCTTTAATCTACTTTTACAACCCTTTTTGACTTTTCCAGTATGTCTAACAAGGAGCACCGAAACAACAAGCAGGTAGAGAAGACTGCAAAGATAGAGGTGTCAGAGATTGTTCTGGTTTGGCCAAATTTAGAAATATATCCTCTGAGAGAAGGCACAACCACCGCTCCCCCACCAGGTTCGGGAAAAGATTTTCCTCGAAGGAAAGTGAAGGAGATAAAACTATTTATTTAACAAATACACGGGAAAGGAAAATAATGCTAAATAATAAAATCTCTCACTGTGGAGAAAAAACCTGGGAAAGTGTTAGAGTCCTCCCTTTGGTCTCCTCGGAGCTGGGGCTTGGACCAGGGCCAGGCCCTCTGTGCCCGGTGGAAAGTCCTCCTGATGTGCTCTGATGTTAAAGCAATCAAGCAGTCTAGTAGAAAAGGGAGAAAATCTGAAATTCCAGGGAAGGAAAAATTCAGCTCTCAGTCTCTCTCCGGAGAACAAAGCAGCTGAACCACTGGCCAAAAAAACTGTCCTGGGAGCAGCAAGCCGGGTGCTTCCTCCCTCCCCTGCCGCAGCTGTAAATAAATTGCTATCTGTGTGTGACCTTGAACAAGCTGCAAACTGCTTTGAAAAACTTTTGCTCAGTTTTTTCCTTCCCCCTCTGAGGCTCAGTTTAGAGGCATAGAAAGGTACAAAGGCAGAATTAATTTCTGGGCATAGGCAGCAATATGGGATACCCATCATAAGGTCACCCCAAGACAGAGAGAGACTTGGATTGGAAACACAAGGGAGAGTTGTTCCTAGCTTGATGGGCCCATGATGCCTCAGGCCATCAAGGCAGAGAAGCCACCTATAGATGGGCATGAGACCCAGGGGTGGATCTAACCATGGACAGTATCTCCCAGGTGATCCATGACTGTGAGACATGTGCTGCGATCAAGCAGGCCAAGCGGGTGAAGCCTCTGTGGTACGGTGGGCGATGGTCCAAATACAAGTATGGAGAGGCCTGGCAGATTGATTACATCACACTGCCTCAAACCCGCCAAGGCAAGCGCTATGTGCTCACAATGGTAGAAGCCACCACTGGATGGTTGGAGACCTACCCTGTGCCTCACGCTACTGCCCGGAACACCATCCTGGGCCTGGAAAAGCAAGTCCTTTGGAGGCATGGCACCCCTGAGAGAACTGAGTCTGACAATGGGACTCATTTTAATAACCTTATTAACACCTGGTCTAGAGAACATGGCATTGAGTGGGTGTACCATATCCCTTACCATGTACCAGCTGCAGGCAAAGTGGAACAGTGCAATGGATTGTTGAAAATCACCTTGAAGGCACTGGGTGGGGGAACTTTCAAAAATTGGGAGCAGCATCTAGCAAAGGCCACCTGGTTAGTTAACACCTAAGGCTCCACCAATCAAGCTGGCCCTGCCCAGTCTGAGCCCCTGCATACAGTAGATGGAGGTAAGGTCCCAGTAGTGCGTGTCAGAGGTCTGTTAGGAAAGACTGTTTGGATTAATTCTGCCTCAAATACAGACAAACCCATCCATGGGTTTGTCATTGCTCAGGGACCTGGTTGTACATGGTGGGTAATGCAGAAAGATGGAACAACATGTTGTGTATCGCAGGGAGATCTGATTGTTGGGTTAGAGCCACGTGTGGAATGCCTGTCTACCACTGCTTGCAGAATGTCACTGTCACTGTTTGTACATAGCTGTATATATATGTGTGTATTAATGTGTGGGCATAGAGTTAGAATATATTAATTTGGGCATTGACCCAACGATATGGGATAAGGGGTGGAATGTCTTGGGGTGACTTTATGATGTGTATCCCCTATTGCCTGCTCTATGCCCAGACATGAATCCTGTGCCTTTTCTGTAGCTTTAAGGCAGACCTTTAAGAGAGAGCGGGGGGGAAGCCAGTGGAATTCCTTCAGCGCTGTGTTCAAAAACAGAGATAAGCTCTCTGGCTTCTCCTGCCCAGCTGCTCAGCTTGGCTCTCTGCAGCAGGGAAGAGAGTGGCATTCTCCTACTTTCTAGTTAGCTTTTTGTTTGTTAGCTAAAGCAAGGAGTTTTCCTGGAACTTGGGTTTCTTTTTCTTCTCTTCTGGACTGTTCAACAACACCAAAACATCGGCTGGGAGACCTTACACCTCGACCAGGAGGGGCCCAAGCCAGCCCAGGTCCAAAGAGGAGAAAGCCACACCCACAGAGGACTCTGAAATCTACCCAGGTTCTCTCCACAGCAAGAGGTTTTATTATTTCGCATTATTCTTTTCCCATGCCTGCATCCACTGTGTTTGCTAAATAAATAGTTTTTTTCCTGTCACTTTCCACCAAGGAAAAATTCTTTCCAAACCTGGTGGGGGAGGGCTGGCTGTAACCTGCTTTCTTTTAGGGGACGTTCATTTCAGACGTTCCTCCGAATTTGTCTGAAACTGGGACACAATCCCTGTGCATGAAAGAGAGTAAGGCAATTAATCTGATGTTCTTAGCTGGAAAGTAAAAGCTGTTGATGGCTAAAATATTCTTCTGGCAATACGGAATTTGCCAATGACCTCTTTAACGACATAGTGTCTGAAAGGACATGTCTGTGGTATCATGGCCAAGCCAGAGGGTAATTTTACAGTAGCTGAGAAATACCCATAAGAATGTTATGCACTGAAATCTTTATCAGGGACAAAAGAAGACAGGGAAAAATACTAGAATGTGACCACTGTGACTTAGTGCTTTCATAAATTTATTGCAAAAAGTGAAATTATTAGGTGATTTCATGTTCTCACATATACTTCAGCACAGGCAGATTTCGAAACTGAAAAAAACATTTAGGATTCTCCTTCAGAGGATGAAAGCTCTATGAGAAGGAAACTGATCCCACACACCTACATTTTCTGCCAGTATCTCAGAGTGGTTTCATTTTAGTCCTTAGTATCTTCCAGGGGCAATTCCTTTTTAAGACTGACTCTGTAAACATTATTAGTTAATGTTATTCTTCAGACCAGCTGCCTCTTCTTGTACTAAAGATTCCTGTGGGGAGAATGAGTTATGATTTTCAACCCAATTATGAGTACTTTTTAGCTCAATCACCTCATATACCAAAGTTTTTCCTTACCTGGTAACCCTAGTGCTCTTACGTTCTCATTTCATACCATACAACATGGCCAAAGTGTAGGAGCTGCACTTAGCCTGATTAGAAGAATATGTGGCTCAGTAAGGGCACAGCAGGAATAGGAGAGTAGAGAGTGCTGCTGTCTTTCTAAGATGGGATACTATAAGGAACACAGAGCTGTTACAACCTTAAATTAAATGTATAAAATTACAGCCCTACACCTACTGCCATTTTTTGTTACATTCATGATATGACTTGTGTCTAATAAAGCTTTCTAGAGTGATTACGTAGGTTAAAAACACGTTAAATGAGTAGGTGTCTTCAAAATAGATTAGACAGAATAGAATAGAATAGAATAGATAAACAACTATGAAGCTCCCAGCAAAATATTCTATACGATCCTTGAAATGGTTAAGTTAATGGTTAAGTTATAAGCTCTCATTTGAGAAAAATACATTTAAGAGTGCTCCAAATACCATAAAATGTTGTAACTACATATGTGTGAATGATTTATAAACCTCCAGAAAATAAAATGTTTGGTTTTCAGATGTTTTGCTCATAATGCTACATATTTTGGCACTCTAATTTTTCTCTTCTCCCAAACAGTAAGAAACTTTGCTGTTGTCTCTCTTGTAATAATTCACAATTCCCATTTGGTAAATTCAGATGCATCCAGAGTGGTCAGATAGCTCCATTAACTTCTCTCATTGTGGAGACTTCTAAGGTGATGTGACTATTCCCAGTAAGAATAATAATGTGAATAAGGATGTTATGAAACTTTAGTGTTATCATATCCCTAACCCTATTACCACTGAATCCAGTCTGCATTTTAAACTATTTCTGGCTTCACTGCCACTGGCTATATTATCATCATTCCTATTTCAAAGTTCCCCTATACCTCAAGAATGTGCACTGCAGATTAATGATAAAATTACCCTGTGGATCAGAGGGAAATACCAGTTAATTTTTCCAGCAAGTTGCTGACTAGTTGCAAGGCCTGAAGATAAAGAGTGGGCCTTATCAGGGGTCCAAGGGAAGTGAAACCCAGAAAAGCAGGTGTCTTTTGCTGACATCTTATAGAGGACAAGAAGAAATGAAAGGCTTTGTCTATAACAGCAAATGAAATAGAGCTCTGGTACAGGCTCAAGCATAGAAATGTGGTCATCCATGCTGTTAGCACTCCAGCAGACTGTGAGCTGTGCTTTGAGACGAAGGGTAAAATAGCCTAGGGAAGCAACAATATGTGTTTCCTTTTTCCTTATGATATGCTAAAGACAGGACAGAGTTGACCTGACCAACTAGTATTTTTCTTACACAGAACTTGTGCCACTGTCTTTAACAGACACTTCTTCGGATTGAACCTGAGTGGGGTGCTGGTTCTGCCATTCAAGGTCACATCCAACCATATAATGGGTGATGCAGGAATGTGCAGAGATTAGGAGATTTACTACCATACCACATGTAATGAAAATGAGACCAAAGATAGGCCATGAACATCATGAAAAAGCAAGCTTTGGTGTGGAAGGCTCCAATATCACCAGTTATTCAGCTTACAAAAGAGAAGGTGGATGAATGCCTTATCACTGTATGCATTTTCTTGTTAGTGAAAGAGACACCTGATAAAGGCATACCACAAAGTACATGCAGGTAGCATGCATTTTGAATTTAAACAAACTGGCCCAGAATACTATGTAGTTTTCTAGAAGGAATAGCAAGGATAGAAGGAATAGTTTTGGATTTGAGATTTCCTTGTGGGACTGGGACATATATCATTGAAATTTCACTTTTTCGAGGGCTGCAGAGGAGAAGAAACTGTATTAAAGTTTACATATCTATAGAAATGATGGAAATTGTGACAAAAGTCTAAAACCGACACAGTTTTCATCGTTTTCTCTGAAAGTCAGGATGTGAAGGGGTTTGGTTTGGCTTTGAGTTTGGTTTTTTTGGGTTTGGGGGTGGATGGGGGCTGTTTGTTTCCCTTAATAATGCACATATGTTCAGAAGTTTTCTAATTTTATGTTACTTTGCATTCTTGAGAAAGATGGAGTTTGTTACTACCTGTTATGTGTCTGTCTTTACCTTGAGCTGAAAGACTGGGAAGGATGGAACATGTTCTGCAGTAGAAGAACGTTTGTTCCAAGTGACTGGTTAATGAATCTTTCTCTCAGGTTCAAAGTCACTATCAGAAAAACAAAGAAACTGCTCATCTGTTCAGTTCGGTAGTGTTTTTAGAAATGTTTTTAACTACTGAATCCTGGCCAAGGTGAAATCATCTTGAAGTATTTCACCAGAAACTGGTGGAACTTCTGTCTCATTCATAGTTCATTGTGGCTTACCTGTTCAATATTTTGAAGATCGGAATCTCCAAGACTAATCAAAGTCGTTTGGATTCCTATAGGAATTTCTGAGTGTAAGTTAATCTACTGAATACACAAAGTCCAAAATGATCTAAAGGTCTTCCGCAGCCTTAAGCTCTAAGTACCTGTTTAATTAATGGCCCCATCACTACCACATTCAAGTGTAAACCAGGCAGACAGTTGTGGTTTTACTCAGTTATGAACAAAATCTATGCAAAAGCAACTGATGTCCCTTTGATTCACCTGTTTCCTGTCCTGAGGCTTTTTGCTTTCCAAGAAATGAGCCTCCAATATCCAAATAAGTCTGAAAAGTGATCACATTTCAGGCTACTTTTGTCCTGAGAGAAATCAACAAATTAAGAAAAAAATATTTCACATCCAGAAGAGAAGAATGAGAAAAAAATGGAAATATTACACTAATCCCTTGAAGAAAGACAGCAAACACACTTGGTCTTGAGCTAAAATCCCCTATATTTCATTAAAAAATGTGGATAGAATGCATTTGTCCAAAAAAAAAAGCAAGTGGGAAAAGCAAGTGATCAGCATATTTCACATCTATGTAAAATATAATATTCCAGCTTTATTCTAAACTTCTTATGAACCTTCTTATTTAAGGTCCTTTACTATAAACAGTAAAAATACATTTCTTATATAATTTTAAGTGAAGTAATATTGTGTAGCTATAATATAGTATATTTGGTGCATTTAGCTTTTGTCTGAAGACAGGTGCACACAGGAATCAGCTCTGCCTTCACTTCAATGCTTCATCAGGACCTCTTTGTGAACAGCTGGTGCTCAGAACTGTTGGTGAAGGAGCAGGAGAGGGCAGACATCTGCTGTGCTGCATGAGCAGAGAGAGCTTGCTCTTACAAATATCGGTTTTCTTACCACTGGAAGCAGCATAGATTTGTGTGACCATCTGCCCATAGTTTTGGTCCACAAACACTCAGACTTCCACCTTTAGTATGCACCTGAAAAATTGACATGAGGAACTCCACTCAAATGTCTCAAATAGTTGTTTCCCACTCAGAATGCTAAGGTGTGGAAGAGTACTGTCAAAGTCCAACATCAAGACCTATCACAAGATCTTTAGCACTCAGTTTGCTGCTCTGATGTTACCAATGAAGACAAAAAAAAACAAACAAAAAACCCAAACAAACAAACAAAAAAACCACTCCACTTTTTAAAGTGGTGACAATTAGATAGTGCTCAGGAGAGATTCAGAGAGAGCATAAGAAAGGCTACTAAACCAGGTTGCTTTTAGTTCAATATGCCTAAATTTTTGCTGCCTTACTTGACATGTGTGTTGTCTGCTGAGGCATGTCTAGGGCAGACAACAAAGCAGAGAAAGAGTGAAAATGCTACCTTTAGGTTTTATAAATTTGAGTATCCAGACTTTAATTGTGCCTTATAAATACACACTAAAGTCAGGATTGTTTCTTCCCTGTTTCCTTCAGAACTGCAGTAAGCATGGCTTTGGTGTAAGTCCGCAGTATTTTGCCTTTTCTATTTTCTATTATGTTCACAATAAGGTGCAAAATATGAGAAATGTCAGAAATTACAGTAGGACTAACATGTACCCAAGCTCTCTTGCTAAGTAAAGATACAGTGTATATACCGTGGAAAATCATTTATCAAAGGCAGGTTAAAGAAGTGATGTTATAGAAAGTTGATTTGTACAAAGTCCCTGGAAAATTTTACCATCATAAAGGTAGGTTAATGGATTTAAAGAAGTTAGGAAAAATCGATGCATTCTTTTTGTTAAAGCGGTTTACTGTGTTATGAATCTCAGGGAAAACATTGGAGATAAATTAAAGTCAGTAGCACTTGAGTGAAGGATGATTCTTACAAAAATGTCAGGTTGTGCTGACATTATAAGGTGAGCAGTTCTTGCACAGCTTTCCTATTTTCAGATGCTACACCCCCACACAAAGACAAGAGTCTGATTTTCATGTGTTTCAGGCACATGCTGAAACATATTTTTAGTCTCAGCCAGCCTTGTGTCAAATCAGTGAAGAGGAAGAAAAAAAACAGATAAAGTGGCCTAGATGTGGAATATAAATAAAAGGAATTGATAAAATAAGTTTAAAGCTTTTAAATAAAGCCTTAAACTAGTCAGTTTGGAGACAATAAATATTTTAATAGAAAATAAACCAATTTGTATTGTATTATATTCATATATCTGACTTCATGTATAGCTATGCAGAAGGACAAGGGAGATAAATAATCCATAATTAAATCAAAGCCATGGACTCATGGAATATCTGGAATATTTTGCATTTCATTGCAAAAAAAATCCATTTCTTTCTCCATAATTTCTTCAGTTTTTCAGAAAATAAGCTAGTCTTAGAAATAAAGAGAAGACCCCAGAACTTTTATAACTCTAAGTTGCTTTCTAGGATGCAGGTCATGTAAAAGTCTCAATAGAAGTACTGAATTTTAAGCAATTATAGCACAACAAGAAGAAGAGTTAATGTCTCTTGCTTAAGAGACTTAAAAAATTATGGAATAAAAAGATTGAATACAGGAGGAAAAAAATCTGAGAGGTCTTTCAGTCATTGTTATTAAACTGGTGAAGGACTTTGTGGGAGAAGTCATATGCTTCTGCAAAGTGAATGCAACACCGCGCCTCTCACCCTGAGGGACATAATTTAGAAATCGGTATTGACCTACTGCCACAGCAGGTGACATTCAAAAAGACAGGCAAAGACCTATTTTTCTCCTCTGAAGGACAGCACCTCAAACATCAAAGTGATTCCTTTCATTCCACCCAGTCATCAGATAATAACCTGAATAAGAATTGGAGATAAAAATGATGTATGGATGCTCATCTGTATCTCCTCTTGACTCACAAAATCCGTTTCACCCTCAATATGGGCACACTTGTATATTGTAAAATTCCAAACTTAAGCACCCACAGGTTCTTTCTTACTTTTTTAGCCTTCTTTATTTATGTATTTCTGCCAGGTCCAAAGCACTCTCACTCACAGGAATTATTTTAAATTTGCCTAGATTCCCTTTCTATTAATAGCCACTTGATTCCCAGCCGAAGAACGAGGATTATTAAACGCTAAAATTAAGGGCTTCTCCATGGTATCACAGGAAGGTATAAATCTACACATACCTGCACTCCTGTTCTTCGTAAGCCCTCCATTAACCTGATACTTGCATTAGAAGATTTGAAGGACCAAAAAAACAAAAAAAAATTGTTTGGATAGGGACATTGCAGTGAGACTTAGGCTACCTCATCCAAGGACAGGTTATTAATACATCATGTTTTAAAAGCAGTCATGAGAGACAGCCTCATGTTGTGAAGGTATCAACATTACCCTAAACTCAGATTTCTTAGACAGTCTGTCCTGTCTCTGTGTGAATTCTGTTTAGAATGTAATCAGTTCTCATGGTCGGTGGCAGAATCTCAGTGTAGCTGTCACAGGTATCAGGTAGTACATATACTGACACTAAGGACCCATAAGCTTTAGGGATTCTCAATAAAGAGACTCAAGACTTTCAGCATTAACATACTGTACCAGCTGCAGTTTGCCAACATCTTCTTTATATCTTAATAGAATATCTCTATCATGACCAAACATAGCCTTGGCTAGGAGTATTTTATGAAAGTTGGCTTTTTGGTAAACCTCTTCCACTTCTGGCATCTCTTACTCCTTTTCTAACCACTCTTCTCAGCTGACATAAGATAGTGATAACAGTTCTGGGCAAAAATTCAGTCTTCTTGGTCAGTGTCCCTTTCAATAGGTCCTTCAGGATTAATGGGAAGAAAATTTCCCATTTTGTTGTAGAGTCATAGAATGGTTTGGGTGGAAAAGGAGCTAAAGGTCATCTAGTTCCAACCTTCTTCCTTTTTCCCCACCATAGGCAGGGATGCAACCCACTAGATTATGTTGCTTAGGGCCCCATTCAACCTGGCCTTGAACACTTCCAGGGATAGGGCAACCACAACTTCTCTAGGCAGCCTTTTCCTGTGCCTCGCCACCCTCCAAGTAGAATAAATTTTCACATTTTGTTCCTGTTATGGACTGTTTGGGAAAATGAAAAGTAGAAACCATGACCCTTTGGGAAATGCCAGGCTTGTTGTAGTGGTAATAAACCCTTTGGAGCATACTCTGGGCTTAGATTTAGGATGTGGGGAGAAGTCTTGCAGCTGGGGTCAATGGATCTTCTTGAAACCATAAGGAAGTTGAGGAAAAGTTTTAGAATCTGTGTTAGTAAGTGATCCAAAACCAAAATCAAACCTAATCATCACAGAAAGAAAATCGTTGAGATACAGAAATAAATAGGTTTTGAAACTAGAGATTTAAAAGCACATACTTTTTCTACATTGAGCTTGTTGACAGAAACATCAAGTTAGGAAAAAGTTCCATAAACTTACTACATGAGTCTGCTCTCTCAGACTCACAGATGAAAAGATCTATCTGGCTCTTTCCTGATTGTGTAACACACATGTCACTGGATCAGATGGTGACTATTGTAGTGTTTGTAGGAAATACAGATGAAAAAAATAAAATTTAATAAAATATCTTGCAAGATCTCATCACATTCGTCTTGGTTTGAAAGACAGGTGTCTGCTAAGGAAGGCAGGAGCCTCCCTTGGAATGGAACATGCAACCCCCTTTCCCTCCGAATTATTATAAAGATATGGGAAACAGGAAAAATAGGAATAACAGTTCTTTACTGTTGATCACTGGCAGGGGAAAAAGGCAGGGGAAAAAACTGATTTAAACTGACAGAGTCATATACGACCTGGCCCTGTTAGTCAGGGTAGCAGCAGCAGTCCGATAAGGTGGTGGCTGCAGTCCTCCTCAAGTGAATGGATGTGGTTCTGTTGAAGTGGTGACCCTGTGTAGAAAGATCTGGTCTTCCTCAGAAGGTCCAGTGGTAGGTATGTAGCTCTTGTCCTCTGGAAATCCAGTGGGAAAGGCTGCCTGTTGTCTTCAAAAATCACAGTTTATATCCAGGATGGGATGCTTGGTTTCTCCCTCTGGGTGGAGCATCTCACAAAGGAATGATGAGTCATGAGACAAGGCACTGATGGGCCATTAACAGGACATAGTCTTGAAGGAGGAGGCAGGGAGCACTGCCCCACCTGGTTTTAACAGCTCATGAAGATGGTGATAAAATACATGCTAGTGGGCACATCTTACATTGTAACCTAGGACAATATTGTAAATCTGGAGGTTATTGCACTGTTTCTCCATACTCCATCCTAGAGATCTTTTGTATTAGTGTACCATGTATCAAGGAAAAACTATCTCAAGAAAACCATCTAAGTAATCTGAGTAGGAAACTGAAAAGGAGGTGTCATCTAGAGAGTTTTGTCTCAAAATTTTGTCTTTTGACTCTTACTGAATTCTATTAAAAGTTATTCCCCCCACCCCCCCCCCAAATATTACAGCCAGAAGCTCTCTGCATTTCAATGGAGAAAAAAAGGGCCTAAAACCTACCACTGCTCCTGGAATCAAATCCAAGACTCTTCTTCCTCCTAAGTACTTTGTTTATTATATAGGTTTTTATATTTTTATTTCTAAATTAATGATTCTTGACTTCTCTTTATGGATGTCTCAGCAGATAGGCCCATGAATGCTTTCATCTCAGTACATCCTATACACTCACTCCTTGAACAATAAACTAAAAACATTTTGTGTGGTGAGAAATGTGTACTTCATTATCTTGAGATAAAGGAAACTGAATTCTGGCATAGTAAGAACTAAACATTGAATAGAGATGAAAGATACAAATACAGTTTACTCCTCCAGCTGTATTTTAAAAGAATACAAAAATTTAAATCCTGCAAAGTTTTATAAGGTAGGTATCCAAAACAAGTCAATGATTGATTGCAGATTGATATAGGTTGTAAGCTTGGAAGTGAGCTAGACAATATAAATTTCCTCTTCAAAAATCTTGCCTTTGCCAATAGCCGTGCTGCCGTTCTCTTTGCGCTTTAGCCACATTTGCTTTTGGCTCCTGTCAGGGTTTCCTGCCCAGTTTGTTTAAGAGAAATGGGGAGTGCCTGGATTACAGCACACAGCCCAGCATCACACCTGAAACCAGCCCCCAGGCAGCCAGCATAAGATTTTAGCTGAATGTCACATGCTCCCAGTGTGAGCTCTGTCCAGCTGCAGAGTCCATAAAGCTGTATGCTTTAAATACCAGCCATTGTAATGGCAGTGGTGCATTCAGTAGACTGTGAGGAATTACTATCAAGCAGATTGTTCCTTTATGCTTGTCTAGTCAATAAGGTTTAAATAATATCTAATTCAAATACGATACTAATCCATAAAAATTATAGGTAGGAAATACATCAGATTGAAATTATCTGTCTGTTCTCTAGCAAAGAAATATCTATAAATCCTAGAGCAAATCTACATCTTACCATGTACTTTTATGCCTTCTACTTTTGAGAAACATGAGGAACTTCAATCTTGCTTACAGGACAATCACAGTTACAGACACTGAATAACATCACAGTTATTTACACTCACATGTCATAGGACTCTTGAGAGATTTCCCTATTTCTCCTTGGAAGGTTAAAATCACTTTTGGAACACACCATTGGTCCCCAAATAAAAGAGTAATAGGTCAGCATTTAATAAATATGGACATCAGTGTTTACAGTTTACCAGATATTTTTTCCTTTATTGTCTATAAATATTGGTACACTTCTTCCAGGTTTATGAGCTATTATGTCCCAATAGTGTTCCTTGCCTGTAAAAGCAAAAAAAATAAAGCAATATTTATACAAATTATGTGCAAATATTATGCATATCCTGTGATTGCATGATGAATTATTGAAGGATACTTTCACAAGTATTGCTCATTAAATGTTAATCTTGTTGATTTTAAAATAGAAATAAATTTGAATTTAATGCCATCATAATATTAAGGCTTTCAGAGACAGACCATAATAACCATATGGATACAAAACAAAGACTGGAATTTTGAAAACAAATTATTACTTAGGAGTCCAGTCAAACTGCAAAGCAGCTGCATCATATCTCCCTTATGCTGTATGTACTGGTGTTTCACTAAAAGTGAATATGTTGCAATAGCATTGTTTTCTGCTTTAAAGTGTAGATTTGCTCTGCAATGCAGTTGCTTTGAATTATATTGATCACTGAAAGTCATTCTAAAACTAAGCATAAGAGAATTACGTCAGTGATCAATGGTGTTGATTTACGATGTCCATCATTATAAAATAAAATAATATATTATGCAAGGAAGATTTCTTATGTATATATAATTCATAAATATTTAATGAAGGGGAGTACCTAGAAACCAGAGTTTCAGTCTCCCACATGTAATAGAAGGCCTCCCAAAGATCTTGAATCAAAAAGTGAAAACTGAAAAAAGAAAAGGAAATTAATAAGACAAAAATAGCCAATGTAAAAATGATCAAGCTATTGTGTAGACATCCAGGCAGTGTAATAGATTCATTGTCATCTTCTGGTCCAATGGAAACATAACTGTGTTAGTGAAAAAGAATTTCCAGACAAATTCTTTGCTCATGCACTTTCCCAAGCACATACATTTATATATTTGTAGTGTCGTCTTGACACCAGATGCAAACTCACAGTTGGTCAGTAACATTGTCAGAGAAGGGCAATGCTTTCTGATGCATAATTTACAATATTGCTGATGTATCTTTATTCCATTCCTCTATACTGGAATGAAAGATCATTTTATGCAATCTAATCCTGGAATATCCAGGCAAGATGTCATACTTTGAACTACATTGTCATGACATTTTTCTTTCTCCTTTTTCCTTTTTATTTTCCATTCTTTTTAATTAATACACTATTCAGAGTGCTTTTAAACTTTTTCAGAACTCAGATCTACTTTTAATATTATGAAATATTCTTGCTGAATTAAAGCTATCTAGCCTATTTGATTTAATCAATTAAGATTTTTAAGTGCATCATAACTCTGTGCACAAAGAGACAACACTCATAAATCAGTAGTCTAAATTAATTGCCACACGTAGCAGCCTGCCAATAGCACATATAATTACCTTTTTGTTGTACAAGAGTGAAGATCAGAAGCTAGAAGATCAGAAAGTTGCTGCTAGCATTAATGAAAGAAAAATGAGTATCTATGATAAAATGATTATAATGTTTGCAAATGTTGCAAAGCTGCATTCCACTTGCGAATTATAATTTTAGGGGTCTTCATGTTCTGTATGTATAGTTATCCCTCACATCAAGCACACCTCTGTTCTATTTCAGATTGAATTGTCAATTCAATGCCAATGAAGCAATGTCTTCAAGAGAAACTGACTGCAAAGAACAATTTTATATGAAACCAGATCTACATGTTACTGACCAGTGAATGTAGCAGGAACAAAAGAACAGATTTCTTTAGTCTTTCAAATAGTAGCAGGTAGAAGACAAGAAGCTGGAAAAGAAAGAAAACAGTTAAAATGAAAATTTATATTGGTAACAGAAGATCACTTTCTAAAATTCAAGAAGCTCAGATTTATGGTGAGATGAAATAAACTGTGTTCTTCACCCCTCCTTTTTGAGTTTCAACCAGCGTAATACATGGATGTACCATATGGACCAGGTCTGTGTGGCCTTTCCATCCAAAGTAAGGTTCTGTCCTGCCTTTCTTTGATTAACTCAAATATTTTTGAAATCACTTTAAAGGTATCTATCAACTTTATTGGAATGGTTACATGGAATCTTGACTCCCTGGAAATCAGAGAGTGATGTCCAAACTCCAACTCAAAGAAGGAGTAACTTCAACATTAGATCAAAATATATCCAAAGGTGGATGTTCCCCAACCTATATAGGCAAACTTACTAACTTTTTAGATTCAAATTATAATTTTAAGAATTCTTAAAAAGGTTTGGAATTTGCAAAAAATTTTAACTAAGTTCAAGATTAAAAAACATCTGAATCAGGAAAGAAATTGTGCCCTTGCAGGCAGTTCCTGTTTCTCAGTCTTATCCAACCTAGAACACACATGTATATGTATAGCATATATATAAATATTATTTATACACATATATACACTTTCCTGTCCCTGCAGTCACCGTTCAGTCAAACAACTCCGCATTTGCTTCTTATTGGTCATTTTCTCTAAAAATGACTTGCAGTTGATGTTCTGTGTTGAACTGAGGTGGATTGGAAGAAGTGCTTGCATATTTTAGGGGGAAGTTGGTAGAAAACATTGTTGGAACACAAAGATATGAACTTCAGGACCAGAATGGGCTGATTGGAAAAGATTTATTGAATGTTTTCTTTACAAGTAAGAAAGAATTTTGCAAAATGGTGATATAAAATTACAAATAATGGCAATGTTTTTACAACCACTCTCTGTTCTCCCTGGGGAGGTACAAAAAAGCACTAAGCAATGCAATGTTTTGGAAGAATTATTTCACATTTTTATTTGCTTATCATACTTGTACGTTACAGCTAACTGAAAACTTAGTTGAGGTGTAAATGTAGCATTTGGGATTACTATTTTTATTAATCACTCTTATTAATAGTTTAGCCTAACTCTAAATAGAAATTTATGTGATTTTTTTTTTCTCAAAATTAACTGTATTTTGAAACTTTGAATTTTTACACAGATGTGTGGTCCTAAATAATATGTAGCTGAGATAAGTGCTTTTATCTCACCTTAAAATAGGTAGTTCAGAATATGTATTCAATAAAATTTTTCTTTACACATGTAGAATATGTGTATGGACATAATCTCAAAAGAGGCATTGCAAACAAGAAGAACAGGAATTATTGACAGGTGTAATTAATGATCTGGAGGAACTCCTGTATGGGAACTCGCTGTGAATATTAAAGGCAACAATTCCAAAACTTTTGTATAAGTAATTTGTGTAAGTAATATTTGCCATTTTAAATAATCGTACTGTAGGCACAGGAACTCTGAAGGAGACTACCAGGCAGATGCACCAAGAACTTTTTCTTTCTCATATCTTAGAAATCTGCACAATATGTTGCAGAGGCTTTATTTCATTCTTGCCTTATCCAATTTCTTAAAGGTTGGAAAACTGGGTACCCTATAAAGATACAAAGTGGAAATGAACACAGGTCTTCTGACATGCTAGATTTCCTACTAATTTGTAACAAAAATTAACCTTCCTCTCTGTCTCTTTTTTAAAAGAAAAACATTAATGTTCTTCCTAAAAGACCAATATAAATACTCCAAGGCCTAAAGAGAGAGTCCCAAGTTGAAAATCCACATCTGACAAAATAAAATTATTCGGATCTTTATGAAAAGGAAGAAAGGTCTAGTGCTGAGTTGAACTTTGCAGACATTACCTGCAAAAGCCTCAAGGAAAGCAAGATTTTAAATACTAATGAAGTATTAACTAGCTGTGTGAGGCTGTAGAAAGGAAGGACTGTTTCCGTTACCTACGTTAATTTAATCTCTCATTTTGGTCCACGCTGTATTGCAGAACTTTTTAAATTATAACTGGACAGATTTCAATCCCAAGAAAATCATGGGGGAAGTCCTCTTGAAAGCCATTTAAAGGCTCCTGAAGGAGTAGGAAATGATTGGGATCAGTGTAGCTCTGGCAGCATTAAAAGCCAGTGGTATTCTGTGCAATATTAAGAGGACCAATCATTCTGCATAACTCTGTGTTTTTAAGATCACATCTAGAATGTTGCATCCAATTTGGGGACACCAAAACTGGGAAGATTTTGATCAGCTGGAGCAGGTTGAGCAGAGGGCCACCAAGATAGCTGGGGCTGGATGCTGTTTGTGCTGTGAGGAGGGGGCTGAGGGAGCTGAGTTTGTTCCATCTGGAAAAGGATCACTGCAGGGAACCTAACAGGAGCTTCGGTACCTATGAGGGGGTTGCTGAGAAGTTTGCTGAAGCAAGACTTCTTTCCTAAGGTTCAGAGCTGAAATATGAAACTGGTCATAAATTTACATGAGAGAGGTTTTGACTGAATATAAGAAGAAAAATTATGAGGGTAATAACTAAAAATGGTTACTTGAGAGGTTGCAGATTTCCAAAGCCAACCATACGAAACCCTGAGGCATCTGGTCTGAATTCAGTGTGGACCCTGAGCATGACTTTAGGTTACAGACCTCCCAAAATCCTTTGCAATCTCAGCAATTCAATGATTTTAATGGCATCAGCCACTATGAGAGTCCTGAAGATGTTAAACTAAATACTTAGAGGCCTCACAGCTTCTAATGAATCATGCAGTGCATAGCCCAGTGATGTTCAGGTTTTGGATCCCTTCTCTGAGAGAGGAGTGTTCTTCCAGCAAAGAATATGCAATTAATCCCATGATGGGATTCAGTATTTTCCCAGCTAACTCGTAACGCAAAGAACTTTTAAGTGTCATTTGTTGCAGAGCTAGTGCTGTAAAGCTGCCTGCCCTGTTCTACTCTTAAGTCTCAATGTTGTATTTTTCCTAGACAGATGCCAAATTGATAAAAATCTGTTTTTTCTGCACAGCTGTTCCAACTGAATCCTCATTGCTACAACCACATTAAGAAACAAAGAGAGGTATTATGGTTGGAAGATTTTTTTTTCCTACTTAATATCCAGATCGTTGGTGTGAAGGTCTCTAGTCTTTGTTTTGGCTTCCACTTGCAAACTGGGCATTGACATCTGCTAATTGCTAGCTTCTAAGGGAATTTGGTTTAAAATATACTGTATATACAAGGCCAAATTCACTGTGTGTCACAAAGGCGAGATTGTTTTCTTTCTCCTGTTTTGTATTTACAGCTAAAGGAAATTGGAAGGAAACTGGTGACTATCATGAACTGGAGAGTAAGAACAACAATAGATATAATCAAATAAAACTTCACTAATGGATCCAGTTGCAAAAGATGATTTAGCAGCTGCTGTCTCAGAGCATATACACAAGCCTCTTTTGATCCCAAATTTTGGACTATGTATGGACTAAAAAAGCTATAAAAACCAAATTTTTTTAAGACTGTACTACATCCAGAACCTTGCAGCCAAAGGCACACAGGAAGTACACCAGAGGCAGCTTAAACATAAGTATTCTGGAGCTACTCATGGTATATTTAAGAGATGTGCATCAGCGTGCAGTGGAGTTCCTGGGAGTTAAATGAGAGATAGACTGAAAAGGATACCTTACCTGCTGAAACTTGAGTTCAGCTCCCTGAGTTTCTCCTGCAGTAGCACAGCTGATGAAATCATCAGACCTCAAAGCAGAGTGAGATTTTTCCTAGAATCTTGCCCCACTGTGAAAGTAGGCAAATAGGCAGACCCTCATGACTCCTAATCACTTTCTGCGTTTTGTGAACGCAGATTTGGTTCTCCTTTCTCTCTTTAAATCAGAGGAGTTGTTCATAGCTTACCCTGCAGAGGTACTTTTGCAATTGCCTATAAGCAAAGCAGAAGTGAAGAGCTTTGTGAACGCCAAAAGCATGATTATTGTCCCACCCACACAAATGTTAAGCTGAAGTCACTAGAGTCTCTGGTGTGGAACTTTTATAAGCAAGAGATATATCAAAATGCAACAGTCACTATTGCCTGGAGTATCTAGGAGGTTACAGCTGCAGTGGAGAAGTTTGCTTACTGCAATTTTTTGTTTCACTTATTTGAATGTACTTTTTCACTGGAGTGTTGTGCCAAACGCGACAGAGGCCTCATACAGAGCCCTGCAATCCTTAAATGCTCTTTCAATCTAATGCTGGTGCAGTAAAAAAAGGGAAAGTCTCGCCTCAGCAGCCCTGCTCCATTTTGAAGAACAGACAATGTGGGGTCACCCTCAGCTCTTGGCTTGTCCCCCTCATGGTACAGCCACCCCTTCCTTCACTATGACAATATGGAATGAAAAATTTATCTTCTAAAAGTAGTCCCAGTTCGCCACGTTAATTTCAACAAATTTTAAGATAGGGTTTGGTAGAGAAAACTGGCTTGCTTCCCTCAATTGTTACTTACTCTGTCATTGTATCTTATTTAATTTCTTTAGTTTATGTTCAGTCTTGGTTAACAAGATATTTCAGAAAAGACAAGTGGTTCTTCTGAGGCAGAAACTTTTTATTGTTACAGTGTAATCATGGTGATTTATATAACGGTGTCTGTTCATCTTACCTCAGAAAAAAAAAGAAAAGGTGGTAGAGTCACCCCTTTCAGTGTTTCAGTTTGTCAGCATTGCATATGTCATTAATGTCATTTAATTCTGATTTAGAATCAAGAGGCTTCACTTTCCAGAAATGCCCTCTAATAGTGAAAATGAGCTTACTTTCTCTATTTCCCTTCTTTAAGAAAACAAATAACTAAAGAAAATAAAATACCTGAATAAAATAAAAATAACTGAAAAAAAAATAGGTAACCTCTTGAATAAAGATAAAACTTACTATGAATTAAGCAAATTTTATCTTTTCAACGCTAATGCATTTGTAAAAGCAGTGACCCATTAGAAAAATTAAGCCTGTTAATGTTATGGCTTATGGAAAAATTCTCTAATATTTAATTAACAAAATACATATTTTTTTCCAAATTTTAACCATTTCAAAATGAGTACAATATGATCCCAATTATCAAGGTCTGTAAGATACTTACAATGTTGAACATTGGTTATGATTCTTTGGAAACTCTATAGCCTTTTAAAACATTCTGAAATACAGAATTGTTCGTTTGCTAATTTTAATAAGAGCATATCCTGACACTTCATCAAAATTCCATACAACCTATTTCTGGCTTCATTTTATTAAATTTCATAGGACTTCTCCATAAAGTTTTTTGTCATATCTTGTTAGGACCCATATCTTGTTAAGATCTGATTAAGAAGAGTCTTGTGTTCCCATTCGTTCATATGCACCTTCTGGAGGTGAACTCATGGTGTCACCAGGTGCTGTAATTGAGGGTAAATGTAAGATATTATTTGTTGGGTTTGCAGTGGAATTCTCTTGACCTTGAAATTCAGTTTTGTCTGATATACACATTCTGTAGTCAGTTTTGCAGAATAGTTTTTGCAGAAATATTTAGGAATGGGATGTCTGGAAGGTTATGCATTACCTAAAGCTCTCCCTATAGATATGATAGCATGGACTATGTGGCATATGCATTTCTCTCCACTACCCCCAGTGGAGAGAACTAAGTGTTGGGGTTTTAGGAGCTCTCCTGGGTTATTTTCTGTTAAAGGAATTTTCCCCATATGTGTTGCTAGGGGGACAAATTGCTGGGTATTTAAGAAAAACAAAGACCTAGCCATTGGGGATGGGGTACATCTGGCTACTCTTTTGTTTCACCTGGGTGTGCGGTCAGTCGGTCCCCAGCATTTTGGACTGGAGAGGGAGGCTGTTTTGTTGGCTGCTTTTCCTTCTGCCAGAGAAAACCCTGAGATCCCAAGCCCGCCTTCCCTGCCCCGCTGGGAGCCAGGCCGTGGCTGCCCTGCCCCTGCCATTGCTTCGAGCCTTCGCTATGTTGTAGCCCTGCTCGCCCTGCCCGCCCAGACCTCCGGGGGGGGGGGTTCCCCGTTTGGATACACCTCGTCTGCCATACGGGATTTGTGCTCGCCCCTGCTGTTCCAGCCTGCCGTTCCAGCCTGCTGTTCCCGAGGATCCGGCCGGACACTGGGATTGGCTGCCATGGGGTTTGTGAAGCCTTTGTCCCATCCCTTCCCGGGATCCCAGGGCACCGGTGCCACGTGCTCCCCGAGCTCGCTCCGGAGCGCCCCCTGCAGCCGCGGGGGAACCATCGCACCTGCCCTGCTCACCGGGAGCCGCCAGCGCCCCTGCCGGCTGCGAGCGGAACTGCACCCGAGGGGAAAGGGCCCGACAGCCGAGAAGGCTGGGACTGGGTTTGTGATTGTTTGCTGTTACTGCCATAGTTGTTGTTTGTTTGACTTGTTGTACACATATATAATAGTAAAGAACTGTTATTCCTATTTCCCATATCTTTGCCTAAAAGCCCCTTGATTTCAAAATTATAATAACTTGGAGGGAAAGGGGGTTGCATCTTCCATTCCAAGGGAGGCTTCTGCCTTCCTTAGCAGACACCTGTCTTTCAAACCAAGACACTAAGCTTTGTGCTTATAATAAATTTTTAATGCGAAATAAGTGTGTCAGTAGTGACAAGCAACACGCAGAATTTTTGGCAGATTTAATACATGGGCTGTAGGAACCCAGAGTGCAGAGAATATTTCTCTGCCTGTTTTTGAAGGGTTCTACCCCCCCTGGACAACACTGTTTTTGACCTTCGTCCTTGGAGAAAATTGCCTACCCTCTGGGAGGAATTAGAATCTACACTGGTGTAAACTAGGTGATAGAATATTATGTAAGATTGTCACAGGGTGAAAAATTTAGAAGATTTGGGTTTGTTAATATAGTAAATAGATAAAAGCAAAAAACTTCCAAATCGAGGATTGTTGTTGTTCTCCAGACCTTCTTCTTCTTCTACTACTACTCCATATTCTGCAGTAGAAGTAGTTTGGGATGATTGGGTAGAGAATTCCGCAGTTCCTGTCTATGTGACTAGATAATTTCTTATACATAGGTGGAAAAATAAAAATAATTTGTTGATTTACCTTTAAAAGACTGTAAATCTTGATAACGGGGCATTCTCCTGCATTCTCTGCTCTGTGCTATGTCTGGGTCACATTAAGTGGCTCTATTTCTCTGATAAGACTTAATAAACATCTATCTGAAAGCAGAGAAGGCTGGAGGTCCATTCGTCTCTTGAACTCCTGGCAAGGACTCTAAATTTCTCCCCCAGCAGGGGAGGCATAATTGCGGCACGTTTAGTGTCAATGGGCTACTGTTACTGTTGCTAAAAAATCAACTTTTTTTTTAATAATCCTCTTTTATACATCACCAATTACTACATTTAGATCATTTTTGTACTAGGCAAACTGAATTAATCAGATCTAATGGCCCATCTGTTCTTAAGACAAAAATAACACTTTACCAAAAATATGCACAATGTAAAAATGTCTGTATTGCATTTAACTGGTAGGTGAGAAAATACATTTCAGCAGAAAAGCAGGTGAGCCCCATCTTTTAATTTGTGTCAACTTTACTTTTTTTGCATTAATAATAGGGGATTTTTTGGCAACTTTTCTTAAAGAGTGATGATCCAAATGCATTTTTTAACCATTGAGCTATTTGTTTCTTATTTATTTCCAGCATCTATACAGGGTGATATTCTGAATCTAGTAGCAACAGAGGGATTTTTGTCAATAGCTTCACCAGTTCCAAGGTTTCACTTATAATTTATAACTAAACTACCTCTATTCTTCGCCCAAATAGATGATAATTCTATGTATGTGTCCCATGCTTTCATATCTTCATTTAGCTTATTTTATTTAGTGGGTTCACAGATAGGCAGCCATTTATTTTCTAGATACGAAGTTTTCAAAGCAAGTTTGCAAGAAATCTTTGATTACAAGTGTTCTAGACTAAACTCATTTCATATGATAACATAATTGTGGTATTATACAACTTTAATTCTATAAGCCTCTGAAAACGGCTGAGTTTTATTTCTAAGTTAGCAGCCTATAAGGAACTTCTAGTGCTGTTCAGAGAAGTTGTGGATTCTCATCCCTGGAAGTGTTTTAGACCAGTTTGGATGGAGCTCTGACCAGCTTGGTCTAGTGGAAGGGGTCCCCCCCCCATGGCAGAGGGGTTGGAACTAGATCATCTTTAAGGTCCCTTCCAACCCAGGCGATTCCATGATTATGTGCTGTAACTTTGTTTTCTTCTTAATGGAAGAGAAAATCATTAAAATTTCAAATCTTTGTATAAAAACATTGATGAGGCTGACAGCTGGACTGGGGGCCTCACAGAGCCTGACCTGAAATTGGTCAGAATTTACCCGTGAGAATTTTAGAGTGGAAATTTTGCAGCTTCAGTGAAACCTACAGAGAAGGCCAAGATAATCAATGAGAGAAGATGTTCTGGACACAAGGAGAGGATGTTCTTGTTATGGGACATCGAGTGTGTACAAGGAAGAACTTGTGGATAATATGTAGGAACTATACCTTTGCTTGTATAGCTGATTGTTTTACTGCTTGAATGGTCATTGTTTGTTAGACAGCCTTGTCATTGTTTACTAAGCAGCCAATCTTAAATCAAGCCACAGCCATTGTGAGGAGGTATAAGAATGGCAGTAGAGAAAATAAAAAATCTCTATCTCTCTCTCGACTTTGGATTACGACAAGTGTGTGCTGTTATATCCGCCTCAACAAAAGCCGCAAAACATCAGCAAGAAGGTGCAATGGTATAGAACTTCGGTTGCACTAGCTGACTAGAACTCTTGCTATTTTGCAGGGGAGGGGAGCAGTCATTTTCTTGCAGCCATACTGCATTTGCTGATGGTGAAGGAGGGCTACAACTGCTTTCACGTCTCCCAGTTATTCTACAGCAAGTGAGAACAAGGTCCTTAAGAGTGTGTCTTTGCTTGAGAAAAGTTACCCAGAAGCACATTGCCTATGTACTTCTTATCCATATGGTCCTGTACTGCTTTGCTAAATACTGTAATGTAAATCTTCCCTCTCATTTTTTATCTCCTTGTATTAGGAAAATCTGACTTAGGGCTTATCGATCTTGGAAAAAGCTTGTGATTTTGTTTAAGTGAATGAGGCATTCAGACCCAATTAAGAACTCCTGTTTTAACTTATCTTCAAGACACTATAGTACTCAGAAGCTGTTCAGACCCATGAACCTATAACAGCTAGTTACTGGAGATATGGCCATTGAAGAATGATGTACAAAAGACATTTAATGGAAATGGTAGAGAGGAATGTTCATGGACATTGGAACTTAATAATACAGGCTGTTAAAGTGTTAAAACAGTCCCTTAAACAGTTTTCAGCCTGGCCAAATAGTGGTCTTTGAAATAATTTCAAGGCACAGTGTTGGAATGAGCATACATGAAGGACCAAGGACCATTCTCAGTCTGAATGTAGCTGTCCTGTTTTGGAGGGAAAAAGAGTTTAGCAGTTTGGCCATGAGCTGTTTGGTGCCAGCTGAGTTCAGTGCCAAAGAGCCATTCCAGGCACATTTATTAACATAGCTATAGCCAAAATAATCCAAGTATTGTATATTTTGGCATTTTTCCCCATTTTCTTCCAGCCCACTGCTCACAGTTTTAGTGCCCTGGAAGCGAGCAAAGGATTTAGGATAAACTGATTTCAATCCAGAGAACCATACAACAACTTACACCTAAAATCAACAAACAGATTCTCCTTCTAAAGCAATTAATATAGTGGAGTAATAGATTCAAGTTAATGCTCATCAAGTTTTCAACTGAAGCATTTCAGCGAAAACATTTCTAGACTCTGGGGATCATCTGCGAATTTTGTCTTGAGATCATCAGGGTATTCCTGTGCATTTTCTGAGAAACATTAAGGCACCTACCACTGACAAGGTTACGTGCTCAGACCTATGACTCCAGCAAGCTCTAGCAGCTTCTAACATGTTCTGTCAGATGATCTTAATCAAAGGGTGTGTTGAGCATTTGTTCCAAGTGGCTCCTGATCAGGGAGGATCAAGCACCCTTCCAGCAGGCCATAAGGGGAGGTTTGCAGAACTACTGGCTCAGGACACAGTTTCCAGGGAAAGCAGCTAGCAGAGGTGGCAGCTCTTGCAGAAGGGAACCAGGAGCTTTGCTGAGGGCAACACAGATGGGCTGAGTGGTGGTGTTGATGTGCCACAGGGCACAGTTCTGACAGTTGCTGGAGCAGCAACAATAGAGTTGTCCTTGGATAGAGGACACTATGAAGGATCTCCCAGCAGAGGACACAGCCTCACAGACTTGGGGCTTCAGGGGTGCCTGGGGACTCTTACTGGTACTGGGGTAAGGTGAGCTCCTTCCCTGCAGTAAGTGTTCATGAATGAACAGGTTGTGTTGCCAAGGAAAGGAGCTGCAGGAGGAGACAGACTGACTTCACAGGACCAGAGGTATTGAGAAAGAAATTCACTGGATTTTTTCCAAAACCCTGCAGACACAAGAGCCTGAAAACCTAGGTGGCAGAGGCAAAGGCAGAATCTGTGCATGTCTGGATAAGAAACAAAGATTTCCATGATGACCAAGGCTGGAAGCTTGTGACTTCTGTCTCCTCCAGCTCCTGTTCCCCCTGCAAATCTGCAGCCACAGAGCACAGCACTGCCCTTGTAGCAGATGAAGGACTGAGATCTCTGTCAGACAAAATACCCAATGCGGCTGAGCTGAGCAGCAGTAAGACAGTAGTAACTCCAAACTGCTAAGCTCATTTCTATCCTAGGTAGATTTTCTGCTTTATAGCACTCAGATCTGGAACTTTGAGAAGAAGCTGCTGGGGCTGACTAGTCCTTCTAATCCCATACACTGGTTCACTTCCATGTGTGCACTGATACTTCCAGGGGATACCCGAAACATATGAAGTCTGACTACATGACTGACTGCAAGAGCCAAGAGCATGGAAGTCTGGATGGTTTTCTCCTTGATCCTTACATTAAAGGAAATTGCAGAATAGTTTAGGTTATAAAAGATCTTTAAGACCATTGAGTCCAGATCTTAACCCAGCACTGTCAAATACACCACTAAACCATGTCCCTACGAGCCACATCTACATGTCTTTTAAACACCTCCAAGGATGGTGATTCAACCCCTTCCCTGGAGAGCCTCTTCCAATGCTTGGTAATCCTTTCAGTGAAGAAGTTTCCTAATATCCAATCTAAACCTCCATTGATGCAACTTGAAGCCATTTCCTCTTGTCCTTTTGCTTGTTACCTGGCAGAAAAGACCAACACTAATCTCACCCCAACCTTCATGTGGGTAGTTTAGAGCACAATAAGGTCTCCCCTCAGCCTCCTTTTCTCCAGGCTAAACAAGAGTTCCCTCAGATGCTTTTGAAGGGCTTTAAGAAAGCATTTTAGGAGGACTGGATTGATCCTACAGTCAATGCCTGCTTGCATACCAGATGTGGACAAAGGAGATTTTGCCTTCAAAACGCTGCTACCATTTTGGAGGATTGTGGTGGGAAGAGACAGCACCCATCTGATAAAGCACCTTTGCCAACAAGCTGACCAGTCTGGTGAGAAATGCTTAAATCAATGGGAGAGGAGAATGACAGCCAACAGTACCCTGAGGAAGTGGCGGACTAGGCTGGAAAGCAAAGGGTGCAGAGTGATTTGACAGGGTGAGGCCGCAGAAACAGCATTGCTGCAGTGATAACATAGCAGTGCACAACCAGACCAGGAGGTTTATGGAGTACCTTTGTAACAACTTCCTAACACAGGTGATTGAGGAGCTGATAAGGAAAAAATTCTGCTGGAGCTGGTACTTACAAACAAGGAAGAACTAGTTGGGGATTAGAGGTAGGATCAAGTTTGGCAGCAGTCACCATGAGGGTGATCACCAGAGGAAGGAGTAAGGCAAATAGAAGGATCACAGCTCTAAACTTCAGGAGACCACATATTTGGCCTGTTCAGGCACCTTCTTAGAAGAACGCTATGGGATATGGTCCTGGAGACCCATCAGAGCTGGGTTTTTTTCAAGAATCAGCTCCTCAAAATTCAAGAACAGTCTATCCCCATTTACAGAAAAGTGAAAAATATTGTCGGGAGACATGCATGGAAAAACAAGAAGTTCCTGAAAAACATATGTCTTGGTTTGAAAGACAGGTGTCTGCTAAGGAAGGCAGAAGCCTCCCTTGGAATGGCAGATGCAGCCCCCTTCCCTCCAAGTTATTATAATTTTGAAATCAAGGGCTTTTAGGCAAAGATATGGGAAATAGGAATAACAGTTCTTTACTATTATATATCTATAATGTGTATAACCAGTCAAACAAACAACAATAACTATGGCAGTAACAGCAAACAATCACAAACCCAGTCCCAGCCTTCTCGGCTGTCAGGCCCTTTCCCCTCGGGTGCAGTTCCGCTCGCAGCCGGCAGGGGCGCTGGCGGCTCCCGGTGAGCAGGGCAGGTGCGATGGTTCCCCCGCGGCTGCAGGGGGCGCTCCGGAGCGAGCTCGGGGAGCACGCGGCACCGGTGCGATGGGATCCCAGGGAAGGATGGAACAAAGGCTTCACAAACTCTGGACAGCTGGCCTCGGTGTCCGGCCGGATCCTCGGGAACAGCAGGCTGGAACGGCAGGGACAAGCACAAATCCCGTACGGCAGACGAGATGTATCCAAACGGGGAAGGCCCCCCCGGAGGTCTGGGCAGGCAGGGTGAGCACGGCTACAACGCAGCGAAGGCTCAAAACAACGGCGGGGCAGGGCAGCCACGGCCCAGCTCCGAGCGGGGCAGGGAAGGCGGCTTTGGGATCCCGGGGCTTTCCAGCACAAGGAAAAGCAGCCAAAGCAAGCAGACTCCTCTCTGTCCAAACGTGGGAGACCCAACTGCCCACACACCCAGGTGAAACAAAAGGAGCAGCCAGGTCTTTTGTTTCTCTTAAACACCCAGCTATTTGTTCCCCTAGCAACATGTATGGGGGGGAAAAAATTCCTTTAACAGAAAAAAAAACAAACAAAAAAACCCCCAGGAGAGCTCCTAAAACCCCAACAACATAAAAAAGAAGCAAGGGAGAGGAGAAATAAGAGGAGGGAGCAGGGTCAGGTAGCTCATAAAGGATGTAAGAACGTTTTCCAAGCATGAGGAAAACAAAAGCCTAGAGAAAATGTGGATCCACTGCTGAATGGGACACAGGACTGGATGAAAAAGAAAATGGGAAAGGCCAACCAACCTTGTGCATTTTTCTCCAAAGGTTTTACCAGTAAAGCTAGTGGTTCCTGCAATTAGCAGAAGAGTCTGGAGAAAATTATTTTCCTGCCACTGTACAAAGTAATAACCATGCAATAGCAATTATTTCTTTATTCATTGAATTTTTCCTGTTTAAAGAGTGAGCAGACCTAAATGGCAAAGAACACATTGATGTTTGTTAATGTTAGGATAGTTCATTGGTAGTTAGGATAGTTTGATAATGTCAGGATACATTCATTGACATATCCATTTTTCTCCTCCTGAAAAGGTTATTCTAATGATGGATGAACATCTAAAAACCTCAGGATTGTAAGCAGTATTGATAAATGTATGGTAGCTTAGATAGTTTATTCATCTTAGGTCAATTTTTTTTTGTATTACACCATGCATCCAATAGTTGTCTACTTATTTTTTGGGTTGTTTGGGGTTTTTTTTAGTGTGTGTATCTATGTGTGTCCACCATCTCAGAAGCCCAATGTAACTTTAAATATTTCCTATCCATTTAATTTTGTTTACTTCTTTCTGGACCATCTTTGGAATCTGTCCACCATGTTATAGTAAATTAAACAGAAGATTGCAATGTTTTTCTTGCTCAGGAAGATGTCTTGGGGAAATAGATTATTCCAACATCATGAGTATTTCAGTATGGGTCAGTCACTGGGACTTTAAGCTGGTTTAGGTGGTCTTTTTTTAATGTAGAGATGCAATTCATGCCTTCATGAAAAATGACTTCGTTTCCCTTAGATGTCCTTACATATGTTCATTATTACATTACTGATCATCAACAATTTCATAAAGATCTATTGGTAGCAGTTAAGCTGATTGTCTCACCGATGGAACTGGTTTTACATTTTATGTTTGCAAATAAATTTTAAGAAATGCAAAAATGAAACTTCAACAGATATAAAATCATACACAGGATGGAACAAAAAAGACTTGCTTCTTTCTGATATTATAGAGAGGAACTGAAGACTAATCTTTAAGCACTCATGTCCCCATTAATAAGTTATGAAACCCCTGTCTGTAGAGAAATCCATTTTTATTAAACATAGTATTCAAACTTAAGATACTGGAAATTAGTTCCATTCATTAAATACACAGAAGAAATAATTTTTTTTGTTTTCCTAGTATTAACCTATCATAAGTTATTCATTTTTTTCTTTCTATTCGATTACATCAGTCTTGCTTTGTTATTCAATTTCTGTAATACTCATGGTAATTGGAGTATTTCCTCTCATTGTGCTTATTATTGTATCTCTTATTACTTTTGTACATGCATCTGTTTTAATAAGGAATGATTAAAATTGTAAAACTGATAATCTTTATGATATTTTGATTGGCTCCTTTAGTATTTATATATGACAATAAAGAAAGGATGGGAGTTTTAACCAAAACCAATATGCATAGGTTAGAGATCAGAAAATACAGAGGCAAACCCTGGGTTTATTACAATTAATGAATTCTTCCTCCTTTTGTAGTTTTCGTTATTCCTAGCAACATGTCATATAGCATGAAAGCAGCAAAATGTATTATTCTATCTCTGATTCATCTGTTCAGTTCCTACTAATAGGGGTTTGGGAAAGGACTTCCAAGTCTATACTGATATACAGCAGTTTGTCATCTGATAATAATGGGAAATCAAAGAAAAAAAATATCAAAAGGATCAATAAATTCCCTCACATTTAAACCAAACAACTAATGTTTAGAAAGAAAAGCTTCCTTTATATCCTGGACTACAAATAAATCACTGTCGAAACTAAAGTAAGTATTTTTTAATTTTTATCCTAAAAGCTTGTATATTTCATTTATCTTGTTTCCAGTCCTGCAACAGTAATACGATCAACTCTCTTCCTTTTAAAAGGAAAAATAATAACCAAATGCTAATGCCACTCTCCTGTTCAAACTATCATAAATAGCTCACTCCTATTGTGCAAATTTCACTTCTACAGGAATACAAATGAGAAAGTTCTTCCAGAATAATCAAATACAGAAAATTTTGTAAATAGACTTTCTATGCACACAAGTCATAAGTTATCTAACAAATAAATTATATTTCATCATCTCTGATCAAGACAATTCATTCTGACATAAATTAAAATTATAACTCTAGTTCTTTGATTAATGTGGGTCTTCCAGCATATAGCAAAATCCAGCTTCTCTGACTTCCAGTTTTTAAGTGGTATTTCTAATTTTGTTCATATATCTAAAATTTTCTTAAGCATATTTGGCTATTGGACTTTTTATTCAGGGAGAAATGTTTTTTCAAGATATGAAAACATTGATAGTAGTTGAATTACACAGATACAGGGCAAGAAGGAAGGAAACACTGCATGGTCAGAACATCACACAATGGTGAGAGGAGCAGGTGGTGTGATCCTCATAGTGTCACACACATTTCATAGAATGAATGAGTTTGTTTCAGCATGGAAATCTAACTGCAGTGTCTTTGTGCAATTTATACTAGAAAAGGCCTCTGGAGATCACCTCTTCCAACACCTCACCTGAAGGGTCAGCTTAGGTCAGACTGCTCAGGACTTGACCAAAAAAGCTGTGAATATTTCTGTCAGTGGAGCCTACATACCTGTGGGCCTCTGCTCCAGTTTCTGACCACACTCATGGTAATCATTCTTTTCAATGTCTAATTTAAGTGTTCCTTGGTGCAAGATGTTATTAACTGTCATCCTGACTCTGTCCACCTCTAGGCAAAGTCTGGCTCTGATTTCTGGATGCCTTCCCATTAGATAGATAGTAGAGAGCAGTAAAATCCCTCTGAGCTGCTGCTTCTCTAGGCTGAACAAATCCTATTCCCTCAGTCTCTCCATCTATGCCATATTCTCCAGCCTCATGACCACCTTGGTGGCTCTCCGCCTGACTCAGATAATTGGGACAGTGTCTCCTTTTGTATCAAGGAGCCCAAACCTGGATATAGTACTCCAAATGTGATCTCAAAAGTACCATCAGAGAAGGCACTCTCTTGTGCTACACTCTTGCTTGTGCAGCCCAGGATGCCATTGGCCATCTCTGCTGCAAGGACACACTAATGAACCACATTCAACTTTTGTCCACCAAGAGTCCCCTGTCCTTTCTTGCAAAGATGCTGCCAGGTGACTCCTGCCTGCATTGGTGAGCGGGGCTATTCATTCCAAGGTGCAGGACTTTGCAAGGTAATTTGTTGAACTTCACAATTTTCCTGTCGGCTTACTTCTCCAAACTTCTGATGAGATTTCTCTAACAGCAGCCCTGCCTTATGATTTATGAACCACTCCCTCAGTTTGATGCCATCTATGAAATTGTTAAAGGTACACTCAAAGATATCATTCATGTTGTTAATAAAAGTGCTAAAAGTGTTAGGTCTAATGTTTACCCCTTAAAACACCATAGATGATCAGCTGCCAGCCAGGCTTCATACTGTTGATGAGCCTGGTGGTCCATAAAATTTCCACCCATTTATACACTCCAGATTTCAACCATTTGACTAACAGAAGACTGTGACAGACCATATCAAATCAAAGTTCAATATATACAACATTTACTGCTCTCCTCTCCTTCACAAAAGCAGGCCTCTAATCCCAGGAAGCTAACTGGTTGGCGAGGCATGCTGCCTGTCTCTTCTTGTCTGCAAGTGCTCAGGTACGGCTTTCAGATGGATTTATTCCATAATCTCCCCCAGAACTGAGTTTAAGCTTTGAGAAACTCCTTCTTGTTCTTTTTCTTGAAAGTGGGTATATGCAGCCTTTCCACCAGGATCATGGACCTACAAGGCCAGCAGCAGACCTTGCAAGTAAAATCAAAGGTGAGGAAACAGAGGCTGAGTACTTCAACCTCCTGCAAGTACTTCAGCTTTAGATTAATCAGGCTGTTTTGGAAGAGGATGATACACACCATTAGTTTATGGAGAGTGGAGTGCCATGAGGAAGAAGTACTTAGATTCAGAGCAAGTTACTGCTATTGGAGGTCCAACAGCAGCAATAGATACTAATAAACAGAGAAGGCTGAATTTCTCTGTATTTCAGTTAGGAATATGACAATCAATTTTCTTTCTTACTGGAAATGTGAAAAATAAATTTTCAAATAAGTTTATTCAAAAAAATATGATCAATGAAATTTAAACTTTCTCAGAAAAGTCTTTGTTTATGTCTAAGAAATTCCCATTAAAAAAAGAACAGATTCCAGCTATCCAAAATAGCCACCCACACATTATCATAATTTTGAATAATTCTTGATCCTGAGTTTTTGTAATTGGTATGAATCTTTGCAGTTATTTCTTGATTTTCTGTTATCCTGATTTTATATTTTTAATGTAAAACACCAACACCTTATTTTCTGATACATTTCTCAAGGGATTTCATTTGAGGAAATTATTGTATGTGAGTGTGTGGGAGGTGCACACATAGAAAAAGGGAATAGTCCCTTCCTAGATGTTCAAAGGAAGTTAGAATATCTACATGGAGTAAACACATGTTATGTATTCAAGCAGTGTAGCTCAAAATAAACACAGGTCCTTTAACTACCTTAAGAGTGTAGATCTCCAGGTCTTTGGAAAGTAGACATTTACAACTGTTCTCTCTTTGCTAAATGGAGTGTGGTTTGGTTTGGGTTGGTTTTTTTGTGGTGGTGGGTTTTTTTTGGTGGGTTTTTTTTTTTTTGGTGTGTTGTTTTTTTTTTTTTTTGCTTGCTTGCTTGCTCTTTTAAAAGAAAAGGAATCTGGAGGAAATGGACCCCCTGTGTATAATGGTTTAGCAGTTAGAACACTCATAGGCATAAAGAATTTGATTTTAAGCCCTTCTGTGAGTGATGATGTTCAAATCCAGAGACCAGTGTCTGCTGAGACAGTACCCCAACCACCTGATTATCATCAATTCTGGATGACAGAGTGAGGAGCACATTCCACCTCATCCTGAAACTGTTTTCTTTCATTGTGAGGAAAACAATATATTGAGTCAGAGAAAGAGCATGTGAGGAAGCCCGTCTCTGTAACAGAATACTGAAGACTTTGCTCAGCAAAGGATTTGGATCCCAAAAGGGTTTTTGTGTCGTGCATTAAACGTATATTAAATAATGTGAACTGAATCTAATCCCAGAGCTGAGACCAAAATATAGTACTGTTCTTTCCAGAACAAGGACTCTAACTGCACTGGATATAACTTATATTTCTATGTTACTTTGAAAGCAGACCATTATTATTCATGATGTTTCTGGAGACTATTCAAATAAACAGCTTGAAACTTCTGGAGTAAGTGTTCTGAACCATGAAATGCCCAAGTTAAGATGGACAACAGCTCAAAGTCCAGATTCATCTCAAGAGACTTGTAAATAGAGGATCATTTCTCTAACGATTTCTTAAATCTGACATTTAATTTATGAAGAACTTTGAGCAAGTTAAGGAAACCAATCTGGGGAAGTCTTATTCCTCAGTGTTTTCTTATCCATTTAGAAAATTGCAATCAGTATTTAGGGTATTTTCCAGAGGGGAAAAAGAATTATTATCTAGGTCTTCTTCTGTTGACTTTTAAAGTAGGAGCAATAGGTGAGCTATGAACCAGTGCAAATCCCATGTATTAACCCATGAAATAAGCAAGCAAAAAATTGAGTCCATGAAGCTGTCTCTAAGGAAAGCAAATACTCTGAAGGCCTGAATTCAAAGCTTATTTTGCTGAAAATATTTACCATGGATTACAGCAAATTACGTGTGAAGCAAACACTTCATAAATGACATATGTACATATATATATATATATACATACACACACGAAATCTTTATAAATGGACCAACAGGGAAGGAAGCCTAATTGCTGAAATATGTAGGTTTTAAGATATTACAAGAGCTAACTTAACAGATAATTAGGCATAAACCTTATTCAAACATCAGATGTGAAGCTGTGAGCTAGGATGGTGCTCATTTTGATTGCAGCTGGAATTCTCATGATAAGTAAGAACTGAACTTTCAAGGAACACTGATAAAAGAGCCCTTTTTTCATCAACCAGTCTCTGATGTTAATTTGCATTCACAAAAGTGTAGCAGATAGAAGTTCTTAATTTTTTTACAAAGTTTCTGCACAGGTTAGATCTAATTTTTGCCTGATTTTCTTCCCCCACTGTTAGATGGACCACCCCATTCACTACCTGGTAGTTAAATTAATTCTGTGTGAATAAGGTAGAAAGTTCATCCACTTCAAATCTTTTTATCACTTCCTTTGATTTTTCTTACCCTAAACTCTTCATCTTAGACTGAAAGCCTTGGTTCTAAAAGCCTAATTATAAAGCAAAAACTTGTATTGCTTTAAATCATTCAGAGGTTTTCAGAAGCTCCTGAACGTTACCACATTCCCTGTAGCTTGCTTTTGATATGCTTTCTACTTGTTCTCTGTGGTGAGAACAATCTTTCTGTTTTCTGTTTCTAGAGCAGCAATGAAAATAGGGATCAGGACCACCACAGGGACATCTAAATACTGGTAAAAAGATCTAAACCACTTTACTACGAAGATGTTAGGAGAGTTGGGGTTGCAGAAGAGAAGGCTCTGGGGAGTCCTTAGAGAAGCCTCACAGTGCCTCAATGGAGCCTATAAGAAGCTGAAGAGGGACTTTTGATGAGCACATGTAGTGATAGGTCAAGGAGTAATTGCTTTAAAAGAGGGCAGGTTTGGGTTACATATTAGAAGAAATTCTTTACTGTGAGTGGTGAGGCACAGGAACAGGCTGCCCAGAGATGTCGTGGATGCATCATCCCTAGAAGTGTTCAAGAGATTCAGGCTGGATGGGGCCTTAGAAACCTGATCTAGTGAAATATGTCCTTGCCCACAGCAGGGAGTTTGGAACTCGATGATCTTTCAGGTCCCTTCCAACACAAACCATTCTATGATTGTATGTTTCCTGAACTAAGCAAGCAAAGACCACCCTTGAAAGACTTTCAATTTAGAGATTATTTTTGAAACGTCACAAGCATTAAAAAAGCCATAACCCCATCTTTAATGGTATTTCTAGTATTTCCCACTTTGTGACAGGACAGAAACCAAAAGTGGGAAAGAACAAAAAAGTCAATATTTTCAGATGCATATACTTTGCAGCATTTATGCTAGTCTGAGCTAAGTCATTTGCTTCTGTTTGTTTCTGTTCAGTTACAGCCATAGTGACCAAGAAAATCAGAACTTTGTGTCTCAGCATTCCCTTGTTTCGTGGAGCGAGTACTCCAACACCGGAGAACAAGCTGAGACAGACCACAGCCTTAGTTCCTTCTTTCAGCACCAGGTAATAAGAATAACAAACATCACGTACTAAAAGTAATTGTGAGTAGAATTACTCCCTCAGAACACATTACATCTAATGACATAATTCACTGAACAAGAAGCTAGAGAGGAATTTAGGAATCTTGAGTTTTTCTGTCAGAAATTCACAATGTGTACTCGGACAAATAAAGTCACCTCTGTTGGTTGTCTGTGACCATTCTGCCTCTAGTTTTCCCTTTCTTTTAGTTAGTTATCAAGTTTTATGTCCTGTTCCATGCCTGACACAATGGGATAGTGCTCTTAGCTGAAGTCTGACAGGGCTCCTGTACCAGATCATGTAGGGGTCCTTCAATACCTTGCAATTTAACTGACCAAGTTATATAGGGTCTTTTATTTACAAGTTTTGACCAATAACAGTTATCAAGTATACTGTCATCATTGTCTATGTTATCTGTACTACTTTAATGTAATAGTTGCCTGATAAATTCTGTCTTTTGATATCCTGTTTAAAATTACTTACTGCAACAGTGCAAATAGTGCCAATAGCAGAAGAGAATGTTGACAGAAGAATGAATTATGATGAAACTGCTTGTGGCAACATTACCTTACTGCAGTAGATATGTTTTATATAAAAGTACACTTTTTATTCATTTCAAGGATTTTTCTGGAGGAATCCCATAGGTTATTCTTAAAGACAGTGGAGACATGGACTTTTACGAGCTTCCAATTCTAAGGTTTCCCAGTGTGGAGTTTCCAAAAGCACATGTTCATCCTTTAGTACAGTTCCTAGTATTGAATGTCTTCTGGGCATTGTACTTTTTTCTGCTCTATTCATTTTAACAAAAGGGATGAAATCTTTCTTAGTTTCTTGAATTTTTTGCTTTTTGCATTCAGATTTTCCCATTCACGTTAGCGAGGAATGGATTTTGCCTGCAATGAACAATAAATCCTTATTCCAAAAATCCTTTCAGCCTGAGCTGTTGCAAGTTTAGTTGGAGTTACTAAATTTGGAGCTGATTCATTTTCCCTTTTCACTACTTAATATCCCCAGTAAAAACCTAACAATGGTTTAAGAACTTGGTAAGACCAAGGGTGATGATGATCACTCCTTACAATGATCTTAGACTGCTGGTGGCAAACCCTGACAGAGCAGGGGAAAGGTCTTTGCTATCTCATTGCTTTCTGTTTTAATTACTTTGTTGCTTCCGTTGTTGTACTAGATTTTAACAGATTTATTTTCTGAAACTCACAGGGCAGGAAAGTACTATTACTCATACTTTACAGATGGAATTGGTAAACACTGATAAGCAATGAAACTTTGGACATAATTAGATATATTTGGATATAACTCTATTCTAGATACAGCTTTCAAAACCAGATCACATTGCAAATATCTGTTATGATAGTCTTCAGTATAATTTGATCATGCCTTTGATCAGCAGAATGGATATTACAACAACTCTTATAAACTTGTAGGTCTTTTTTTTATCTGTTCTTCTTGCTTAAGGTTTAGCACTGGATTTTTTAATGTCATTTCCTGGTTCGTTTCATGCATTATTATAACATATTTTAAAATACACTGATTTTTCATCCTAAATGGCCTGATTATTTTCTACAGGTTTCCCATTGTCACTCATCACAAATTTCTAAGAAACTTACTCTAGTATATACAGCTTAACCTAAAACTTATGCCAGTCTATGTGCCTTCCATCCACTCTAGGCCCTATGTTACAGGTGGGAAGGCTTTGGCCAAATCTCTTTTCTTTCTCTTTTTCTTTTTTTTATATTTATTCTTTTTTTTTCCTCTTAACCTCAACAAGATCAAAAATGTTTCTCTATCATAATCTAACTGGAGAAGGTTTAAAATAGAAAGGTATATTTAATTAGCTTAATGTGTCATACCATTTTAGTAGAAGTACAGAGAGCTGTGGGGTTTGAGAGCCTTGCAGTGACACCTGCCAGAACCAGGACTGCTCCAGAGTGCCATCTTGTGTCCCTGTGAGCTGAACTCCCACACACCAATTTATCCCCCCAGCAGCACTGAGTGCTGGTGGTTCTCTCATGTTTATTCCTGTATCCTGTGAAGATAGTATGAATTCAGAAACAGGCAGCTCGAAAAGCAATATCACAGAATCACAGAAAGAGTGAAGTGGGAGGGCAGCTCTGGAGATTGGTTGGTTTAACCCCACCTTCTCAAAGCAGGGTCACCTAGACCAGGCTGCTCAGGGCCATGTCTAGTCAGGGTTTGACTCTCTTCAGGAAAGAAGACTCCACAGCATCTCTGGGCAACCTGTTCCAGTGTTTGATCACTGTTAGAGTGAAGAAAAATTTTCTTATGTTTAGGCAGAATTCCCTTGAGTTCAATTACAATTCATTGCCTCTTGTCTTTATCTCCACCATCTCATGGTCCCTGTGGCCAAAGCTGCTCCCAGCTTTCAAACTCCAGCTAGTACTTCCTTGTTTGTAATTCTTAGCTCCAGACAGGGCATTTTCCCTTCATCAGATCTATGACCTAACAAAAGTTTAAAAAGTTTTGACCAAAGCCTTCCAGAAAATTTCTGGGCTGCTTATGCCCTACTGTGTAATTGCTCTAGCCGGTCTATTTCTTCTTCCTGATCAGGTGGTGTGATACCCATCACAGTGCCACCCCTTATCCTGAATTATGCTGTCTTATCTGGTTCATCATCCTTCCCCAGGCAGAACTCCATGCATTCCCCCTGTTCCCTCACATGAAGGGCAATTATCCCTTCTTCACTGTCCCAGCCTGTCCTTCCTAAAGAATCATTATCCATACATGGAAGTACTCCAATAAAATAAGTTATCCACCATCCCTGATTCCAACGAGATCATAGCCTGGCAACTGCAGACCAAACTCTGATTACTCCTGTTTGTTCCCCATGAGGTACTTCACAGTAGCACAGAGTCATGAGGATTTCATAGAAACTGAAGGTGTCAAACAGGACCAGACCCAGTGCTGACCTCTGGGTGTACACTGGTAATGAGTGGAATCCAAATAAACTTCATGCCACTGATCACCACCCTCTGGCACCAGCCATTCAGCCAGTTTTTGCCATAACCCTCTGTGTGCCCACCCAGCCCATAATTCATCACCTTCTTTCTCTGTGAGGATCTTATGGGAGGCAGTGCCAAAAGCCTTACTGAAGTCAAGGTAGACATTACCCACAGTTCTCTCCTCGTTCACCAAGCCAGTCATTTCACTGTAGAAGATTGTCAGGTTGGTCAAACATGACTTCCTCTTTTTAAATCTATGCTGACTGCTCCCAATTGCCTTCTTGTCCTTCATGTGCCTGGAAAACATCTGCAGGATTAACTCAGAAACCTGGAAGAAAGGTTATGAACATACTTAGAAATTGTTTTTAATGAGACTAGGGACTACTCTTTTGTTTCCAACCAGATTTCAGAACAATAAAATCTAGAAAGCTGAAGGACAGAGTAGTCTAAAACTTCATCTCATTGTGTGTTGTGTGACTTTAGCAGTTCATTTAGCTTCCTCAGGACAGACTAAGAACAGTTACAACTACATCTGAGTCCAGCATGTCAGTCTCTGACTGCCAAAAATACAGATTGAAACATACAAACCTAATCCAAAGTAAACTATAGAGATGTATTTCCAGCACAAAATGTGCACATATACAAAACCAAGACTGTTTGAAGACCTCCACACTCTTACCATCTTATCATTGCCAGTGGAATTCAGAGTACAAAAAATGTACCAAGAGTATCAAGGGACCTGTGCTGGGTGTTTGTGACAATTAGTTTACAGTCCTTGGTTGCCTTTTGTAAAGCAGCATTTAAGATAAGCCCTCACACAGGCACCTAACACCTGATTTGCCTTGGGATGCTTTTTATTTGTTTTGGCTGAGGTCACAGCCCCAGATGACCCATTCGATTTTAAACTTGGAAGTCTCAAAATTGTTTTTAAGATAAGTTTCCATTGACCAGCCTTTTGTGCCATCAGTGTCATCTGCAGATTTTTATAATACAAGCATCTGTAGCTCATACCTGAGCTTTCCAGGCTGGTAAATGAAAACTCTATCTACTCAAAGTCAGTTCTGTATTGAGTTTGAACACTGAAATTGAAACAACATCAAAACCACAACTTTTTCGGTTGCTGACCAACCTGATATGGACAGTAGGAGCAAATTCGTATCTAGGGACAGGAACCCCTTCATCTACCCCTGCCTAAAGCAATTTTTACTAGACAGATTCCTAAGTCTCTGAAAATATTTACACTCACACAAATTCCCATAAAGTAAGGGAACGCTGTTTTTCCTGTTCCTAGAGGGGAACTGAGGAACAGAGGAGTTAAACAATTTGTTCCAAGACACACAGGAAATTTGTGTACAGAACAGGAAATGAAATGCAGTAAGCTGAAGCCCATTATTTTATTCACTTCCTTGTAAAAATGATCTTTCACCATTTGCACCAAAGTAGGCATAAATTAGAATTTCCTCCTTTCTTCTAATCTTGGAAGGTCTTATACAGATGCAGGGCACACCTGCTTCTGTCTTAATGAATATGACGGCAAGTTCTAAATCCTTCTTGATAATGTCCATTATCCTCATAATTGAATTTTTCTTGAAAAAAGCTGAATTTCATTTTCAATTCCATTTACCTCCTGTTATGCTTTTCTTTGTTTTATCTTAACTTTGAAGCTTAGCATTATTGTTCACAGATTTGCTCATGAAAGTGAAAAGTAAACAGACATTATGCCAAAAAGCAATATTTCAAAACTCACTTATTAACACAACATTTGAAAGAAAATGAATTTCATACTTTAAATATCCACAGACTCTGGATGAAAATATATTAGTTCTGCTATTCTTTTCTTTCAATTTTTCTTTCAAAACTTAATTCTATTATATAGTAGGGGGAATATTTTTAGAATATTTGTCATCTAGCCCTTCATTATGGTTTGGGGGTTTTTTAGGTCCTAGTACCTCCTTTCCCTTTATGTGTTTTCTGCCAGAATTCAACATTTCATTCCAGACTTCTGTTGTGTGCGTATCCGGTGAAGTCAGTGGACCTCTGGTTTTGATTCCTCAAACCATTTAATCATCTACCCGGTGAATTTAAACAGTTTAAGTCCCTTTAGGATTAAGTTAAACTAGAGCACATACACAAATGTTTTTGCCAGACCATGCTATCCCTTCATCTTTTTAGTCAACCATGTGCATTGATATATGTCAAAGACTTCAAATTTGGCTTGATTTTTATGTTCGCTAGAGATCCACTGAACAAATAACAGTTCATGAGAAAATGAGATGGGGTTTCAAAGCTTTGAATGTTTCACTAAGACTATTATTGATGTTGAAATAACTAGACTGTTTCAATTAATTTATTTATCAATCTAAAGAACAGATCAGATCATTGGCTTTATATTAAACTAAAAGTACAAATTTCTGACCAAAAAAAAAATGTTTTTGTACAAGCAGCTGTCAAAGTAGATTACAAAGAAAATTGAATTTCAGCTCTAACTACTGTGATCAACACATTGTTTCTATGTATTCTTCCTCATGAAATTTTTGAAATTTTAAATTTACATCACAGACGTAAATTTAAATTTAAATTTTCCACCAATATCCTAGCCTAAAAAAGAGAGGCTGGAAATCTTGACAGGCTTTCTTGTGGAAACTACAGTGCCTTCTATTCTTATTCTCATTGGAAGTACTACAGATAACTTGTTGTGTTGTGTTTGTGACTGTTTTAATTGCTTGATTAGAGCAACATGTAGAAGCCTAGCTGCAAAGAGGGCTCCATGACACTGGGAGTTGCGTAACACACAGCTTTGCTTTCTTCCCTTTTGGAGAGGAATAAGAGATTCAGGGAGTGAAAATAAAACAAAACAAAAAACAACAACAATGACCAAAAGAGAACCCAAACAAAATCTGACGAACTCCAAGAGAGAGAATGATGCTGTGCATTCATCTACAAAAAGGTAGTTCTTCTTTCCAGTCTTTCCTTTCAAGACTGGGAATATTACTTTTACCAGTCATGACTGGATAACACTCACTATGGTACAGCAAATCACATATATTGGGTAACTGTCTTAGAGGCTGACTGTAGCTTCTTCATGAGAGAAATTTTTGCCTCACTAAACTGAAGAGTGAATTAAAATTCCCACTTCATATGAATGCACCAACCTGTTGTTACATGAAGCCAGGCACCAGAGGCATGGAAGTCTTTAAAGTAAGAGCCTATTTTTCAAGGAGTAATTGTAGACATCCACTTTTATAAGACAATTATGCAGCCAAAATACCTGCAGAAGCAGCAAAGAAGGCTGGTATTCCACAGACGATCTTATGTCAGCATTAACCCTCTAGGGATAATCTTCTGTTCATTTCAACTCTATCCTTCACCTTCTAGCTGTCAAGACATCTTTAATATTTTTACTCATACATGTAATTTTCTTTGTGCAGTGTGTAGTTATATTTCCAGCTCCAGGTTTTAAAGCTTAATCTAAGGACCAGGAGCCAAAATTTAAGCATTGCAGCACTGGACTTAAAAGCTCCACATCCCCTTATTTAGTTGAGTCCTAACTGAATTCCCTAGGATCAGCCAGGAAATCTGTGGCAAAGTCAAAAAAGATATATCAGTCTCCAGAAACTTGGGCAAAAGGCCATTGTTTCTATCACTGTAGGTTAAAGATTTTAGTCCAAGCTGGAATATGGAAGTGGGGAAAAAATAAGTCTCCAAGCACTTTCAAAGAGTAGTCAGAGGGATCCTAAAAGCAAGCAAAGCTGCATATTGATCTTTAGTTTTTCACAAATTCCTTGACTTTTCAGTATATATGAGAGCTTCACAACTGGGAGCAATTATGGACAAAAATTATTACATGATGTATGAGTCAATATACAAATGATCTTTGGGAAAGGAGGTTCTTGAATGAGAGTTTTGGCATATGAAACAGTATAAAAAGTACTGCGTGGTTTGATTGTTGGGGGAATTATATACTGGTATGTGACACCTTTGGGAAAAGTTCTGAGAAGTAGGTCAAGTGCCATGAGTCTATAGCAGGCTGGTTACTTATTCATTGGGATCAGCTGCTCTGAGCTTCAGGAAGTTCAGGTCTCAGCAGCTGCTGTGTAATCAGGGCACAAAATACTTTACAATGGCTCACTATAAAAGATTGGAATTGATTGAGAGGGCCTGAGTTATTGTCCTCCTGTGATTGCAATATGCAACATATAGAAAATTCTCTCCTGCTTAAGCCTTTCCTTTATGTTTCTAGTGTTCATGAAATTGATTTTAAGCCACCAAGGGTTTCTCCCCTCCCTTTCCCATGTCCCCACAATAATTTCTGGTTCCAATTTAAGGTTTTTTTGTTGGTTTGTTGGTTTTTTTTTTTTTTTTTAATAAAAATGTTTTAGATGGATCTAGTACTTGTGAAAGTTGCCAGCCTATTTGATCCTGGACTGGGGGGATGGTAAACCTTAAGCATTGAAAAGAGCTAGGACCTCACAGGAGGAAGAGGCCTAGAAAGCAATTGATAACTTGGTGAAAAAGAATAGTAGTGCGGGATAAAGCAGCAGATTACCTGATCAAAACAAAGCTGAAAATCCTGTCTGCCTCAAGTAGGATCCTAAGGAGTCAATGGATGGCCAATATATATCCAACTACCACTCTGGCAGATTACTTAAACTGAAAAAGGAGCTGAAACAGTTTTTCTGCCAAATACCACTTCTTTGGTGAAGGGCAAGAGGTGGAATCTGAAGAAGGGTGGGTGATAATATGCCTCTATTTTTTGATTTGGCAGCCATCAGTGTTCCTTAGATCCCAGTGAGAACTCACGCCCCACCTCCCTCTTCTCATCCTTACAACTGGCCTAAAGTCTAGTTTACAGTCATCTTAAATATTCTGAGATCTCACTGAGACCCTTTCTCTGCTGAGGCAAGGTATTGTTTCATAATAACAATGTGACCATTGCCAGTAACAATTGCCATTTTGTTGTACATGTTTATGTCTTAAAGACACCTGGCAAAGGCAAATGGAAGCAAAGAAAAAGTTAGTTAGTGCTAAATAGCTACAGTGCCATCATGGAAATCATCACATGGATACACACATAACACCACTTGTGCAAGGATCTCCATTGTCTTTACACAAGTAGGGAAAGAACAGTACCATTTTAGTGATTATAGGAGAGACCTGTATGGGCTATTAGATTGGGCCCAGGTAATATACCCAGTTATTAGAAGCACAGGAACACGAAGCTAGGGTGAAATCCTAACACTACAGAAATTACTGGGAGACTTGTCATTTTTGTCATGAGGGCCAAAACTGTATATTCATACGTTCTGTCAATGATTTAACCATAGAACAATTCTTTTTATTCAAATCCATTTCTATGCACAAAACCAGACAGCTTCATAAGAAACCTAAAATTGTTTCTTTCATATATTAATAATAATTTACATTGATATCCTGGCTTGCCTGTGCTTACACATCCAGCTACTCATAGAACTCCAATTATCACTCTGTCTGACTACCTCCTATGTTAAAATTTGACACAAATTAGAAAGGTCTTTTTGTTACCAGTGGCAAGACATGTATAATCCTAAGTCTTTGCCATGTCATACCCCTAGTTGTTTTCCTTCCCTGTGAATAAAAGGGGCTAAGCTGGGTGAGAAACAGGATAAATACAAGCCAGTTCATTATTTGTTTCTTAGGATTGTCATAGGCCTTATCCATAAAAAGAGAGGAAAGAGGGTAGCAACAGACACAAAGAAGATGTGCCAAGGAAGTGTTTGTCAGCCTAGTCCTGATTTCTCATGGTGTTACAAAGGGTGGCCCTATGGCTGTAGTTTAGTTAATGCATTCTGAGAGAGCCCTTTATTTCCTTCACTGCTTGAAACTAAGACAGCAGCTCTAAAATCAGAATCACATTCCCACAGAATCAGGCAAACATTGCAAGTCATGGCATTTTATTTATTTGATCCTCTATAAGTTTGTGTAGTGGTTTAAATCCAGCGGGCAAATCACTCCCATATAGTCACTCACTCTCCCCACGCAGGGATGGGGAAGAGAATCAGAAGAGTAAAAATGAGAAAACTCGTGGCTTGAGATAAGGACAGTTTAATAGGTAAAGGAAAAACCATGCATGAAAGCATAGCAGAACAAGGAATTCACTTACCACTTCCCATGAGCAGGCAGGTGTTCAATCTGCCCCAAGAAAAGCAGGGCTCCATCACACATAACAGTGGCATGGAAAGACAAACCCCATCACTCAAACCTCCTCCTCATTCCTCCTTCTTCCCCCAGCTTTATATGATGATCGTGACACCATAATAGTGTAGAATATCCCTTGGGGCCAGTGGGGTCAGCTGTCCTGGCAATGTTCTCTCCCAGCTTCCCAAACACCCCCAGTCTCTGCACTGGTGGGGTGAGAAGCAGAGAAGGCTTTGACTCCATGTAAGCACTGCTCAGCAATAAGAAAAACAACCTTGTGCTATCAACAGTGTTTTGAGCACAAATCCAAAACCATAGCCCATACTAGCTATTATGAAGAAAACCAACTCTATCCCAGCCAAAACCAATAAATTTGTCACCCCTTCTTCCCTACCATTTACATCATGTCCAGGTCCCACACTATCTAATATAACCTAGTTAACAACCACCCCACTTCCCAAGCCTTGATATAATACAGAACATCGCTCCTTTGGTCTATAGACTACATATAAAATGCCCATAAAATATCCACTGAGTTCATTTAGTTCATGACTTTGGGTTCCATCTGTTATGGTAGTCACTCAGAACAATAGAGGTGGTCTGTTCTGTGGAATTACTGGGCACCAAAAGCAGCTCAGGTTAAGCTGCACTTGCACTTCTTGTAAGGCTTCTCTTTCCATGAGAAAAGTCATGTGAATCCTGTCATAGTAATTCCCATTGTGTTTCCATTACAGCCTTAACCCCTGGTCCTTTTGGACCAGACCACAGTGTTTACCATTGCAATGAACTCCTTCCCTTGCTCCTGCTCTGGCTTAGACTTAGCCACAGACTGCAGCCCCTTAGGACTGTACCTGCTTCTTGGAGCCTTCTCTGTGAGCCCCAGTCTCTCCAGGAGTATAACTGCCGCAGCAGAAGTTTGGTCACAGTCACTTTAGGACACATCTCTTTCCAGCATAGCCTTCTCCATGGGCCATGAAGCCTTTAAAGCTCCAGCTGGATATAAACCTTACCAATGGCTGCAGTCCCTTCAGGTGTGAATCTGCTCCAGCTTGGTCTTATTGTGGCTGCAGTTAGGGTGTCCTGTTCTGGGTTTATCTTGGGCTTATCTGTGACCACACACTTTGAGGTGCTCCAGCATGACCTCATGTGAGAGCCTGGACTGATAGTGATTAATGACTCAAACATTCAACCAGGTGCTGTAAGAGACTATGGGTGCTAATGGCTCAAATAATAGGCTGGGTGCTTCTCTAGTGATGCACAGAGTAGCCTCCCAGGTGCACAAGGGCATGCACATCTGAGGCTACAAGCTGGGTTTTCAGATAAGGGAAGAGGTTGATAAGAGGTGCTTAAAATAGAATCCTGTGGGGCGGGGTACATCCCTATCATGCCAATGTCCTTCCTTACATAATGACTCAGCTGTGAAAACTCCCCTCTAAATGCTGACTAAGAGGCAGCTGCAACATCTTGGAGGGTGTCAAGACTCCCGAAGAGTCCTGCAATTCACAACTTTACATAGGACAGTGTGAAACTCCCCGGCCCGGGGGAGGTACCTGGGCATTCCCACCTGAGGCTGACCATAATATAAACCTAATGGACATGGTGTTTTGTAGACTCCTTCCCTCCTGCCATTTGATGGATACAGTCTGCAACCAACACCTTGACAAGACTGCAACCACTGAGAAGATGAGGGTCAACAGGATGCTGGAATCTATAGAATGGTGATATTCTTCCTACTTGTTCTGTTTATCTGTTACTCTCTTTCTCTCCACTCCTTCTCTATCTCTCTCTACCTAACATTTACTCTTAAATAAAAATCCGTACTATTGATTTTGGCATATAGTCTCATTTGCACCTTAATTTGAGCAAAGGCATCTCTAATAATTTTAATAATTGCATCTCAACACCTCATGAGAAACTGCTGACAGTTCAAGGTGGACATGGTGTACCATGGGCTTACCCAGAGACACACATGTTTGAGGTGTTCTTTCTCCAGTGTGGACTTATCCTTGGGCCACAGTCCCTTCAGAGGTACAGCCAGTGTGGCACAGACATAACCACAGCCACTTTGAGATGCACCTGCTCTGACATGGGCTTATCCACTACCACAGATGCTTCAGGGTGTCCTGCTCCTGCATGGACACATCCACAGGTCACAATCCTCTTGACCCGAGTTCCCACTGCAGTTCCAGCCTGTCCTGTACAGGAGCACAGAAGTAGCAGTGATGCTGACCACCCAGCCCAGGTGTGCCACCAGGTGTTATCCCAAGCACAGCAGAGGGGGCTGTTTGGCATCACAGCTCTACAGAAAGCAGTGAAAGCAAAATGCAGCCAGTAACCAGCACTAGTCTCCAACACACAGTGAGGCAAGGAAGTTCCATTGTAAGTACAGGAGACAGTCAATTAAAAGCCCCACACTGGGTGCCAGAAGGGACTGTCACAGTTTAACCAGCTAGCAACTCAGCCCCACACAGCTGCTCACCCACTCCACCATGGTAGGATGGGGAAAAAAATCAAAAGGGTAAAAGTGAGAAAACTTGTGGGTTGGGAGTGAAGTGTGTTTGTCTTTCCTGCCTCAAACATGAATTAGCATAAATTCCAGGACTGGCAAGTAACTAAACTGTGAATACATGTCTGTGAACAAGAGTGCAAGCAGGGAAGAGATCCTAGCACAGTGTGATTTCATATGAGTATTTTCAATAGTATTTATAAATTCAAATATGAAAATAAAGGCACCAAGGAAGAAAAACAATCTCACCCACCCTCCCTATTTCAATCCTTTCATATCTGTTAGAACAAACAGAGCTACAAAGTAAGAACATCTGTAGATAAACCCTAAAAGGGACATATGTGTTCCACACCTAACCACAGCAGGGTGTCACTGTAACAGCTTGCTTACTTACTTATCACGTCCAAGTCCATATGGTGCATTTCTGCCTTAATTGGACATTTCCATGCTTTTGTTGATTTCTGTCAAAACCTTAATGATATTTAAATATTCTTTTGCTGATACCAAAATTTTTTTATTTTAAAGAATTTCAAGCAAAAAATAAATTCTGGAGTAGGTGTTCAAAACATTTTAGTGACCTGAGAGATTCTCTAAAACAGACAAAAATGCCATGTTATTTGGCCTACATTCATATTTAATTTCTTGCCAGCATTCAGCCTATACTGCTCCAAATCAAATAAACCACCAAGGCCCACACAGTGAGAGAGGGTCCATTATAGATCATGAACAGCTCAGGGTGGAAGTGCCAAAGTAAAAGAACAGATAGTATTGAAAGACAGCAAATAATGTTTGCCCCATACTCTCCACATTTAGTGCACTTTTCTTAGATAGTCTGTTTTATTTGGGCACTCTGAGAAGTAAGAATATGAAAAATAAGTGGTTTTACTAGCTTTGTCTGGATGTAGAGAGTTATTTTGGTAGAAAGGTGGGCAAAGGGAAGTGTAAAGGGGGTTCAGGCATTTTCCAGAGCCTGGTGCACAGCTTCAGCAAGCTGAGCCATAAAAGGGTGAGTACCAAAAGAGTGTGTTATGGGTAGACCTAGCTAAGAGATAGCATCGATCCTACTGAGTCTGAGCCAAGAATAAAAGGTTCTGGAGGAGCTGTCATGGATAAAATACAGTCTTCCTAGTCTTCCTAGCTAGATTATTGTCATATGCTAATTTCCTTGTCTACAGGCCTGAGCAGCAGGAAGGTGGACTTTTTTCTGCTTTGCTAGCAGTGGGGGAAAAGTCTGGAGCTTTTGGATCCTGACAATCCCAGTATCTTTGGCTAAATAAAAGCAGCGGTCCTTGTTAAAATATAGATCTTGTGAAGAAACACATAACACAGATACACAATTACAGAGCAGTATACAGATTCTCCTCTCCCTTTAAACTGAGAATAATATGAATACAGACTTAGGTAATGTTTCCTAAAAGAAACTGGTCTTCAGTACACCCACAGCAACCTTATTTCTCCTTAGTTCCAAGTTCCTTCCAGCAGATATTCCTTCATGAATAGGGAAACTGGATAAATTTTTTAACAAACAAAGAGAAAAAAATGGCAAGGGTGAGTAAGAAAAACCATGTGTGCCCTGCAGTGTGCAGGATGTCAGTGAGAGTGAGGGAGATGAAGTGTAACACTGTCTTTTTTTCAGACCACAGTAACTAGCAGTAGACACCTCTCTACCACACAAACCCAGTTTAGATACAAGGAATGATCTCTGCAGGGAATGTTTCATGAAAGAAGAACTTAGCCATGATCACATCTTTCACAAACCAAGTTCAAGCATTTTTCTCCCTTCCCACAGTTTGGATTTAAGCTGACTTCAAAATGCAAACATCCTACGCCCAATTTCTTTGCAAAAACACAAGAACAGATTGCAGATTTGATTTTAAAGGATCAGGCATCTAACATAGCTCATGCTACAGAGCCCAGATGTGGCCAAGAGAAAAGGCTTATTTTTTTTTCTGTGTACAAGTTTCACACTTGACTGTTCTAACTTCTGTGTTCAAGACTAGGGAACTCTCACAGATTATTAGAGTTCAAAGATGAAGTTAAAACATAATGAATCCTGATAAAATCTCATAGATTATCCTTGGGGTAAAGCACCAATCAATTCAAGGTTTTAATCCTTTTTATAAAAATAAGAGGGTTTTTTAAGGTGTTTGAAGTACTTGACTCTACCCCTTGGCTTCTTGTAATTCCACCTTCTGAACTTCTTAACCAAGATTTCAGTAATTTAAATTGCAGAGTAATTCAGGACCCATGAGATGTAGCATATATCAAATCCCTCTCTAATATTTTCCTAACCTCATGCAAGCTCTTTTTAGTAAAAAAGAAATCTCAAAAGACACAAGGTTCTTAAAGTACTACTTAGTTGAAATTACCTTGCCTTTGCTCACAACAGCAAGCCACAAACTATCACAACTCTCTTTCAAGTAATCACTTAGACATCTGAGAGGAGTAAAGAAATATGCATTGCAAGGGAACTTACTTAAGTATCTTCAATTCTGTTCTGTTATGAAAACAGAATTGTCTCTAATGTGGGTGAGTTGAGCAGTTTCATATCTTCCTCCTCTGTGGATCATCTGGAAAGCCTAAACAAGGCACCTGTTCCTAACGCCCCTGAGGACAGGAGCCAGTAAGTGATATCTGAAGCTGTTTAATTTGTGAAGGGCACTATGAATGCAATACAGTATGGCATTCAGATCTGTTCAAACACTTGCCAAACAGGTTACTGCCACATCCTGCTGAAATCATAGTATTCTGCTTACAGGACTTTCCCTGGAAATTGAAAAACTGCAGCATCATCTGCCCAAATAGATACAAATCTACAGCTCCCACCTCTTCAGAGAGTGCCCTTGCTCCATGGCTTTCATTGAAGCTGTGCCATTTCTTTGCAGCCAGGAGTGTGGAATTTGTTTGGCCTGCAAAGAAAATTGCAAAGGGGAGACTGTTTCTGTAATCTAATAGGCAAAACACTCTAGTGGAGAGGAGAGGAAGCTAAAATAATCCTTTCCTGAGGGCTTGCTTAGAATATGTATTTTCCATGTAACAGTTTTAGGATAAAATCCATTAGCAACTTTGGAAGGAAACACAGGAATGTTCCTGTTTCCACAATAGACACATCTCACTGTCTCAAAGTTGGCCTTTCCTTTTTAATTTTTCTTTCTGGCCCCAGTTCTTGCACCATTTCTTGCACCATTTCTTGCACAAGGACTTTGTTTTAATGGACAGATGTAAGACTGGCATGGCATAAGACTAGTCAATTGATGGTGAATTAGACTGTCTTGTGATAAAAAAGGATGTTCAATATTTAGAACAACATTTTGAATCCTGAACTCATCTAGTGGGTACACAAAGGCACCTCACTCACAGCTGCAAAGAAGTATCAAAGCCTAGGGGAGCACAGGGTACCAAACACACTCAACATTTCCTAGCAGCTGGCTTAGATGTCTTCTGGAAGTCAATAAAAGTAGTCACTTCTACATATTCTTAATATTATTTGAGTTGATAAATTTCACCTCCGGAATGTCTTTATAAACTTTACCTACAAAGAAGCAGCAAACTCATATGCTAGCTTTGGTCCTCACTGCAACTTTGGGAAAATAAAATATCCCAACTTAAATGCTTAAATCTATTTCTGAGAGAACTAAAAATAATGTCTAAAATTGTAGACTCCATAAAAAGGCAGGAATGCCTGCTTAAGAGTGAATTTCAAGCTGACATGAAATTTTCAAGTGCCATCCTAAAGGTTTTTTTAATCCACCAAACAGGGAGATCTGTAGCTACAGGTAAATTCACCTTGTTTGCCTTACCCTCTGATGGTGCTATAAGCAAGAAAGTGCTATTACAAATAACAGCTATAATTCAAATTCAAACTCAGAGCTTCAGCCATATTCTGGAATGTGTGCAAATCTTTAGAGTTTTGCATATAAAGTCCCATGAGGCTCACAAAGCCTCAGAATATTTTACATGAAGGAACTATTCCTCTCATACAATATTTGCTGTATTATCTGAAATACAGTTTGTCCCATCTTCCAATTTGAAATGAAATTTTCATGTTTTTCTCCATTACCTCTCCCTATATTACCTAGGCCACAAAAAGCATCGGTCATATTCACACAGGAGAGCTTGCCAAATAGAAGTGGCAGTATTGTGTCCTGAAAACCTGAATTTCTCTGTTCTCAATTTTCCTGTTCTCCTTAGGGTGACCCAAACTGGAAACAGGTGACAGCATTGTTTCTGATGCCACAGGTCCTAAAGCTGAAATACAAAGATCTAATCTCTCCATACTAAATGAAAACAAACCAAAAGCTGCTCTCATTGATATTGGCTATAAATAAGGCAAGATTTGATAAAACAGGAAAAGAAATATCTCTGCTCTGGCCTTGGAGAGTTAAGACATCAGAAGTATCTTTCAGGGGTCTGTCCCTCTGAGCTTGAAAAACCTTTTGGCGTTTGGAGCCTCTAACTTTAGCTCTGGTTTTAGCCATGTCAGTGGCGTGGAGCCATCCTCATGCTGGACATATCCGGCCAGAGTATTTGGGAAAAAGTGAGCTTTACCAACAGGATAGCATATGACAAACGTTCATCAGATATCTTTTCGTGTTACATTTATGATGTTTGGATTTGAGACATATCTGTGTTCCATTGAGAATAAAACATCTGAATTCTAATTGAATGAGACTGTAAACTAGCATGTAATTATATTCCTTTTTAACACATTACAATTTTGCAATAGTTTTATATATAAGACATTTCCTTATTTCACATGTTTAAAATATTAGGGTTTGTTGTTATTTTTGTTTAGCATATAGAAAGAAATAAAAGAACAAGGAGAAAAGGACAAGGAGGTAGAGAGAGAAAGAGCAAGCAAGCACAGGAGAAATTTATAAAACAACTATAGCTTTATAAATAGAGGTCACAGTCTTATATTCAGTCTTTCATTCAGTGTATTTACAGAATTGTAACATGGTACTTTTTATGGTGTAAAAAGATATTAATTCCAGCATTGTTTAAGTGGGAGGCAAAGAAAGATATTCTGGTTTCAATTAGGAAGGACAGATATATAAACAGGTTCTATTGGAAGGTCCTGATAGGAACAAAAGAATGTGATATTGATGGACACGGGGACTCAGACCTGCTTTTGTTCAAACCACTGGAAAAAAAACTACCATTGGCTTCAGGGCTGCAGGATCCAGCACATGCCTAGGTCACGAACAGGTTTAGCAGACATGTTGAAATGGCTTTGGTTTCTGAGTACTGATGGCTCCATCCCCAGGAATCTGGATCTCAGTGCCATTACCCACAGTCAATGGCAGCCAAAGGCCTGAATTTCTGCCTTAAGAAAGGTTGAAGCCTTGCCATAAATACTTTCCAGAGAATGGCAGTTATTATGGCAACAGTGTTCCCATTGCTCTAGTTAAGATTGTGTCAGCATTTAAATTATAAACCCCTGTTTTCAGGGGTTTACATCTTGGCTATAAACATTTGCCGAGAGATGAAAATTGGCATTCACTGCCCTATTTTTTTAATAACAAAACTTGGAGAAAATCAGACTGGGTTTTTTATATTGCAAGAGGGAAAAGAGTTGGAGGCTTGTTGTGGGAGGTGAGGTGCCTTTTGGTGTTATATAACGTATAATGTGTTTATACGCAGAGATGGAGTGAATGTATATTCCTAAAATGTAAAATTTGCTCTGCATTTTTTAATTAAATTTTGCTGGGCAGTGAGAGATTTGTTTGTTTGAAATTAATTTGTGTAAGAGTACTAAAAATAAAATGAGAACACTGCAAATAATATATTTCTTACTAGCTGTATGAGTTTTAATAGGGATATAGCAATGTACATCAAAAATATGTTGCCTATAAAATGCTAACACTTTTTCCCTTTGTAAAGACAGTGTCATGCTTTCTTTTGTTCTTTTCTGAGTACAAATAGTCTTTTTCAAGATGTAGAAAACAAAGTGCATTTACTTGTAACTACTCTTACTTAAGGTGTCTTAGATGATATTTCCACTTTGAGTGTTCACATATGAAAACACCACGAAGACAAAGAATTCATCCTTTAGCAGGAGCCGGAGGTGCATGCTCCCGCCCTGATCCTCTGCGTGCTACCCTCTGGCTCTCAAATGGGTGGTGCATATCGTTCTCCCTGAGTTTCTCTCATTCTAAAAATCCTTTGAAATCCCTCTCTATTTTTCTCTGACATGGTGGTTTTGAATGTGTGTGATTGTGGCTTTGATTGCGTTTTGAGATGTATATTAATACTTGGTGACTGCAAGAAATAGTCCCCAGTGAAGTGCAATTTTCTTGAAGGAGAGTTTTGCATCTCTCATGAAGTTAAGACGGAGAGACCAGATTCACAGAACAACATCACTGGATATGCAGCACTGCTGTCAGATGAAGGTACCTGAGGCCCATGCCACAAATTGAAAATGCAATATGAAAACTTTGGCAGGAGTAACAGTTTCCAGTGCTCAGTGAAAGTTGTGAAACAAAACTGTTTCAGCATTCCCAAGGCCAAAAGGATCATTAATTCCTTATATTACGGATAAAGAAGGAAAGAACTGGGGAGAATTACACATCTACCACCCTAGCAAGAACTAGACATATGTCTAGAAGTATATCTCAAGCGGGCAGCTTCTGGAGGAAGACTGAAACCTCCTGTTTCAGTTTAAAACAGAATATGTGAATTTGAAGTCCTTCCAGGCTTGGATGACCAAAACATCTTCTCATTCTTTCCATTTGTAATCCACAACTTCAGCGTGGCCAAGTTCCTATACCAGGAGAGCCAATGCATCAGGTCCAAAACTGTGGTCTGACATACCTTATGTTTATCTATAGATCCTTCTACGGAAATGGATGTTGTGTCAAAGTTACTGATACTGAATTGTGGTAGTGGATAAGTATGTGCTTATGTAGGTGTATTGGCACTGCCTAGAGGAATAAAAAGACCTGGAATTAATTTTTCCCGTTTCTAAGGCCTACTAACTGATGTGTAGCTACATGGGAAATCACAGGCTTCAAGCTGTGGGACCACTGAAGGAAGTTACCCATCTGAGCAATGAAGACTTTATTACACAGCAGTAGGGGAAGAAGGAACAGAAGTCTCCCGTAGACAGTGCCTGGTCCCTACAGTCAGCAGGAACCTTGGATCTCTCACAGACTAATCTAACTTATGGATTAACATTGCAGGTCTGCAAAGCTCTCAGGAGCCCTGGAAATGTCAGGTCTACATAGACTAGAAACAAATAAGGGGAAGGTAATTACCACAATTAATTTAATACTAAATGTAAATTGAAATTAAGTATTCCTTTGTTCCATTTCTATTAAAAGAAAATTATTTTTAAAAATGGAGTTAGAGTCATAAATCTATTCTGCTATTCATTGCTTTTAATACCTAATATACTACTTTCAGCAGTGGTCTTATGGGTCTGATAGGATTGTGACTACAAACAATAACCATCACTATTTTTCCTTGAATGGATGAGGATACACCCCTTAATCACACCTTCTGAAATTATATTCCTGGGGAAAAAAGACTCTATGGCATCTTACACCTCTCTCATGCTTAACAATTTTCAGAGAGTACAGAAAGGTCAATAGGATATTGAGTACCAGCTCATTATGAGATACTATTGAGCATGATAATTGTTTGAGCTCTTCCATAACATGACTACGTACTTCAGTGAATATATTAATGAATAAGCCATTATTTAAATGCCAATTTGTCTCTGACTGTTGTAAGTAATAAGCCTCTGAGTACATAAATTCAGATAAGGCCCTTTAATGTAATGTATAGCACACTATTTCATCTGGTGAAATGAGAGAACAAGTACCAGCTAACAAAATAGAAAATCATCAGGTCTTTTTTCCTGAAGCTGTGTAGATATATTTTTCCTGTTTATTTTTCCTGTCAGCAAAAGAAAGGCAAGTTGAAAAACAAAACTGAGGCTGTCTGGTACAATTCAGAGCAATTAGAACCACAGAGATAATGAAAACTCTCATTTATTTGTACTGATGCTCTGCTACTTCAAGGCAAAGCTTCACTGAACACCAAGGCCTTTTTCTATTAGATGGTCAAATAGGTCCATCAATCTCCTGCTCTAAAGAGTGTCCAGTATAGTTTCAGAGAAGATAAAAAATGGGAATGATGGCAAGGGAAATGAAAGTTAGTAGGTACCATTGATTGGAAATTGATGCTGAGTCCAGTCATTTCAAATCATGTGCCAGGGCCACAGAAGAATCATGACTATGATAGAAACTGTCAAGATGTGCAGACCAATATGTTAGAAACTGTAAACCTGCACAGAACTATAAAAATGGAGGAAATAATGTAAAAGGGCAAATATGGACATAGAGTTATGGCAAAGTCGCAAAGCTTGAATGAAGGTTTAGGACCCAAATATGATCAGGTGAAAAACGGAGAATTGTGGGGACATTCAAAACTAGAGAAGACAGTGGACAGAGACATTTTTCCAATAGTGTCTTGTATAATACAGTAGCAGATGATCAACTGAAGAGGTAAGGAAAAACCTGTACCTAGATGAGTTTACAGAAGTAAGGAAAGACTAAAAAAATAGACATCATATAGATGAATGAAAGGAATCAAGAAGGCATGACAAGGAGAAAGCACAACATTATAAAATACCATATGGGAGTATGTGTCACATGGCCCAATAGTGATGGAAGAATGGGTTAAACCCTGCTAAATCCATTTTCCCAGTCAAGAATGAAAGAAATGGAGATGAGGATCTGTTCAAATAAAGCCCAAAGGAACAGTCAGGGAAGACTGCTGAAGAGTCAGCATCACCACTAAAAAACTATAAAATGAAGATAGTAAAGGATAATAGTATGGGGTAAGAAAGGATGAGAGAAGGAGAAAGGTGGAGAGAGAGAAAAAGAAAGAGAGAAAGAAGGAGAGAGAGAAAAAGAAAGAGAGAAAAAGAAAGAGAGAAAGAAGAGAGAAAAAGAAAGAGAGAAAAAGAAAGAGAGAAAGAAGAGAGAGAAAAAAAGAAAGAGAAAGAAAGAGAAAGAGAAAGAGAAAGAGAAAGAGAAAGAGAAAGAGAAA
>NW_024581127.1:21812881-21897881 GCF_017639235.1 Corvus kubaryi
AAGAAAGAAAGAAAGAAAGAAAGAAAGAAAGAAAGAAAGAAAGAAAGGAAGGAAGAAAGAAAGAAAGACAGACAACATGAAAGTTACAGCTGTAATTTGAGCGGTAAACCTGCAGTATGCAGACCTACAAAGAACGAAAAGCATATTCTGTGTTCCTCTTTCCTCTTCTCCCCCTCTACAGCTGCACTAGTACTGTTCATATCCACAGACCTCTATATCTATACATCTACTCTCACACAAGGTTTGAAAAGTCAGAAAAGGTTTTGTTCAAGTAATTCTAGCACCACAGAAGGTGAATGTGAGTGGAGCTAAGAGGGTGGTTCTCGCCGGATAAAACTCTGCGTAATAATCTATTGAATGGCCCAATTTAATCTGATCTGTGTTGATAAGAAGAAAAGAAAATGAAAAACAGTAAAAGAAACCAGAAATTACAGGTACTTGGCCAAGGAAACTTTGGTCATGCCAGCCAGTAAGCAGGAAACATATCACTATCTGAGTGCTAAGGAACACTTGGCAATTCACACAGTACTTTCCTCATAGCGGCTTTGCATGTCAAGCAAGGGGAAGAGATGAAGGAAAGAACCAAAATCATTAAAAGACTGAGGAAGATCAACCACTGCTTTTAAGGAAAATGAAAAGATGAAAAGGAAGCAGGGCAGTCAAGGGACAATAAGGACACAAATGGGAACAGATCAGACAATTTTGCAAAGATATTAAATGTAAAATGAATAATAGGTAATAGAAATAAAAGTTTGAGATGATGGCTGTAGGTGATACCCAGTCTTAGAAACTCCTTGAAGAAAACAACATTCTTGGGATCAAACAAATGATACAGTGTAGCAATATAAACTTGTTCAGAAAAGCAGCTTAGTAAAGCAGTGCAGCTTTTGCAGGCTTATTTTAAAACTCTTTTAAGCCCTGTAAAAATCTTGGTTGACTTTGGGCATCTAATTGCATCAGTGTACTAAACTAGCCCTTGGATTTTAGATATGTGGAACTTGGAAAACTACCAGTGCAGGCTTATACTTGGATAGATAGATCTAAATACCAACAGTATCTCCTAACTGCAAAGAATCAAGGGATATTTGCTTACCTCTATTATTTGTATCCCGCCTCATAGGCAGGATCTGCTAATGACTTGTATTGCACAATGTTTTCTATCAACACCACAATTTTAGGAGAGAACATAATATTAACTGACATTGCATTTACAGCTTCAGAACATTAAATTAGCAAAAGTAAATATTGCCTTGGATTGCATCTAGGCACTGAGTAAAAAAGTATGACTTCTTAGGTGAGACTTGCTTGATGTAAGTGCCGTGTTCTGAAGATTTGTTCTGTAAAAAAAATTGCGCTGGCATTTAAGCCTGCCAAAAATCTTGCATTCACTGATAAGTAAGCCATGCTCAGGATGTGAGTGACACTTACAAGAACTCTAGGCTTTAGGTTTCTCTGCATGAAAGATGAATATCCTTCACAAAGACACTTGTTTATTTATTTGAATCCAGCCATCACTTTGAAAGCATCTGGTCCTCAGAGAAAACAAGCTTTTTTCAGGAATCATCTTCATATGAGAAAATACTGGAAGGTGAAATGCAGTGGTAATTTCAAACATACTTGCTCTGGCTCTTCTACTGGAATGAGTGTGACTGTAATTCTACTATCTCTAGGGGAAGGACCATCAATCAGGACACTCCACCAGCAGTGTTTGTTAGGCACATTCTTGTGGGGAGCAGAGAATTATGAAAGAATTTCAAAGTGTTTACACTAACATTTAAATAATAGATTAACTGGGAAGATATGAATCATGGGAATCAGTTGTCCCAGTCAATGCAGCCTGAACTGAATCATAGGACAGTTGGTTTTTATTTATGTCTTCTTGTAGTTGATGCCAAATACACAGTATAACAACAAGTTCTACAGAATATGACATACAGTAAAAATTATACTCCATGTCATGTCATTATTCTCAAAAAGGCACCAGAAGGAATCAAGCTGAGCATCTTATTTCTGGAGGTTACATGTAAACAGGGTAAGGGACAGTTTCTTTGTCACTGAAGGCAGAGGAGAAAGAAAAGAGTACAGAAGGGCAAATAATTTCTAAAACGAACCAGCAGCTTACCCAGACAGAACTGATAATTGAGCAAAGCAGAGCCTGTCTACAGCTTGGCACCACCTTTTTTGAAAGCAGGGGGACATTTATAATTTCAGACATACAGCAGTATACCTCTATTTGGGGCTTCTGGCTGAAAGTTTAAAAGATACAGTCATTCCAATATTGCATTAAAATCAAATTAAAAGGAAGAGATTTAAAAGTATCCCTTAACAGAGAAGAGACTGGTGCCTGTCACTGCTGGATACCTGCTTGAAATACAACAAATGGCAGAACACAATAGGAGGCAAAAAGTTTTACAAAAAGGGGCATCTGCATAATTTTAAAGAAGGCATAGTTTAGATTAACTATCTCCATTTTGTTGATTTGTGTTAAATCTTTAATTCTATTTAATTTTTTTAAATTGAGGTGATAATAGTAATAAAAAAGGGGGAAAATGCAACATGCGGCTATTTTACAAAAGTAGATGTTGGCTAGAGGTGGGCTGCTCTCCAACTGTTCCAATTCTTGTCCAATTAGTGGTCAAGAGAAGGCATAAACAGTTGTGTTACACCAGTCTGTCATAATATTTAATCTTAAATATACCCATTCATGGCGGTTTATCAGATATAAATAATTGTTTATCCCCACCTGTTTGTTGAAGGAACCAGTAATTTGTTATAAAAAGGAAATTTTAGAAAATTAATTACTTTCAGTGGAGGTAGAGATAACAGTGACATCAGTGTGCCTATGTGGCAACATGAATATTTAGGCACTAGAGACAAAAAATATCTTCTTTCCCCCTCCAAAGGGAAAAGTGCATAAGAGAAATAAACTTAATTTCGGATATGTACATTATGTAGTAAAGTGAAATCTATCATGGTTTTTCTTCAAGAGAGCTAAACAAAGATTTTTGATGAACAGAAATACTTAAAAACATTTTTGGACCTATGATGGACCTCAGGATGTCTAAGTTGATCGGCTGAGTTCCATGGATACTGACCTTTGCATGCATTATATTATAGTTTCTCTTACCCTCTTTTTTATCTTGATTTTGTAAATGCATACCTTGCCTTCTCCCAGCAATGTGAATTTGAGATTTTCAGTGGAAACATCACTGGTATTTGCTGCAGTAGGTGCAGTGTCATTTATTTATGCTGAAGCAACACATTTACTATCAAAGGAGTTCCCAGAACCTAGGCCGAGGAAGATGGTAGAAGTTACACAGTAAGATGCAAGTCAAAGACTGTGTATTCTTTATTCACTACACCATGAAACATATGGCACAATACACCTGGGGAGCCACCCTCCCTTATGGTGATTCATCCTGCTGAATAGCACAGCAAGTTCAGTCTGGCATTAAATGTTAGCATATGCAGTCTGGCATACCAAGGAGCTCACTGGAATCTGAGTTATTGACAATGTGAATGGTCTGTTTGGAAACATCAATTCAGATCAACATCACATAACAAATGAACTAGCCAAAAATAATATGAACATATTACAGTCAGATTTTATTCCTTAGCTGACAAAAAAAAATCCCACAGGAACTTTAACATCTGCTTCTCATCTGTCCCAATGATGTGCATTTATTACCTTTGCATCCAGGTGTGCATCATTTCTTGTTACATTTTAGCATCCAATACTCATACATCATTCATTTCTAGGAATATCAGAAAGAAATGGTGTTTCAGAAAAGAAACTGACTCAGGATGATGAAAAAAAAATAGTCTTAATACTGATGGCAAATCTAATATTGGAAATAAATAAATTTCAACATTGAATGCTGAAAAGATTAAATAGATGGATAACTAAGGTTAATTGCAAAAGCCATTTTGGACTGCAGTATAACAGGACTGACAGTCCCATGAATCTATGTACCTTCTTGTGCTTTTTGCAGTTACTGTCCAGGCAGTTCAAAGGTGCAGGGGCAATCAAAGGTAATCCCGTATTTGTGGAGTGTCACTTTCAGTATAGCACCTGGGACTAAGAGAGAGACCTTAAAAGGACATACAACCTAGAAAGAACACCTGTAGTAGGAGTACAGTTTTGGCTTCAAAATGACTTGGGGCTCAGATTTCTAATATGAAACATTTGCTTTCGGTAGAATATCCTGGCTCATGCCATCGTAAAGGCCAGTAAAAGTCTCTTAAAACTAAAGGGAGAGAGGTGAAAAAGATGGAGAGTAAGGAAGCCATTATAAAACACCAGTATGTGTAACTCTGCAGTTTGAGTTTGATCCATGCTGGAGTCTTCCATTTCATCCTCTGAAGAGAAAATGACAGCAGGAAACTTCTAGTGTCAACCTTCATCTACTTTTCTGAATTTAGTAATGCATTTTGACTGAACTTCCCTGCTGCATTTCTTCCACAACTTTTCTCATTTAATTTCATCTTCCTTCAGCAGCTTGGACTAATCCTACTGCTGCCTGTGAAATTTCTGAGTGTGTTGCTGCATTTGTCAAGAATCATCCAAGTTCAGAATTAGAATGATACTGGTTATTTGCTGTACAAATATGACAAATATGATGCAGCATAAAGTAAGAATTTCTCCAGAGTGAGATTTAGATATGAGATTGGAATTTATAGTGACAGGAAGAAAGCTGAAGGATTCTCTGGGGTTTTGTGGCCTTAAAAATCCTCTAATGGGGGACAGGTTGAATATTTTGCAGGGGTTTTTTTTTTCCAAAGGCAACACTAACATGGATTCTTGTAAAAGGGTGAATATATGGCAAGACCACCCCTATTCTTTATCCAGCCCCTTAAAAATAGCTTACAGCTATAGTCTATGAATTAGCAAGCTACTTTTTCCAGTTTTGCATGCTAAGACAGAAGTATCTTCCTATGCATTGAACTATGAACAAAATCTTGTCAAACAGACTATAGAGAGGGTCATTCTCTTTCATGTGTATTATCTTTTCATAATTTAAGATAATCGTATAACCCTGGCTTGCAAGTAGGCAAAGCTATAGAATGCAGAATTTTTTTCTTTAAAAAAGCATCTTATCCATTTGCTATTAAACTTTCTGGAAAAAAAAAAAAAAGGTAATTTAGCCCCCAAAGGAGGCTAATCATGTAAGAATTAAAGGATTAGCTAAGAAAAAAATTTCTGCAGATTTATTCAGAATTTAGAAAAATATAGTTCATGTGGCTAAATATTGCCAGGAATCTGCATTTTCACATGAATCCAGTAAAAGACCACAATATAATATTCTAAAAATGAAATGCGTCATATATACAAAAAGTATATTATTTAAGTTCCATCATAGAGTTATTTATCCAGTCTTCAGGAACTAAGCAGAGTAACTACAATTATTCAGAGTAAAAGTAGTGAGGAAATTAGAAGATGAACATCATGAGGTATGGCGGAAAAACCAAACCTTGGGTGGGATGACTACGATGAAAAGTAGCAGGTGTTAAGGAGAGAAATGCACATCTCTCTTACAGCAAATGTCACAAATTGTCACTAGCAAAAAAGTTCATTGTTCAATTTTTCACAGAACTTTACTTTTTATTGGATTCAGTAGCCTGGAAATTTTGACTAAATCTGTAATTTTTTTCCGGATATAGAGTACCATGTCAATGTACTTGTAATGTACTTGTACTGTAATGCTTATAGCTTATAAAAGTAGACCAGTTTATTTTTTATCCCTTATGCTAATTTTTCCCTTATGCTAAAAGGTCTAGCTCCTTATATGATGCAAGAGACCAAGCAACCTGCAGTAAAAGCTTTCATATGAAACTGTTTTAACTTTAGGAGGCACTATATTACTCTTCATGTATAATTATTTTGATGCAATAATAACACTAGCAATACCCATGTTAAGGTTTCATTCTTTAATGTAATGTGTAAACAGTAAAAAAATTAACCTTCAAAAAGCCAAGGAAAATTACGTCCACCTTATGAATGAGGAGACTGACTTTCAAAGATATTGCACATGTTAGCATACATAAAACCCATATTTATAACTGAAGGAGACATAATTTTCTTTCTTGTGACTATTTTGAGATACATATTTATATACAGTTCATGGTATTAATAGTGATGATTAATGAAGACAAAAAAGAAGCAGCAGGCACAAAATGGAAAAGTATATTAAATACATAGTCTCTTAATTTTCAGTTTAGGTGGTTTACATTACTTTTCTGACTACTCCTTTCTACTGACCTGTTAACGTAACACCTGCAGTCATGTGGGCTGCATGGGAGATGATTGTGTTAATGGACTAAAGGGGGAACAGGTGAGAGTGAGTTAGCATATGGAAGCTCTAGATGCCACTTTACAATGATAGGAGAAATTGTTGGGATGTTTAGAGACCTCTCATCACAAGCTACACAGCCATAACAAGGAAGCCACTAGAGCTTCCTTGATTGTGATCAAACTCATTCGTTATCTGTATCACTAGCAGACTATAAAAGCTTTAGATATTAGAATTTGAATATCATCAAAGACATAATCAAGGCTGAGATGTGTGAAGACTAAAGTTTTTTGAGAGCATTGCAGATAATGGAATGCATCTCTCAACATTCAACAGGAAAAAACTATATAGAGGTCTTTTATGTGTGTGGCTACACTGAACTATCTATTGATAACTTCCTTCTTCTTAGGGGAAAAATGGCTAAATTAAGTTGTTGCTGTTGACACTGTTGTTGTTATCATCATTATTATTATTATATTTCTTGTCCAAAGTGTAATCCAAGCAAACTGCAAGGAGCCACAGAGTCAGAATTCTCTAACTGCTTTCCTCATGACCAGCTTGGACAAGAGCCACATCTCTTCCTCGTCTGCTCAATACACCATAATTTCATGGTTCTTATGTCTGGGGATAGCATCAGTAAAATCAAGCAGTGAGGTTCTCCTCACAGATAGACCAAAGTAGTGAGTTTCTGCTGGCAAGCCCAAGGAAACCCCTGAAAGCTTACATAGGCAGGCAGAAAGCCAGGTGTCAGGCAGGTGTGATTAACCTTCTAACATAATAAATAAACGTGTCTGTAGTAGAAGCTTTACAAGTATTTAGCATTCCACAATCGCTTCACACCCTGGTTATAAGAAATTGTCAACAGAATTTTTTTAAGGCTAGAACCTGTTTTTACAACGGATTCTGTACTCAACTCCTTGTCTATTCACATTTGTATGTAAAGGCATAAACCGACTGACAGAGAGAAGTATGACAAAGAATTTTGACTCAAGCAGAAAAAAAAGCCTGCAGATGAGATATTTTCATTTTCTAAATGTTACCAATTTAGACATACCTCTCAGCATAGCAGACAGAAATGAAATACTAATTCTCTTATGGTAATAAAACTGCAAAACTGCCCATCTGCAATGGACAGTGCATCAGTGGTCTGTGAATCATGAAGGACCAACCAAAAAGGCATGCAGAGGAAAGTATTTAGACAATTGAGTATACCCATACAGTTTTTTTCAGGTTTCTAATCAATGAAAAGAGAAAAAGACAAGAAAAACCCCAAATCACCAAGCAAAAAACCCACAAACCTTTGTGTTAGTATAACTGGAATAATTTTTCCAACCACATCTGTTTTCCAGGTCCTAGTTCAGTATCCCTAGTCACACTGTTGAAGCCCATTTTATCACATGACCTTTTGTATTTCCCACGCAAAATAATGTAGTGTGGTATTACTCTTCCAGTCCATTTAATTTCTTAGATGGCATGCAAGAACAATGGTGTTGCTCTGAATTCATATCACTGTAAGGGAATGTTTAAAATGTAAAATGAACGAACTGAGTTTTCCTCCAAAGAAAGAAAACATTTGTATTCAAAGTTTCTGATTACTATTCCCTTTATTTGATTAAATTTTACTTGTTTTGGGTTGTAGATTTGTTGGGTTTTTTACAGAAAATTTGAACTCTATGCCAAGCCTAGGCTGATACTGACCTTTCAAATTTTCTGCTACTAATAAAAAAAGGGTTTGGTGTTCCATTATCATAAATTACAGTGATAGTTATCACTGATTGGCAAACCATTTGGAAACATTCAATGATTAATCTTCACATTAGCCTTATGACAGAGGACTAAAAATGCAGTGCAGCTTTCCAGAATCCAAGCAAAATTAAAGCTCAAGGAAGGTATAAATAAACTACAGGCTTTCTACAAAGTCTCTCTTATTCCCTATGGAAAATTTCACACCGATACTAATTTTGGCATGCTTACATACTGCTCTATTTCCTTTTTCAAAAACAAAATAATGAGCCACAGTGATGAGCAGTTCACTATCATAGCAAGGCAAGAGGCATTTTCAGAATTCAGCTCCTAAGCTTTTGGTGACTTTTTGTGTGTTGCAAGGATATCAGTTTGATAAGTGGCATTGGTTTCTTCTATAAGAAGTGAGAAAGAATACTAAGTCATAGTGATTCCCAGCCCAGATAGTTTGAGTAGGACTTAGAATGACAAAGAAAATTTCATTGTATTTCTTTGAGCATCCAATTTTTGTTTGGGACTATGAAGTCAGCATTACAGATAAGATGAGAGCTTCCTGATCCCAGAGTCTTTTCTCCCCTCTCAGATTTGTTAAATAAGCAAGACAGTTTTTCCCGTGATTTACCACTCCTGCATAAAGGTTTCTCTAAACCCTCTTTCATTATGACCCAAAGCTCCTAGCACCTTTGTAATAAAAATATGAAATTTGACTTTTAATGAACACAATTCCACACTAGATTATCTTATAGATAGTAAATGCAGAGGAGAAAGTGAGAGCAAGAAAGTGAGAGCAAGAAAGTGAGAGCAAGAAAGTGAACAAGTCCTTCATCTCTATAATATATGCCAATTGAACTATAGGTGAAAAGCTGTTGCACCATTTCGAAACCAAAAATTGTGCTTTTTCTCTCTTTTTTCCTTTTTTTTTCTTTTTTTCTTTTTTTTCTGTTCTTTTGTTTTGGTTTTTTTAATTTGGTTTTGTTGTTGTTGTTGTTTTCTTGTTGTTGTGGGGTTGTTTTTTTTGTTTCCTCTGGATGTTCTGTGCTTGCCTTACCTGGCTTTGGGGATGCACAGGATGCACAGACCACAGACTACTTTCATCTGAAAGAGTTGTCTTAAATCATTCCTTTACAGATTTTGGAGTGCTAATAAACTTGCCACATTTTTTGTATTCATCTGAATAATAACTAGCTGTAGGGGCTGGTGAAACAAGAACCATATTTTTTCCAGAGTCAGCTGGTTCTGAAGCTCGTGGGAGTGATAAATTCCAACAGAGCTGGTGTTCTCTCAAAGCCTTCCTCTGTCCCATACTACCTACAGCACTGTGGTCACTGTGATGATTTGGTGAAGTTACTAATTTATCTTGGGCTATACTCTTTTCCAGTGACTAGCACTTCATTAGGTTAAAAAGCTTCATTATGAAAGGAACCAGTCACTGAGAATTCAGCTTATGAATAGAAAAATACCAACTTTTCATGTTATATTTCTCAGGAGTAATAAAGACAAAAGCATAACACTGCATTTTTCTGATCCGTCAAATGATCCATCATGGTGACACTGAAGTACTAAGAGGTGCGAGAGCTGAACCCTGACAGAATGGGGTCCAGTGTATGTTACTAACTTTCACTTAATTAAAAAAATTCTGATTGTAAATATTTGACCTCAGAGCTGTGCAAATGTCTTCCTCTAAACACATCTTCCTACTTTGATCTCAAGCAACTACATAAAATTTCACATCCTTAGACTGCAGTTTTCAGCCATTGATACTATTAAAAAATTAGGAAAAAGACTTTATTTTTTTTTTTTTTCAGGGCCATAAGTCAGACTCCAATTAAACAATTTTCTTTGTGATTTTCTCCAATGAGCAAACTAAACATTAGGCTGCAAAAAATCATGGAAATTGCAACCCCATAGGAATTTGTTTAGCAAAGTTCTAAGTATCCTTAAAAAGAAAATGAAATAGAAGGTGGAGTTAACTTTAGGGAAGTTGAAATAAACTTTAAGAGCTTGGCTACAGCAAGAATAGCACACATTTTTAACTGCAAGGAAAATTCATTGTGTGAACACACTTGTACCAAGAAAAGTTGCAGATTGTCCATTTCTGTTTAATCAAACCAAGATGTGTCAAAATACAAAATATGTCTGTATGGAACAAGTGGTAGTCATAAAAAGTTTAGAGAGCTCACTGTAAGAGAACTTGATGTGGTTCAACAGTTTGCATTATTCAAGTCAACCCAGTGGATATAATGGTTCCTTTGACCTTAAGGGACTCTGTGTATCTGTGAAAAATTCTCGTTGAACATTATAAAGCTAATTAAGAAATATTACAATTTCAATGAGCTCTTAACAATTCATTCACTTGAAGGCTGGAGGTAAAAAAAATAAGAGAGAAAAAATTATAGTGCAACAGTGTCATGAATATTTATGCTATAAATAAAGAACATTTAAATAGCAGATCTGTACGTTAGATCTGGACTGAAAGTAAATTTTCTCTACCTTTACTACATTTTACAATATGTGATGATCCTTGAATCCTTGAGAGGGACCTTTTATTTCTCATGACTCTCCATGGCTTAGCTATGGTATCATGTAGTTTCTGAGCCATGAAGGAAACATAAGGCCCTTGTTGATTTGACAAAGCTGAGGATGCATTTGCTTTGCACTGGACATTGCCATGGACTTGCCCCATACAGAGGTTGATCACCATCTCGGCCACATTTCAGCAAGTGTGAAGGACACAAGTTGCCAACTATCAAAGCTGATGTGTTGCTTAAATAGTTTAAAAGATTTATTTTAAGTAGTAATCTGTAAAATCTGCAAGTATCTGGATTCACTGCAAGTATTGAGTTACATCTTTTTTACACTTGGTAATATTCTACATTATGAGAAGAAATTCTTCATTATGGAGAGAAACACAGTTAACATAACGTTGATTTTAGATGAGATAAATCACACCTTCAGAGTGGGATGTCTGTCTAAACAAGGAGACTAGATAACAAGCCTAAGTACAGATATATGTGTAAATCCCACAAAGGGAAAACACAATTTGTTTGGAGATTCGATGAAGAGAATCGATTTTTAAAATATCATTTTCTGTTTATTTTAAAACATCTGCCACTGTGAGGGATGAATGTTCTATGTTTTCAAAACGGAAAATAATCTTGATTCATGATTGTTATGGGATAGTAGTGGTTTTGTTTTCAGTTTAAATTCCTCTCTTCAGTGATATTCACATGTAATCTGACAAGTGCAAGATTTTTAGAGAAGAAGAGAGTTTGCAGTGAAAGAGAGAAATAAAGAGCTATATTTACTGAAACTGTTGAAGTGTGTGTGCGTGTGTCTCTGTAAAAAAGCACACAGTAACACACCATGAAATTTTGTGCACATTGCTAAAAATATGCTTAGTTTAAAGAAAATTCAAAGGCACTTTACTGTTATAGAATTGGGGCATTAGTCATGTTTTTAAAGAAGATCATATTTGTAAAATAAAATGTCTCAAAATAGGAAATCTAAAGTAAAAACCGTAACAGAATTAAAATATAATGTTCTGATTGCCTTCTCAGAAACATCGCTTATTATTCCCAATGCATGCAAAACCAAAAGATAAAAAGGATATCCTGATAGATTATCACATTACAATAATTACTTATAATAAAATATTAACACAGCCACTCATATTTATTAAAAAGAGAAATGGTTTTCATTCAAACATTTTTGTCTAATTCTTGTAGGGAAATATTTGACAATGACCAACTTAGCATGCGTGTCACAATAGAAGTGAGTGATTTTGTGTATCTAGATAATCATTATCTGTATGCTTGTAAGCATTACAGAAGAAATTACTGTTAATGATTATTTTTCCTTCAGAACTTTCATAATTTCACTGTGTTCTTTGTATTAGTTCAGTGTCCAGAGGTTCCTGAAGAAAACAAGACACCAATATTTAGGTAACATATGACTACACAGTTGATGGAGGACCGCAACTAACAGACCTGTTTGATGTCAGTCACGTGGAAGCTTCTGCAAGGCCCTGCAGTGTGTATGGGAAAAGGTTCAGCCAGATCAACGTGGCTACCACAGTACCAAGGCTACAAGAGGGCTCTACATGCACATACACAAGAGTTAGTGCCAGTTCAGCTTGTCTACCTACCTGCCTGAAAATCTATCCAAGACCGGCACTTACCATAGGCTTGCATCAATAAAATGCTGACTTTGAAAGTGGCTGCTGCCTTGGGGCTTGTTCAAAAGGCATACTCAGCCTTTCAGCCTCCAACCCCAGGTACTGTAAGCTGAGACCTTAAAAATTAAAATGTGAAGTGTTTAATGCAGTTTTCAGGGTAACATTGCACATACTGTAGATTACAATACTTAAAAAAAACCCCAAGAGAGAACAGTTCAGAAGAGAGAATATCACTCTTTCCTCTAAATTGATGAAAAGCCAACGTCTGGAGAGAAAACATAACTTACCTAAGGTCACACAGGAAGCCTGTGACAGAGTCGAAAATTGAAATCAAATTTCCTGACTTTCAATCCATTGCCTCAGCCATAAGAGGATCTTTCTTCTCTTGTTGATTTAATTTATTGATTTATCTTTTTTTACTCTGAGCATCTGGTAGACTACAAAACAAAATGGTTCACATGATTATTGTACATAACTTTACATTTTGATGCTATTTTCATTACTTTTATGTGTCCTGAAGATACTTCGAATTGGGCATCTATTATATATTATCACTGAATAGGTACATTGATTAATTTATAAAGATGTCATAATTAATTTTCTTCCTTAATTTCCATATAACAGATCAATTTTCAAGAGAACATATCATTATTTTACACAGAAATTAAATTTGGGCACTTCAAATAGTGTCTATGCATATGTACTTCATTATCTGTAATTTACATGCTATGTCAATCGCTGCTAATTCCTCAGAGAACACAATCATACAGTGAACAAGAAGAATTTTTATGTCTTTTGCAGAATACTGTTAAGAATAAAGAGGGAAATGGCACAATCCCAAATGCTTCTTTTCCTTCTACTGCTCAAGATGAAGCTACCATCCTCACTTCCGCTAGGCCTAGAGTGGCACCGCAAGGCAAAAAAAAAACATGCCAGGATTATTCACAGGCATATCACATGTCATTGGAGCTTTATCCAAGAGATGGGACAGCCACAGTTATCACAATTTATTACTTAAAAATCAACAAGACATCAGTCTCAAAGGCCGTGATTTAGTAACACCTCACCGTAACTGCAGACAGTCACGGGTTTCAGAGTTACATCGCGATTCATAACTTTTTGATCCAATAAGCAATTAACACGAAACTTTGTTTTGACTCTATAACCTATCACCTTTGGTACTTCTTACTGCATTGCATCTGTTCCACAACCAATAACTTGTTAGCTCATGTACACACATATACTTCTATTGTAACATCTAAATTCTTAACTTAGACTATAAAATCACATTACTATACTTAAAAACCCTTCACCTTATCACCCAATACATTTTCTTACTTATAACTATAGAATCCCAGGTTTATAATTCTTCTGCTTAAAGTCTGTATAGCTTTGCCACTACATCAACCCAAGCTCTTTAAAGGGCTGTAAATCAAACTCATTCATGCAAATCAAACTCATGTTTGTAAATCAAACAGAGGCCTGAGTCTGCAATGTCTGCTTTTAGTTGTCTGAAAAAGACAGGCACTGACTCAAAATAAGTGAAGATTACTTTTATGAATCAGACCAGGTACTTCAGTCCTAAGAAATGTCAATATCTATTAAGTGTTATATCTCAGTGAAGAGATGAAGTGAATCAACAAATTCTATTGACCATACTAGAATCCCAGACTCCTGTGATGAAATACGGAGATTCCTAAACACAAACAAAACAAGAGACTGGCTTATATTGGGGGCCGATTCCATTTTTTCTGTCTGAGGAACTGCAGATACATGTTTTGCTTAAGCCATTCCAGACAAGAAGCTGAAAATATGTCTGAATCATTTAGAGATGCATTATAAACCAGGTAAACTTAAAAAATCAAATTTATCTATGTATATTTAAAGAAAAGCACCCAAGAACTTCTAATGTAGTAAGTTCCACAATTGTATCCAATTGTAAGCTGTTGTCAACTGATCTGAAAGTGGCAGCTTTTTGCTGTCTTTGTTAGCTTAATATGTTTCTTTTATTATGTATCATATGAGCAAGATAACCTATGGCAGAATTGACTAACCTGGAAGACACATCAATGCATGTTTGATTGAAGTCTGTTCTTCCATCTAGTGGAGATCCATTCATTGTTCAGTTCATGTGATAGTTACCACATCAATTTAACTTAAATATTTTAAATATTCTCCTTTGGTTCTTTTAGCAACAATCTTGTCTCCCTAAGTATTTGTACTGCATATGTGTTAAGTTAGCTTCATCCTCAAGAATTTTTTTGAGTGTACACAAGTAACACACACACAGGTACTTCATATGCTATAGGTTCTAGAAGGAGAAAACCTCCTTTCAGCACACAGAGATTTCCTGAACAGAGTTTCATAGCAGTTTAGCTAATTATTAATAAGAAGTTAAGACATGATGAACCTACCTGCCTTTGCTATTTTTTCATTCAACAAAGGAATCACAATACCTGAGACTATTGAAAGTGTGAAACAGACCTTTTGACCCTGTGAGGTTTTAACATCAAGACTGTTCAGGAATAGATATCCAGGAGTAGAAAAGACTGTCTCTAGGGAAGCTGTCAATACTTAAAGGCAACTTATGAGAAAGACGGAAAAGAGCATTTTAGTAGGGCCTGTAAGGATAGTACAAATGGTAATTGTTTTGAACTAACACAGGGTAGATTGACATTAGATATAAGGAAGAAATTTTTTTCAGTGAAGGAGCTGAAACACTGTCACAGGCTGCCCAGAGAGGTGGTAGATGCCTCATCCCTGGAAACACTCAAGGTAAGGCTGGACAGGGCTCTGAGCAACCTGATCTAGTTGAAGATGTCTCTGCTTACCACAGTGGGGCTGGAACTAGATGGTTTTAAAGATCCCTTCAAAACCAAAGCATTCCATGATTCTATAATTGATTCTATGATTTTATGGTATGTGTCTTATTGCTATGTAATTTAATAATCTAACTGAATGGGTAGAATATTTCCTTGTTGCTTTGAGCATTAATAGTACTTCTTTTAACCTTGACCTACAGAGATTCTGCTGGAATCAGAATTCAGAATCTGCTGGAATTCAGCCTTATATAGGATAAAGAATATTCATATGGATATACTCGATCTACTCCACAGGACAGAGAACTGCACACATCACTACAGGAGACAAGTCATTAGGGAAAAAGACCAGCCTGGTTAAACAGAAAACTTAGGCTGGATCTTAAGGCAAAAAGGAGATTTTATCATCTCTGGAAGGAGGGTCAGGTGTCTTGGGAGGACTATAAATATGTGGTGAGGTCATGTAAGGAGAAGATTAGCATGGCCAAAGCCCAATTAGAACTTGATTTGGTCACTACAGTTAAAACCAAAAAAGTTTCTATAAATATATTGGCAGCAAAAGGAGAGACAAGGCCTTCATCATCTGTTGAATGCATAGTAGAATAGTGGATGAGGAAAAAGCACAGGTACTTAATGCTTTTTTTGCCTCAGTCTTCAATACCAAGAGCAGTTGTCCTCAGGATACCCAGCTCCCTGAGCTGGAAGTTGATGATGGGGAGATGAGTGAAGCCCCCACAATCCGGGAAGAGATGGTTAATGACCTGCCTTGCCAATGACACATTCACTAGGGGCCCTGATGGGATCCACTCCAGAGTTATGAGGGAACTGGAGAAAGAACTTGCCAAACCACTCTCTAGTATCTACCAGCAGTCCTGGTTAACTGGAGAAATTCCAGATGACTGGAAATTGGCAAAAGTAACATCCATCTACAGGAATTTTTGGAAGGATGATCCAGGGAAATATAGGCCTTACCATGGTTCCAGGCAAGGTTATGGAAGAGATTATCCTGAATGCCATTACACAGCACATGCAGAATAACCAGGGTGTCGAGCCGAGCCAAAGTGAAAGGCAGGTCCTGCTTGACCAATCAGATCTTCTCCTGTGACAGGGTGACCCATTTCTGTAGGTGGATGTGGTCTATCTAGACTTCACTAAAGTGCTTGACACCATCTTCCACTGCATCTTCCTAGAAAAACTCTCTGCTCAAGTTTCGGATAGGTGTATTCTTTGATGGGTAAAAAACCTGCTGGCTGGCCAGGCCCAGAGAATTGTGGTTAATGGAGCTAAATTCAGTTGGTGGCAGGTCACTAGAGGTGCTCCCCAGGACTCAGTTTTGGGGCCAGTTTAACACCTTTATTGATGATCTGGATGTGGGGATCGGGAGCACCCTCAGTAAATTCCTAGATGTGACACCAAGCTCGGTGGAAGTGTTGGTCTGCTCGAGGAGAGGAAGGATCTACAGAGAGACCCAGAAAGACTCGGTCAGTGGGCTGAGAGCAACTGCAGAAGGTTCAATAAGGGCATCTGGATCTGGCACTGGGTGGTTTGTGTTTAGTGTTTTAGGGGTTACAGTGGCGGTACTGGGTGGATGGTTGGACTGGATGATGTTAAAGGTCCCTTCCAACCCTGACGACAGTATGATTCTAGGATGAAAGTGTCATCTCAACAGTCTGACAAAATGAAGAAAAGATTCATGAATCCAATCTACGTCATTTATTTGAATCGCAAAAAAATTAACTATATTAAACCTGAAGGTTTATCTGTAGATAAATGGATATTGTTTTTTCTGTGGAAGTACAGGGGTGGTAAAACATGTACTACCCTGAAACTTTCTTGATCTTCTAATCTTAGTACGTTTTGTGCAAGACTACTATTTTACTACTATGTGTGAGAAGCCAAGTATCCTAATGACTGCTTCTAACACATTTCCTGTTTATAAATGCCAAGCAATTCAGTAAATTAATTAAAATCACATTACTTTTTCAGATGAACATTCACAAAGACCAAATTAATAACAGAGGCTCATTTCAAACAAATTTGTGAAAATCCTCAGGTCCTATTTGTCATAAGTCCTATTTGTCAAAGAATGAAAAATAATGAAGAAAAGCAAAGAAATCATCATTTCATAAAAATACTTAATAATCAGTTGAAAGAGTCAAAGTTGGTGTTGTTAAAGTGAAAAAATACAGTTTGTCTTTTCAGGAAAAAATAGTTTGTCTTAGCACTTGCGTTAGAGAAGAAAAGGGCGTGGAACAACTGATCCCTGTACAGAAAACTGAAAATAGTTCAGAAAAACTAATCTTGATTTGCCAACTGCTTTTCTCTTCTTTGCAGTCATTATCTACAGTAATGGGCTGAGACAACTATACAGGAAATTAAGATGTACATTTGGATCATTGGTAAATGAGCCATTAGATAATAGACAACTGATTTGTTCTGCTTACATATTAAACAGAATACTTCACTTTTCGAAAGGAGATGAAGAATCAGCTGTGAATCGCCTGGTATTTGTATGCTTTGGTGAACTTTCCCAGAATGTAGCTTTAGTAGAGTTTTTTGTTCATTGATCCAGGACAGTGAAGTAAAAGCATATATCAATACATATCACACATAATAATGACTGTAGATATTTTTATTTTCTCTGTTGAAGGCCTGGCAGATGTACGTAAGAGATAGAGGATATCACGTATTACCTATGAACATCAAACCGGGTGGGTGAGGATGATGGAGAGAGTACAAAAAGTTATTTTAAGTTTAAAATACATTTCAAAATGGTTGAGGATTTTGTTGACTGGGAGATCCTTTAATTTGTACAATCATATACAATGTCAGGGAAAAATTAGGCTGGGAAATCATATTCCCAAATTTCACTTCTGCATACACTAAACTAAGTTTATGTTAACTAAGAGGTTTGCACTAGTAAGGAAATAACAGAAGACCACTTTCAGAGAGAAGAGCATCCCTTTCCCATTATGATCTCTTTTAAAGGAGCTGCTTGACTAATGAATTTGTACACATCCCACCTCCAACCTTCCCCATCCCATTTTCCATATGTGTTTGCATTACTGAGAAGTAATTATAATGAAAAATACAAACCTCAGTGAAAAGGAGATGGGATGTGACAGCTGAAAAAAGACCAAATATACCAGACAACTCATCATCTTACCTTTTCTTCTGACCTTTCAGCAGCCACCAGACCAAATGAATAGAAGGATAAGGTCAACAGGTAAAAAACAGACACAGCAGGAATTATCTTATTCATTGATCTTGAAGGTTGGACAATTTGAACAGAGTACTGTACAGATAGTTTTTCTTAATGATTCATCAATATACATAGAAAAAATGCATTCCTTTAGAGAAAAGATTAATTTATATGTCAGTGTCCCATTGTCAGGGGCAAAGAATGGATTGAATCTGTTAGTCGTTCTTCAACCAAGAGCATAAAGAATGTACACAGATTTGTCTCTTTCTAAGAACAGAAATTAGGGAGGTATTTGCAGAACTTATCTTCAAGCACTTACACTACACATTATTCTACCTAAACTCTCCCTACAATCAGCTGGATGAAACACTTCTGCAGGCAAGAAGCTTAAAGTGTCTTAGTTACATTTTTGCTCTGTCTCCTAGATAATTTTCATGCTCTTCTGTAGAAATTTTACCCCAAGAGCCTAATACCAGATAGTTTAGTTGTTGGACTAAAACAAGTAGGAGAACCAGTCTTCCTAATTGTTTTCATGAGTTTAGGATTTCTTCAGGACAATAAACTAATAAACTTACCAAAATATGGTTAGTAAGATGCTATATATATATATATATATATTTTATGACTATCTGGAAGACTGGGAAGATACTTTAAAAAGAATGGTTGGAATGAGGATTCATTCACAAGACGAGTCTAAGCACATTGCAACATCATTCCACAGCAAGACATACAGGTCTTAAGTATCTAAAAGAAACAGAACACTCATTGCAGAATTGAAGGATGGAATCTGATTTAAAATAGCATTTTTACCATAGAAAAAAGTAGTCCAGAAACTGGGCATATTCACCATTCAAGAGACTTCAAAAACAGTATATTGAGGACTGTTGGAAAGCAGGCTTTCTGATCATTGCTACTGGATATCAAGACTTTTTAGCTGGGATATTGACAAAAAAGGGGAAAGGAGAAGGGGAAGGGGAAGTTCAAAGGAAGAGGAAAAAAGAAAATATAACACATCATTATACCACAATACAATAATTAAAAATTAGAAACTGAAACACAGAAAGGTCAACTGGCTTGCCCCAAACAACTCACAAAGCCTGTGCCACAGTCACTGCCAGAAAAATTAACTTTAATGTTTTTCATCTGCAAGTTCATCGTTCTTGTTGGAGGTCCAGGTTTAGACTACGTTCTTTTGCACTTCAGTAAAGAATTCAAATCTTGTAATACTATGCAACTAAATAACACAAACTCAGCCAAGTTTAACCATTTCTTCTCCTTTTTACATCACAATTCTTTCAGTCATAATAAGTAAAACCAGACTGTGTGCTCACACTGAAACCCTAAATAGTCACTTAGAGAAGTTGTTTACATCTCAGCATAGACCGCTGAAAATAGCAAGCTTTAATGGAAATGCTGACCAGCCTTTCATGCATAGCTCTCAATAATGAAAGACTCCTGAGTGGCTTGCTCTCTCATTGCCATCTAACCATTTTTCTTCCATTCATTAGTAGAACATCATATAACTTAACAGAGATTAACATACGTAAAGAATGTCATCCCAGAGGGATTTCTGGAACAAAGGAATATTTTTCTATAGTTGGCTGTTTTGGTATGAGCTCATTTTCTAATCTACAGTAGTTGTTAACTTCACAAAGAAATGAATTCTCTTTCTTCAGGTTTTTAACCAAATGCCCAATTTTTTGGCTTTGTGTCTTGGGCTTGTGGATGTCTTAAATAAAAATAAAAGCACAAAATCCCACCCTCCAAGTCTCTGATTGCTTTTTGTAATAGCTCAGTCCCTGAGGGGCTCAGCTTGTTATTGAAATTGTTTTCTTTAATGGGCATTTTGTGCTTTTCCCCTGGATTATTTTACTTAGAGTGGTGAATGTATGCCAGTTCAAAAACCAAACACTGGGGCAAATGCTACAAACACATTGCCCAACATGTGGTCAGCATTTAGACAAGAATATAAAACACAGAATTATTCTGAGCACTGGGGAGAACACTCTTAATTCAGTGTTGCAGCAGATAAATTATCTATCTCATGATTTAGATTATGCTGACAGTTTCATTATGTATTTCCAGTGCCCAAACATACTAATAAGTGTTGTAGCTTTGTCCCAGTTCAGTATAGAAACTAAATTCTGCCTTCAGATGGATGTTGAACAGGCACAATGAAGGGCAGATGTGTTCTATAGGATCTTGGCACTGTCAAGGCACAACATCTGAACTTTGAATTTATTTTAAAAGCCTGACAGCTTGTTTAGCTGACACTTGGGAGGGAGGAAGAGGGAGAGGATTTGATTCTCCTCTCACACATGTTTTAAGCCATTGTTTCATTTCTGATTTCATTAGAGTTACATCTGATTTACATGGCTGTCAGTGGTGGGATAGAGTCTGTATAAAACCGAATTAGAAATCTAAGGAATATTCTGCCAGATTTCTGATGCTAAACTTGCTAAAGGAAGACAGATCAAGAAACAATCTAAAGGGATGGTGGTTACTGAGTTCCTAAAGGATTAGCTTTGGGCCTGTGTTTGCTGAATTTTTTACAAGGCTAGTGCCTAAGTTGTCAGAAAGCACTTTATTGAGTGTTATACTGAACTCAAAATATTTTGGAACCTCACAATTCCTCGGTGGTGTCTTATCCTACCAATGGCTGATACTAACTTTGTCTGTGTCAATCACTTTTGTAAATACATTCTGCAATTTCAGTTTTCCATCTATCATCATACCCCGAACAAATCATTATATGTTAAACAGTAATGTATTCTATTGAAATGAATCCATCAGTGTTAAAGTTTCCTGGTTATTTCTTCTCTTTAGGATATTTACTTCACCTAGTTTTAGGCACTTGGCCATCTAGCAGCCCTAATTTCCCACTACAGGCAATGGAGAACAGACTCCACTTGAGAAAAATTCAAAAACATAAGATTCCTGGTTTAAATAGCCTTCTGAAAGATCTGTCACTCTGCGTTAACTTGATAGGTTCATTTGCCCACATAATTAGGCAGCTGAACTAGAATTGTCTGACCCTGTGTCACCACACTTAATCTGATGTTCCAAATTCTTATTATGGAACTTATAACTTCCTGCACAAGTTCTTTCATCAAGTTGCTTGTAGTTTTGAAGTTACAAGAGTATGTACTTAATGTCCTTCAACTACTCTTTGGAAGAAAGCACCTAACCCATTGCATTCCCTTAGTCATAATCTGGTTTGCCATATTTACAGTAAAGTCAGTGGACTTGCTGGATGAGTAAAATCAACTTTGTATTTTCAGTTTCTAGGACATCTCACTTCAGCCAGCATTAAAACATGAAGAATCACTGTGATAGTATTCTTCAAGCCCATGTGACACTGTTGGGAGAGGACTTGCAGGAAGGGAGCAGTCACGGTTAGGCATTCTTAGATCGTGTAGTAATTTTAAGACAAGCTCAGTTTCTAGATCTTTCTGGGGCCTCTAATATCTGTACAACTTTCCGTAGGCTTGAATCCTGAAGTTAGTACCTAAGGTTCTAGTTAAACTGCTCAATTCTCGTGTTACCCACAAGAAAACTCAAAGCGCAACTGCACAAAATTGTTGATGCCTGAAAGCAGCCCAAGTAGCAAGAACAGTTACTCAAGTCCTGTTTCTGTTTCATGTCAGAAAGATAATCTCTCATTCTAATCTTGACAAAAAATGTCAATACAAGTTTGAATTTGATTCTAGCAATTATTTAAAAAACTTGCCCTAAAAGTAATTAATTAGGAAAAAAAAATCTTACTGTTACACTTCTACTGACAGTCTAAATGAAAAAAACAGCCTGGAAGAGTCTCCCAACAGGAAAAAAAATCAGATTTCTGTTGGTTCTTGTGTTGCCTGTTATTGCAAAAAGAACAAAACACAAGAATAAAACAACACCCTTTAGCCTAAAACACCTAAAATCCCCAAAGAGATGTCTCCTGATATTGCTGTAGCTTTGCCACCTGTTGTGGGGAGAAGATGAAAAAACAAAATTCAGCAAGGAGTGAATGCATTTGCTATACTTCACCAGGGACAAACTGTCTGCCCACCTTAGGAGCAGGAACACCAAGGGAGATTGAGGTACTGCTCCAAAGGGGGACATGAAACAGGATGGAGTGCCATGAAGGTGCAGTGGTCGTGCTGTTGAAAACAATGCAGCTAATGGGAACTAAGCCAAAGGAATAGCCCAGACAGTAACTGAAAGGTGAACTTTGCTCCATTAACTCAAAAATATGTATTATTTTTCACTCCACTACACATCTTAATGACTGAAGTCACTCAAACTCCACCTAAACATGAAATGATATGAACTGTCCCCTTTCTCAAAGAAAATTATGTAAATGTAGCTTAGGTGAGGAGGGAGGTCAGAGAAGACACCATCATAACTTCTGGGATCAGTCAACATGCTCATCCTGTCCTCTCCCCCATAGGGATGGCTCTTGGGTGAGAATCTTACTCTGTGCACACTAAATATTTCTTTCAAGCTAGCTCTTATTGGTAGTTAGAGCTTGTCTGAATATCACTTCAAATTCAATTTTGCATTCGGTAAACAACAGCAATGTCTGAACCTTAACCTGTCACAGTTCTCATTTACCAGTAGGTTTGTTAATAAAGTGCCTTATTCCATAAACTGGAACTTAGTGCAAGTCCTTCAAGGGTGTTAGCAGGGCCTGGCAGCATGCTTGGGAAAACAGATAATGTACCAGCCGAGAGCAGGGACGCTGTGGGCATGTGCCACCCTCTGATACAGCAGGCTGGTCAGTGGTGTCCCTGTAACAGGGCACTGACGGGCTGCTTGGGGATAAGGGACTCATCTTTCCTGGGGCACTGATAGATGGATCAAATACAAAGGGTTCAAGGACACCCCCCTTTTACATGGCACCTGTCATGGGGGGTGCTGCCAGCTGTAAGTTAAACTTTCCTGAAAAGGAGAAGAGGATTGTTCTCATCAGTCTCATACTGGGAAGGAAGTTACTGGAAAGCACCTCTGACTCACTTTCCCCCTCCCACCTTGCCAATACAATTTCAGAAAAGTGAAAAGTCTCTTACTCCATTGTGCAAAAAATAAAAGGCCATTTTGAGAAAATTGAACCCCATTTCCGTACAACTAATATGGAGAAATAAACAAGAAAATTTCAAAAGAAACACATCTTCTGCAAACCATAGTAACTTTTTATTGCCTATCTGTGAAGGAAATGAGCACTCCTGCCAGGCTGGAAGTGATTAAAAATCACAATGAATCTTTTAATTTTCCACTTTTTCATGCAAATTATTTTGAATCTTTATAATGACAATTATATCATTTTAAATTCAAATCGTATTTCCATGATTTTTAATTCCATGTACATTTTCAAAAATAAATTTAAAAAAACATTAAATACAATATTGCCTACAGTAAAAGTTTCTAAGTAATCTTCTCCCTTGCTTCTGCAAAACTGTCACTATATATTCATTTGAATATATATATAAAGTATATTAATATTGCAGTTCATATGGTTAAATTATCTGTAATTTGCATCAATAAAAGTCAGTACTGCAAGTATCATACAACATAAAGTACTGATTCAACTCCCTTTAAAATCAATGGGTAATACTATAAATCTGACAGGTAATACAGAAAATATTATATACATAATAAATAATAAATGTAGGCCATCTACTGTTTATCATTTAAAATTGACCTCAAGAGAACAGAAAATAGATATGAACTCTGATTCCATCCAATTAAAATTCTAATTTAGATTCCAAATTAATATCAAAGCTGAAAAATTGTCTTGTCCACATGGATTTTTACTATTTTATAATTCATAAATGCAATAATAAAATTTTTATTGCACATGACATCCAAGTCAGAAGAAAAAGATTCCCTATTTTCATATTCTTGCCCATGTTTCTACAATATTTATGTTTAAAAATTGGATTTTCAAATACAATAGGGGAAATGGTGGAATATATAGTTTTACATGTAGAACAAACTATTCTGTTAAAAGAACTGATTTTGTACTTTATAAACCTATATGAAGCTTCAGCATGGAGCAGACTTCTAAAGATGCTGCAAACTTGAATCAATAACAATCAGTTTAGTTCTGTTTGGTAAATAAGAATATATGAAAGTTCTTTCCTATTTGAAAGGCATGAAAGTAAGATAACTAAACATAAGTTGGACAAATGTTAGTAAATTGGAAGAGAAAAAACCACTCCAGATTGCAAAAAACTTTTTTTTTTTTTTAATTATTTGTGGTAGGAGGACAGAATATTTGTCAATAAGCATGTTAAATTTAAAGACAACTTTAACTGAGAAAATACTACAACATGCATTTTACTTTAGTAATGGTGAGATGAAATAAAAGTGTCATTTCTTTTAGGTCACTATAAACATAAGTATGAGAAAAGTAATTTTTGCAGTCTTTGGATTGGAATCTTTTGTTTTGGTCTTTTTTTTCCCCCTCAGAAGTTTGGTTACTAGTGAATCTGACATGGATTCTGGTGGGTTTAAACTTTTTCATTTATTCTACACATTCAATTTTCTACACAAAAGGCCCACACCCAAACTTTGGAGCCAGCAGAGCATTCAAGATGCTCAGACTTTGGCCTGCCACTTATACACACTAAAATGCAAAAAGGATCTGTAAAACTAGACTGAAAAGTAACTTGGAATGCTCTCTGCACCACTGATCAATGTTACAGTAAGGAGGAGATGCGAGATACAGCTTTACTCTCCATACAGACCTATGTTGAACAGGCTCTTGAATAGCTGGGTAGTCTACTTTGCATTCCTACTACTACTGCAAATCTAGAATGATATGTGATTATCATTTAATATTTACAGGAAATCTGAAAAACGGAGAATGAGTTTGGAAAAGGCACTGAGGAGCAGACTGGTGGGAAAGCTACTTGCATTTATGTAATCTATAATATTAATAATTTAAAAGATGAATAGTCTCAGCAATATGTTGTCTTTAAAGTTAATAAACAAAACACAAATCCAAATGCATACAAAAAAAAATCTGACATTTATGCATCTTATGTAGAGAAAATCATATTTTTAGAGTGAAAGTTACTAGTCTTTTCTTTGTTAAATATAGACACACACCTATCCTCAGAAACTGAAAACAATGGCTGACTTACAGACATGTATTTTATGGTATTGTGAGTTCCAAGGAGGGTCTATCAAGAACCAATCTCCAGCACGGTAAGCACTCTGAGGATAAGTAATTAGGACAGTGTCTCCCTGCAAATAGCCCACAATTTAGAAACCATATGAATCTGATGGAAGACGGAGGCAGGTAGGTTTTCTACAATGTCATTAACCAGGTGTGGAGTATTATTTTTTTCAACCAGTTGTTTAGTCAGTGCTAGATGAAGAAAATTTGCAGACAGTGCAGAAAAGCTTAAGAAGGGATTTTGTGCCTGAGGAAGAGATAAGCAGGCAATTGTGACTGCCACTTCTGATAAAGATTGAACCTTGACAAATCAGCAAGTGTGAGTGTGAGACTAAACATTTAGGGCTTGAAAGAGAGAAAAGGGTTGAAGATGATGTGGTGGGGAAGGGACAGCCAGGGAGAGGCAGCCAGAAGGGAACCCAGACAAGGCATGGTTTGATCAGTGAACCAAGAAGCTGAATCTAGCAGCAGCATGTCAAATGGAAATTTGTCTCAATTTTACTTGAAATATATTTACCGTGATAGATCCTACATTACGTGTATGTCACCCTTGCTAGGGCAGGCTGCTTCTATGGCAAGGCTGTCTGGTACTGCTGGGGTTTGTAAGGATTAAAGTTTAACCTACTGCATCTTTTTCCTTTGGGTTCCGTTTGGGCTTTTTTTCACCCTTTCTTCCAAGTTCCAGACTACTCCACGGATTTAAAATGTCCAAACCCTATATCTGTTCTGCAATCACTTCATTTCCACCAAGTGAGACACAATCTCCAGGTATTTTCCACATGTTCTAGTGTTAATACTGGATGAGGAAGTTGTTCTGCCATTTTAGAAGCTGCCTCTGAGAGTGGAAATGTACCATACAGAGAGAAATTGCAATTACTGTCTCCTATTTCCACTGTTATTTAGGATACCAACTATGATAGATTATATGTGCAGTAATATCAGTTTGAAGACTTTTATTTTGTTTGACATGAAGTTGCTTAATCCTTGTGGGAGAAAAGCTTCAATACTACACAGTTTATGCTTTTTTAGTTATTTGTCTGTTTAAGATACACTTTTTTTAAACTGCTAAATGACATATAAAAATCTGAGGGATGTACAATCAAAATACAACTTTACTAAATTAATTTTCATATGTCTTATAAAGTTTAGATTAATGGTGACTAAGGTTATTAAATTGAGTATTATGAAAAATGATCAGTCAGCTCTGGGTTACAATACACTGATTCTCTAATACCTTTTAACTTCTTAAAAAAACCCCAAAACAACATAACCAACCAAACAAAAAATTACCAAACAAACAAACAAACAACAACAAAAAAACCCCCAAACTACATATATTTTTTGCTCCAACTGTAATGAGGGGGAAATAAGAGAAAGAAAGAAAAACAGCTTGGAAAATAATGATGTGAGAAAACTTGTTACATACATATCTGCCTGAATCCAAAATGGACTTTACTTCTCTCTGTGGCTTTTGCTATCTTGCTGCTGGCAGAGGGTGCTAAGCCATCCCCCAGTTTCCAGGGCATTTGGGGAAATAGATTCCTCCATAAGGATAATAAACCTTTGGAGATGGGAGCTGGAAACCTGACCTGCCCAAACATTGTGGCCTTCTGATCTGAGAGTGTAAGAAATACCAAGTGCTCAGGGGATTCACCAGTAGGACCCATCAGCTTCTAAGTCTGGGCCCTCCTTGGGACGCAGCACTGTGTGGATCTTCTTACCAGGCAAGGCAGGCTGAGCAGAAGCTCCCTAAGAAGCCTCTGCCTTTGGAGCTGCTTTTATTACCAAGTATTCCAAGCTGTCCTGTTTCCCCAGCTTTGTTCACATCAAACTGCATCCAGGATTTATCCCTTGGCATGCCACCTGAGCTGCTATGGAATCTGTCCCCCAGGGGCTGCTAGGAAATTTGGCATCTGACTTGGGACTGATGAGACGAAAGCAGTAAACAAGTGTCACACACAACAGAAATTTGCCAGCTACTCTGTTTGGCTTCTATCATATTTTTAAAACTATCACATGAAAAAAAGTATATATTCATTCCAGTTAAATATTTTTGCCTTTAAATAAGATTCTGACTTCTGCTGACAATTCCTAGACACACACTTAAAAAGCATAGCTTAGTTTTCCCTCAGAGTTTTGGTATTTTGAACAATCTATGGGAATTCCACAAAAAATTCATCAAAGGACTACTGGACTTTTTGTTCACTGTGTAGGAGTGGAGGCAGGAGGAGAAATATATTCTCAACATTCATTTAAAAGAAATTTCTTACACATGGGTGCAAAACACTCTTTTAATGCTGCAAAATCTACTCCCTACCACGGTCTATATTGCACTTAGAAAATCCACTATCAGTTTAAAGACAAAAAAATAAAGAGGAAAAACATAACTAAATAAATGCCCCAGCCTTTAATACAGCTGAATGCAAAATGGTTTCAAAGTCATTGGCATCCTCAAATTAGAATATAATTGAATATGATTCAAACAATACATTTTCCTTTATTTGTACAGGGCAGAAGGTGCAAGACGCTTGGAAGCAGCATGTGAAGGCAGGAAGAGTCTTGGAGTACAGCTGCAAACTGAAAGTACAGGAGGGTGTGGGGAGAACAGCTGGAAGCTCAAGAAGTAACAGGATCGTCATGAATCACACTTCCTTCCTAGACTGCTTCTGGAGCAGCGGGGATCTTTATTACGAGTTTAGAGTAAGCTCCTACTCACACACTGCTTTTTTTTTCTAATACAAAATCTCACAGTTTCAAGAACTCTCCATGGGAAAGCAGCCAAATCTGAAGGAAGAGAATATGAAGGAGGCATGAGAATTACCTTCAAATATGCAAAGAAAGGACCAGTCTCCACAGAGGTGGAGTCTAGGACAGGAAAAAAAAAAAGAAAGGAAAAAAGATTAAACTGCAGCAAAGACAACTTCTGTTAGATACTCAGCAGAACTTTTTAACAGTGAGGACAGTGAATCTCAATAATGGATTATTTGAAAAGGAGTATTCTGGTGAGCTCTAAGAGCCGTTTAGACAAGCTTCTGACAGGAATAACATGAGTAGTGCTTATGCAGCTTTGGCACAAGATGGACTGCATGAGCCTTGCTGATTCTTTCCAGCTCTTTGAACCTGTGTGCAAAACAGAAGTCTCAGCTAATCTGCATTTTCAGGTTTGTTTCTGCCAAAAATAAAGGATAAAAAAGGTAAACATGAGACTAAGACTCTTAATATATCTGTCTGCATGGTTCCTAGCAATGGGTTTTTTTTCTATGTAAAGCAGAGAAAGCCTTTATTTACATTGTCTCATCCAGGTCACATAGACAAAAGTTATTATAATTCAGTTTCTCTGCATTGCAGGATCAAGAGCTGAGTCAACCCTGCTGGGATTCAACCCACGTTCCAGGGAGTCTAAGTATTTAATATCTGATGTTTAAAATTCTAACCAAATAAAATTTCTGCTTGGAGATATACCAGTGTGTGGTCAGATTTTATTGTGTTTCTGTTTGAAATTCACCCACAAGTCTGAGAAATTCCTACATTTTAACCAGCACAGAGCATTTCTTATGTTGATCTATTTACCTCTTCTTTTCAAGACCATGTAAATGACCAGGATTTCAGTGTTTTTCAAAACTATTTTATACTCAACACAATTCCATTGAGATCCACAAATGCCTTAGATTTATGCCTGCTCAGTAGCTGATGCTGAATTATTAATTCACTAATGTCTGTAAAGTGCTTTGAAGATAAAAAACATTACATTGTAGAACTGCTAACTGATACTTGGATGCTACTATTATTGCTGCTGAAGCTGTTAGAAAATGTGCTTGGAACACATCCCCAAAGGCACATGATGAGGAAAGGTCATCTATGGCAGTAGTTTATGCAGAAAGGAGTAAATCAGACTGAAATTCTAGAACTACAGTTCTTTTTTTAATGTAGACTCCAAAAATCAGTAGTTATGAGATCAGAATTTTTTTCTTTGTTCAAAGTATGCTTAACTATTAATAGATCAAAAGGGAAAAAAATCAATATAAGGAATAACTTAAAACAGTAAGGCGGAAAGGATTTCCCACTAGCTTCTGGGATGGCAGGGCACTGTGGTTTCTGTCCTTTACTCCAATTTATCTGTAGGTGGATGAGGAGCTGATTTTGAATGTGAAAGCACATTTAGATGGAACAGCCCTTCAGGCAGTTACAGAGAATACAGAGAGATCTGCAATGGCCTCCAGTCTCTGTGACTGCAGAGCAATCCTGTTTGGGTTTTGCAATAGCACTGCTGTGCTGCTGCTCCAGGAAGATACTTATTTAGCCCATCATGGCCTTTTGGTGGGGTGAAGCCAGAACCCTAAAAAAACACCCAAGAAGATCTCAGCACACAGGGTTTTGCCTCCAGGCTCTGCTGTAAGCACAGTAATGCCTTTATAGGATCCTCTGGTTTCCATCAGGCCCATCCTCCAGCTAGGTTACATCTGAGAGTTGTTCTTCCCTCTACCAGAGATGTGTACAGAAAGGAGAATAGGCTTGTATTGATTTCTCACATAACACCTCCGTACCCAGACACACAGTCCCGATCATCAGATACTTTGGGCGGTTTGCTACACTTCACGCTTACATTGCTGCATTACAAAACACTACTCTCTACTCCCAGATTGCAAACGTTGCTGACTCAAACTCCTGCCACCACTGTAGAGCACTACCTTTGAGAAAAGCTTGAAAGGGCTGTTTGGCTCTGAGCAGAGACCAGTTAAAGTGATTAGATAAAGCTTTGAGCCCAAGTGTCAGACTCCTTTATTTGAACAGCAATTTGAAACAGCTAAACCTCTACCCTGAGTGGCAGAATGGAGCAGATGAAAACCCCACCAGACCTGAAACACTTCAGAAATGTGAAAGACAACCAGAGAGGTTTAAACACAGTGTTTCAGTTTGTCTCTGCAAGCAATGGAAACCAAAACAGGCACACACACACCCCCCAAGAAAAGGACAAGAGGAAGCTTTTTCTTTGATAGCTTGGTCTGAAGCACTTGAGGGTTTTAATACTTTGTCAACTCAGCCAGACTAGGCTAACACTGAAGCTGTAATGCAGGCATTTAAGAACCTCACTTCACATAGAAATAGAACATATGAATTGAGTAACACAATTTTAAACAGAGGATACTAGAAATTAAAAAAAAAGACAAGTGACTTCAGCCAAGCCCCAGTTTTTGAGGATGAAGCCTTTGATAAGAATCACAATACTGAAAGGAATCTGGAACAAAACACTCAGAGAGAGGCTATTGAAAGATGCAGAATAAACTATGTAAAACACATTTCAAATTTGGATTGCAAGGGAAGAAAATCAGTTCAAGTTAAAGCCCACAGATAGTTATTGAGACATGGTGGATATAGGAAAATTAAAACAGAAGAAATTAAGTAAAGGATTGTGGAAGACAGGAGATGTTCAGTGCTGACATTCTCTGAAATGCATCTCAGGAAACAATATGTGTAAATTCAGATGCAAGCAGAAAAAGTAATGTTTCACATCTGAAGAAAGATGCAGAAAAAGAAACATGATTGCCAAAATGTTCAACAGCCCACCAAATAACCTCTACATGGGCAAAGCAATTTCTCCTTAAAAGCAAAATATTGCCAAAAGAGAATAATGGACTATAAATGGGGGGGGGGAGGGAGGAATATCAGGTATATGGTGAACATCATTTCACAGGCTACAAGAATCAGTAATGTTAACTCTATCTTCAGTAAACATGAACTGATGAAATCATGCATTAGCATGTGGGTGCCCAGCTACCCCAGAGAGGAAGGTCTGCTGCCTGGAGCAGCAGGAGTAGGCTGGTGCCAAGGGCAGCCTGTGGCCACAGCAGGCAGCGAGGGTGGCCAGGCTGTGACCTCTCCTGCAGAGAAGGTCCAGCGACAGCAGCAAAAGTCAGCCTCAGTCCAGCCCACATGCATGTCCATAGGGACCAGGCAAATCCAGTCCAGCAGGACATCAGTTAAGAGTCAGGATCAGAGAGGGAAAATGTCAAATCTCAAATGCAGTTCTTGAGCAGAGTGGGCCCAAAAAAGGCACCTCATAGTTGTCATACACCCATGTATGCCTTGTGTGAGATCTGGCCTTGAGCACAGGCAACCAAACTCCAAGGAGTGGATATGGAGGCCCCAGAGCCTGTTGCTACACCTAGGGCAGTAATATGATATCTGTATCTTTATGTAGTATATGGACTCTTTATCATTCTTATTTTTTTTACGAAAGCAGCTGAGGAAAAACACCTCTTTCAAAGGCATGCTGAAGTATCAATAGCCTAAAGTCTAATGTGCTACAGCATACATTCATCAATGAAATTTTCTTGTTCTGGAGACATAAGAGTGCTAGTGGTGGGGAAAAACTGCTAGGACATTTATTAGAGCATCTCAGAGATGTCACACCTCCTCAGTTTCACATATGTTCCACTGCCATATAAAGAAGAAGCTGTGGCCTGCTGTGTGGACTCCATCCCCTTGACTACTATAGGTATGTAGGCACAGGGAATTATGTCCCAACAGTCACTCTATGAATGACACAGTCTACATGACTTGAACGGAAGTCTACATGACTTGGATAATGAGGGAAAATCTTATTACTCAAAGTTGAATCCTACTGTTGCTTCTGGAGCATATATGAGGGAGTATAGGATGTAGGTCCAGCTCCACAAAACATTTGCATTTAACATTGGAAAGAAGTTTAGTTGCTTATTGTGCCGGTTTTTTTATCTGATAGAAAGGTCCAGAATAATACTGTCCCATTTCCTTGGCTTTTTTTTCTCATGCAAGACTTGCATGATGCCTAGCCAGCTTCTGACACACTGATGGTTCTTGTCTGAAATGATAAGTGCTCAAATCTCACTGGTGTCTTTGGGACCATCTCTTGGGTCATGGGGAAAAAAAAAAAAAGCTGGAACAAAATAAGCCCTTGATTCTTTATTGTCAAAGTGAAAAGTCAGGAGCTGATGCAGGACTGGGCTGATTTAGACTGAAGGTCAATCTGATCCAGAGCCCTGTCTCTGACAGTACCAGTTGTTCCTCAGAGATAAAAGAGCAAGGACAGAAAAAACACACTTATCCAGTTAATGCACTGCAGAGATATAAAAATCATGCAGCCACACTTCACAGATTATTTCTAAGAAATCTGGTAGGCAACCTTCAGTGAGCCAACCTTATGCTGAACCTTGGAAAATACAGGTTGTTTCAGAGTTCTATCATATTTAAAGATAGATTGTTAGTGGAAAGTCATCTGTTTGTCATATTACTGACAGCTGGATTGTCTGATGAGATGTCAATGATGCCTTTGAATATTTCATGATACTCAAAATTTGTTTAGTATTTAGAGCAAGGATTTAAAATCAAGTGTTTTAGCGCTTTGAACGGTGCTTAGACTCTGGCCCCATAGCAGTGAAATATGTGGTTTGCCCAGCAGCTGTTGCTAAAGCAGTTCCATTTTTGCATAACATCTTTAAGTAGCAGTTAGAGCTGAGACCGAATCTGGGCTTCCCAAGTCATACTGCAGAGTCCAAAGAATGATGGTAGCTAAGCATTATTTGCAGGAAAATTTTTCTCTGAATTTAATACTTCAGGTCACTCTTCTGCATAGAAACCCCTAGAAATCTACTGCTTTGCTATATAACTTGTCTGTAGTTACCATATCCATTAGCCAAAAGCACTCATAGGGTTTTATAATGGTGCATTAGGACATTGAACACTCCAGGGAGAAAATGAAGCTAATGTAATGGCAAATGACTTTCAAAATATTCTATTCTGTGCCTTTAAATTTCAGATCCTGAAAAGAAAGCAAAGAAAAAAGAAGAAGAACATGAAAGGAAGAGATTAGCCTGTGACTGAAAGTCCAGCTGTGTAAACAAGTTTAGTGACTTCTTTTATCTCTAATTGGTCTTATACATTGATCTTTCTGGTGCCAAAATCACACACTTCACATTAGTTCTTCACTAATATAGCATTATTTCCGAATGGAACTGGTCTGAAATGTCAAACTGATATGTGTCACTTGCAATCTACCAACATTTCCAGTTTCTTCCAGTGAACATCAACAACTGTCTTTAGTTATACTACTCTAAAAGTCTGAACAGGAAACAGGTTTATACCAATGAAAATGTGAATATAGGCACTAAAATTGTGTTAGTAGTGCTATTCACTGCACAAGACTTAGAAGATACTCAGCTGGCATAAATTTTTTGGCCAAATTACATTAACTTCAGAGATGTCATGCCAGTTAACATGGTCAAATAATTGGCCTATAGACTTCAGAAGATATCTGTCTCACAAATGCAGAACAGGCTGTTGTCTTTTCTGATAGTTTAGGACCTTTGAGTAACAAGATATTCCTATAATTGTGTAGTCTGGAGTAGACACTGGGGTAGACACTGAAAAACTCCAGTTAGACAAAAAAAAAACACGTGTACAGGCAAACGAAAATCAATACTGATAAATGCAAGGTGATGCACGCTGGCCATAAAAATAAATTAATGAGCCAACAAGCAAATGAGCTGTCCATCCATCTGTCACAGGTCAAAGGCACCCATATGTGAGAAAGGGGCATCAAAGCAAAATCACAGTCTGTGTGCAGCTCTGATCAGAAAACTAAATATTTTAGGTTACATGACATATGTGTCACAGTGAAATATATAAAGACGATTGTGTCAATATAATGATGTAGTATTGCCTGCACAGTTAAAGGCTATTTCATAACATTACACATAAGAATGAAAAATGTGTATGAGAAACAATAGACTTCTGTTCTTCTGTCCTTCTATTTCTTCCACAGGATTATTACATAAAACTAGAAAAGTGTAAGTTCAGAAAGAATCTCTGAGGTACATTTTCCTCCTATAGATCACTAAACTATGATCACCTTGCTGTATATATGTGTGTGTGTTTCTGTATAAAGCTTAGATAAAACTGAGGTTAATAACAAGACTGATGACTAGTAAAACAGTCATAACTAATATAAAATCTGGCATTAACTGATAATAAACATTATTTCATAACCAACCAAACATAATTCATGTTTTAAGATAGCCTCTAATGTTTATAGATTTGTCATATGAAAAATAGTTTTTGCATTTAGTAAGTCCTTCAAGGCAGGCAGTAACTGTGAGAAATAGAGTACTAGACTAGATTAATGTCAAATTAATCCAGTTTGTAAATTTCAATTTTGCTACCAATAATTGTTTTCTATCAGTACATGACTAGACAAGACCCTGAGTTACCTGCTGTCATCATTCCTGTTTTGAACAGGAAGGTTAGATTAGAGACCTCCAGAGATGCCTTCCAACATTAATGATTCTTTGATTCTATGATTAAATGGAAGAATACAAGCAATTTTGCAGGACTAAAGTTGGAAGACACATTTCTCTACTAAAAGATGTATGGGGCTGAATGTGTTAGAAAAAAACACACCAGAAGAAGGACTTACAAGTTGGGGATTTTTTTCATTAATTCACTCATAATGACATGTAAACCAATTTCTGTGGTGTATAACAGTCCGTGAGAGACAATTTCTTTCAACCCCAAACTAGATTTAAATAAATTGTAACAGACGTTCATTATATGGCCTTAAAATGAAAGAGGTTAGATTTAGATTAGATACAATGAAGAAATTCTACTGTGAGGGTGGTGAGACACTGGGGCAGATTTTCCAGCTACCGATCTGAAAAGTGGAGATGACTGAGGTCCAGTGTCAAGAAGTCTTCTCCAGCATAGTTTAAGTATCCAGTGTAGGTAGAGTTCCTATTGACTTTTTACAGCAGAGTTGGTTCTTCTAAGAACATGTTTTGGTGGGCCAAGTTAAACACCATCTTTCCTTGTGGAAGAGGTCTTTAGGCCTGGTCTCATCAGCTGTCTTTGACTTGTGTGTTGAGGTACGTTTGTTTGGCTTGCAACCACTGAAAGTAGATGTCCAGGCTTAATTAAAAAAATTAAGAAAGTAGACTGAAAGAAAATATTCATAGTTAAGAAGCCAGGAGTACAGACGTGAACTTCACTGATTCATTGAATTACAAGTGCTAACAGTGATGCAACTGAAGAACATCTTTCTCCAAAGGCAGCCATGCTACAGGAACCGAAGGAAAATGCCCGTGAGCAGATTTCACCTGGGGACCGACCTCTAGAGGGCAACACACTCATACGAAATGGCAAAGCAATACAGACAGGGGCACCGTAAAAACTGAGCCCTGATCAATACAGTTGATCCCCCTTTTACATCCCAAACCGTTACTTATATAAAACCTAACTCAAAGGACAGGTTTTAAAAAATGACACATGTCACCAGATACCCCCTGTATGGTTACTGTGACCATATTATACCTTCTCAATCATCACCATAAAATACATGACGTCCCACTCTAAAAATGCATCCCTTAAGCATGAAACAAACACAAATCTCTATAGGTGCTCAAGCTTTTTGTTCTCATGTAGAAGATTAGAATGCCATACTTGGACCTCCAAGCTCTGAGTCTACAACAGCCCCAGACTACTGATCCTCAAGCCCTTTTTTCAAAGCATTCCCAAACCCCCTCTCCCTGTGTGACTCAGTATGATAGTTTTTAAAGACATACATATGTATAAATTAAATCAAAAGATTCCCATAGTTGTTATCTAAGTATCCCAGTATCTTTTACCTACTACATCTCTACTTTCCTTGGATGACAGTTGCTTCACAGAAAGCATCTGCATTTTATATTGGAAAAATAAAACATACAAAACATATTCTCAGTGTTTCACTTGAAAAGAAGCAAATCCTATTAACTGAAACAAGGATTAGTCCTCAAAGTTCTTTGTTAAATAGGTAATACTATAGATATTTTGTTAGCAGGAAAATAAGAGCAGAAATGGCATGTGATTATTTCTCTTAGAGCACTCCGGAAAGCATTCAATCATTTGCTCCTGTAGACATTCACCGTGAACTCCAGACTAAAACTTTCATTTTCAAATGTCAATTTCTGCTGTTAAAAGAAAATGTGGATCAGTGTGACACATCATCATCTAAAGTAACTTCCAAGGAAATCACTGGAGTAATGCCATTCTCAAAAACATTTGGGTGAACTGAAGTGGGCTGTGAGCTTTGCTTCAGAGGCTGCCAACTGAGATCTTCCTTCAGCCAAGGCTGTGAACACCCTTCCTGTCACTCACGGCAGCTCTACCCATGGGATCTGGGACTGACAAGAGGACGTGCTGTGGCCTGGGCCTGCTCCTAATGCACAGGTCAGGCTGTAATCCCTACTGCAGTCCCTACTGTAGTCCCAGCTCACACTGCTGCTGTCCGGAGGGGGACTCGGTTAATGGTGTCTGTACAGCCATACTGGGTGCCATGGCAAGCTGGTGGTGGTGGTGGAGGTGGATGGAAGGGGTGGCCACTGTACTAGATAGAGACAGATCCAGTCCATTCCAACCAGCTCCAAGAGAACTGCAAGAAGTTCTGAGCACAGCAGCCAAGGTGGTGTCACTCTGGTATAACAAATTCCAGAAAGGGTAAAATGCTTCATGGCCATGTGAGGAGTAAAGAAAAATGAGGGAGAACCAGCCCTGCAGAGACCAGAGCAGTGAGGAAGGAGAGGCAGGAGGTGCTCCAGGTGCTGTAGCAGAGTTTCCTCTGCAGCCCGTGGTGCAGCTCATGGTGAGGCAGCTGTGCCCCTGCAGCCCATGGAGGTCCATGGTGGAGGAGAGATCCACCTGCAGCCCCTGGAGGAGCCCATGCTGGAGCAGGGTGATATTTTCTGAAGAAACTGCAGTCCAAGGAGACCCCATACTAGAGCACGAAAAAAGTGTGAGAAGGAAGAAGCAGCAGAGAAAGGACTGTTTACAGACTGACTGAAAACCCCTCACTTCCCAACCCCTTGCACTGCTCAGGATGGGAGAGTTGGGAGAGTGGTTGTGAATTGAGTGAAGTTGAGCCTGGGAAGAAGTGGGGTGGGGGTTGGGGGGAAGTTGTTGGTTTAATTTGTCTTCTTTCCCTCCATCCTAATCTGGTTTAATTGACAATATATGAAATTAATTTTCCCCAAATCCAGCCTGGTTGGCCCATCCTGATAAACGGCAAGTGATCTCTATGTGTTTATCAGAACCCAAGAGTTTTTGACCTTGTTTTCTCCTTCATACTCCCAAGAGAGGGGAGTGAGAGAATAGCTGGGCGAATATCTGGCAAACAGCCAAGGTCAACTCATCACAAAAACACTGAGAATAACCATGATTTTTCTAAGGAAGATCAATATAATTTTACTGTATAACATCTTTGCTATGCAAGAAGAGCCATGAACTAGAGGATCCAGACAAAGATATCCTGAAGGATGCACTTCAAGGACAAACCTGTGATGTCTCCAGTCAAGTTTGGTTAGGTCTAGCTCACAAAAAGATTTGATTTGAACCCAAAATTCTTGTAGATTTTTACAACATGAAATATACAAATGAATATTTTCAATCTCGCCCCCTCTTTCTTCCTATTTCATTAAGCTCATGGTGCAGTCAGTTGGAGCTAACAGACACTGTCCTCTTCAATTTATCCTGGAATTATCTCAAGGAGAAGCAACTGGATACAGAACAGTTTTGTAACTGGTGCAATATTAAATCTTCTGAATATCACCCATTAAATCAGTAGAGAAGAAACACAAATCTTTCACAATCTTTCTGCTGAATTGAGAAATTCACATACTTGGTATCTGACATGGACTTCACAAGGAGTCCTGAGATCCCCATATAACAGGATTGTGACTGCAACATAAGAACATCTCATCCCCATTTTGCAACTGAAGATCAATTACAGGTTTGCCTTAAAACCACTTCAAAGACTTCTAATCAACATTAGTATCATCTGTCTGGAAATCATCCTAAGAAAGCAATGCGAGATCTCCTACTTGCAAAAATGACCAAGCAGACACTGTCTCCCAGTAACGTGTCTGGAAAACTCTCCAGTGAACTTCACAATCTCAGCACAATCGCCCTCATGCACTGATGCCTTTGTTCACCAGTCTCTCCAAGATAATCTGAAACCTTAGATTGGAGAAATTCGTTCATGTTCTACTAAATACCACACACTGGCAGTTACCAGAGATCTCCTCTAATCTTAACAAAGAGGGGAGGGACTTCCCAGATGTGTGCAGCAATTGACTGATCAACATTTCCAGGGACCTGCCAAGTAAATGGGAAGTAAAACAGGTGTGAAATTCAACCCAGTAGAGGGCAATAGACCCCAGTGTACATGAACAACCCTGCAGGCCTCGGTAACACAGCTGTTTCCAACCCGAACCTTAGGATTTGCAGAGACTAAGTAGATGGGGATGGAAGAAGAGAAGTCAGAATTCTGATAAAATCATTGATGAAACTTCCTGACCCTAAGTAAAAAGCTGTTCTCACTTGCTCTGTCTGATAATCTTTGTTCTTCTCCATAACAACAAAATCGGTTTCAAACAAAACCATCCTATGGCATAACATATGACCGAATTTGGCAATAAATGCTGCTATTGAGCTGCATCACCTATAAATTGATCAGTGACAGGAATTAAAAGAAATATCTTTTAGTTGAGAGAAAGCCTTACCAGGGTAAAACTATGAGGCTATGTTGCAATGCCTTGGATTAGAAAACAGTATTTTTTTTCACTTTTACATGCCATTGTAGTAGAGGTAGGAATGTGAGTTTTATTTCTAACAGATGAGCCCCAAATAGTGTAAAGGTAAATTCAAAGGAGCAAAAACTGGCATTCAGGGAACGTAAGTAAAAGACACTGTCAAACTAATTTTCACTTAATAGGATAAAAACAGAGGAGAAAAAGAAATTTAAATGACAATGATTATTTCAAAGCCATGGTAGAGCACATAGAAAATCAGCAGACAATCTTAGGACTTGTTTGAAAGACAGGGTCTTTCAGAGTTTTGAAAAAGTCCTGATACTGGTTACATCTCCTCTAATGCTGAAGACTGGACTGTAGCTGTCAGCAAAGGGACAGTTGGGCTGAAATGTGACAGATCCCTCCCCAGCCATCCCCAAACTGCAGAACTGGGTTTACACTTGGTGCTAAGTTATACAGCAGGAAGACCCAAAGGCAAAGTTATGAATGAAAAGTCAGCTGTCAGCAGAAAGGAAAATGAAGGCTAAATAACAGAAACAGAAGTGAAAGCTTTTAAGCAGAAAAAAAACCACAGGAGAAGGTGTCAGGGATAATGCCATTAGCAGTGACAAATGGAAATCATTGATTAAGAAAGTAGTGAAAGCAGGCAAGGGAAAAATGTCTCTGAGCTTCTATTCAGCAGTTTCAAATCTTTCAAAGATTCTTACCACCCCTTCTTTCAAATGCAGAAAATACATTAGGCATAATGAAAGCACTGATCAAATCCTTGTCAGCCTATATAATGTGTTAGATCTTTCAGGAGAATTGCCTGTCTATTGTGATACAAGCCTAATATCTGAATAGTGATTTACTGTTATTGTTTCGGCTAGATTATAAGACTTGGAAAATGTGATTAGAAGTTGCTGTAGAGGCAGATAGTATTTTGTATACATGTGCAGATCAAAGGGCCAACCTAGCCTAGTATTCTGAATCCAGACTTAGTAAACAGAATCTTGTATTTCAGAAGATGATGAACTTATCCCTGATCCATTTTCTGGGAAGTCCACCACATAGCAGTCTCTCCAATACTTTTCCTTCTCCCTCTGAGTCCATTAAATTCTTCAGCAGAAAGAGCTCAACTGAAATCAATTGAAGTTTTGCTTTTGACTTCAACAGGGCCAAGATTTTCCCGTGTTCCTTTAACAATACTCACAAAAGGACTGATTGCAATTTAAAAAGCTGAATCCTAGACCCCATTTCTGCCACTCACATTTACCTCCTCAAGTAAACCTCATGTCCAGAAGCTATTCTTACTTCTGGAGTTCCCACTGCATTCCTCTTCTATGTGCCTGGCTTCAGGGTTGAAGGACTTCAGAAAATTGACTGTCTTTATATTTTTTAATTTGTCAGAACCGAACATGCTGGAGGTACTAAGAAAATATTAGTAAAAGAATAACTGCAATAATAAAATAGCCAATTTTGTAATGTAGCATGCTGAGATTCTATTTGGAATTACTTGCCAAAGAAATTCTAAGAAATTTTTCAATTGCTCATAAATAGATGAAATAGATTTCTGAGAAACAAATCAATGCCAGCTATTTTGAAAAAAGACAGAAAATTACCAATAATTGGAGTGATGCTGTCAGCTACTTATAAACCATTTATAATTGGTGTTGTAGGGGAATATAATGAACTGTGATACCAAGTATGTTTTTTTTTCCTTTTTTCTCCTTTTTTTTTAAAGACACAGGAGTTTCACATATTCTCCTGTTACTTAATATCCCCAGTAAAACAAAAAATAATTTTTTTCAATTTAAACCAGAATTATGCAATTTCCAGCTAAACCAGGGTGATGTTATCTTTTTTTTCCAAAACAAGTAAGGAAACAATCAAATGTCTTAAATGAGAAGGTGACTTCTGACAGTCTTTGCTAGTTTCATCCACTAATGAAGTGAATAGCAAGTGAATAGCAACAATGTTTGACATTTCTATTGAGTCTTTCATCCCAAATCACCTTAATCAAGTTCATATCCATTTAGACACATCTTTTAACACTTACATATGACTGAAATCAAACCACGGAAATGATAGGGTAACGTGCATCAAAAAAAAATCTGTTTTATTTTGAAGTTCAAAAGGGGAAGGATTTTTTTAACAACTGAAGCTATATGGGAAGATGTACAAGAGACTGAGCAGACACTGCATCTATCATTACACTTGTAAAAGTCATGGCAGAACACTGTTTCTCAAATGGATAAAGTATTTGGGACCTTAGGATTCTTTCCTATTCAGATGAAGATGATGCAAAAGCAGATCCATGTTATGAAGCTTGTTTGATCCAATCTTTAGTACAGGTGAAGTTTTTCCCATTTAGGCTTCTTTTTTTAGCAGATAATAAGCCACTCCTTCTTCCCTCCTTCCCCCATAATCAAAATAAATATTGTCTGAGTGGTGACAATCCATTGATGCAGCAGCTTGTTTTAAGCCCTGAGCCTTTAAAAATATATTCATATGCTTGATATGACTAATTCCACTAATAATATAAGATAATTATAGGAAATTTAATTAAAAGATAACAATTGTCACCAATAAAATACCTGAACAGCACGAATCTATCTACAGTATATTGGGATATTTTGGACAAGGTTAAGAAATTTCTCTTCGTCTCAGGTTTGTATTTATATTGGTTGAAACAAAATCCAAATGTTTACTGATTAAATAAATAGGAAGGTTGTTTTCTCAGACTAGCTTTGTACCTTTTATGGAAGTTTAACTCCTTGACTTGTGAATCTTTGGGAAACCTAACTTCTACTAATCTAGAAAAGCAATCTCTTAATCTACTAGATGTATTCCTAGTCTAGAATGATTCCATTTTTAGTCTCATTAAATAATATAACACTTTAAATTCTGAGGACATCTCCCTCTTTTCCTGGAAACATTACATTAAAATCTTTACCTGAACCAGCGTACAAGGACTTGAGAATGTGCACAGTGAGAGGTCTGGCAAAGCCTATGTTTACAGACACATTTTTCTTTACACCATTCTCTTGGCGAAAGCAAGATGTGTCAAAAAAAGGTGAGTCTGTACCATGTTCCAGCAAATGAAGATCTGCATTCACTCAAGTTTGCAGAGCCTCCAGCTTCATTCTTTAGTATACAAGACAGACATGCAGGATTCATTGGGGCATATATCATGGTGGGTTTTTTTCCCCTGAATATTCATCTGACTCACAAAATTGTATTTGCCATCTGGAAAATACTTTGCATGACATAGTCAAATCAAAATTAGCTGATGGAAATGAAAGATGAAACCAGAGCACACTGCTCAGGCTGATCTGCCCAAGATGGCAGTACAGAAAGGCAGGCAGCAAAGAAGGCCAGGCAGAGTAATTTAAAACACTGACCAAACAAACCCAGGCTGTTGCATATAAGTTTAATCACATTAATGTTTACATTATTTCAGGTTAAACTGAAACGTGCTCAAACATTTTGGAGAACTGAAAAACTTAGTGACAAGGGATATATAATTAATGATTGCATAGGTAATTTTGAGTGCTTTTATTAGTATCTAATTCTGTTAGCTAGAAAAGCTATGATGGAAAAAAAGAACTAAAACAAGATTATTTAGATGGGAAGATCAGTCTATTCAGTTTTATGTAATGTTTGAATATTAGAGACACCAAACTTGGAGAATACTATTAATATACTGCAGGGAGTGTGGAGGAATAATAAAAAAGAAAAATTCCTTTTCAGTGGAAGAGAATAACAAGACACAGGATAAAGAAGTTGAGAAAACTTATTCAGATTTAGAGACTAATAATGGTCCTCTAGCAGATGTTAAAGTGAATATGCCCTAATGAATTCATGTACATGAACGAACGCACATAGACACTCACATCACCCTTACCGCTGAACTCAGTGTTTAGCTCAAAAAGCTTGACTGGATTAAATACAGAACAATGGAACATCATATGAAAAATAAATTCTTTCTGCCGATTGAAGTAATTTCATATATCTTTACATCTTCATGTCACAGTATCCATTTCACTTACATTCCACTACTGGCAGCTATGACATTTTGAGAAAATAAAATGTTTTTATAACTATATACTAATATAGTAATAAATTTAAGCAGAACCATGAATGTTCAGATCCTGCCTTTTTGAAGGCAGGAGTACATTAGAAGAGCTGGGAAATTACTAGTTCCATCTCTAAACTAGCAAGAGGGAAGGCATACATATATAAGAGAAACCAGCCAGAAAATTGCAAATTCCAGAGGGAACTGCAAAGCAAACAAAAGTAAAGGGAGGATTGTCAATTTCTGGTAAAGGCTATAGTCCAGCAAACTTCCCTTTGGCCATTATTGGCAGACCTGTTTCCCTTGCTCTGCCCAGGCTTTATGAATTAAAGAAGGATGGGAATAATCAATACTTAAATTAAGAAATCTTTAAGGAAACCCATAATCTACATGAAATTGATTTATTAAATTACATCAGTTCTTTGGGTTAATAAAATAAGGGCAGACTGTGACTCTAGCAGGTATCCAGTCAGTGGAAGTGAGAAGGTATGGAAAAGATTAAAAAAAATCAAGGTGTTTTATTCCATTCCTGTTGTCTCGGTAGTGCAATGGGAAAGAGGGATACTCTTTAGCTCAGTATATATCTAAATTGGTTTTTGATTCTGTTCAAACCAGTTTTAGAAACCTCAACCAGAATGTTTTATGGAAAGCTACATTTCAAGGGGTTCTGAAGACCTCCCAGTGAATAAACTCTGTAATCCCTTCAGAAATTTTATAAATAAACACTAAAATGCTGTAATCCAAATTGAGAAGCAGGAATCAGTATGTTGGCCTTGTGCCTTCTCTTACTACAAGCAGGTGGACAGATAATTTCTTCTTGCACACACATTAAGATTCATTGGTATGAACTCAGACATAATAATCTGAGATGCATGTAGTGTGTTTGCTATATCTCTGTTTTATCTTCTTTATTCAGTCTCCAAATCATATTAATTATGGAAATTATTTAAAACATTCTAGGCCAAGATATTCCACGTGTTTCAGTCACACAACTTCAGATACATAAAACAAGAGGTCTGATTTTTAGGAAAAGTAGTTGTTCAGCTGCTGAAAACGCAGCTGACATTTATTTTAAAGCAGACTTCCAAAATATATTAATTTTTAAAGACTATGTCCTTAAAGTATATGTGGAGTAGTGCTACAGATCTGTAATACCTGGCCATAGCTCCTTCTCTCCTTCATGCTTTGCTTTCAGTGGGACCTCAGGGAGTCATATAATTTTAAAATTTACTACAGAGTGGTGGGGATTTTGGTATTCAGGATTCTATAGTTCTTACTTGTTCCTGCTTCCTCCTGTTCCCCAGATTCCTTCTGCCCTTCACAAACCAGAGCCTGCTGTTGGTGGAGTTGTGCAATGCAGGTGAGTCTGTGGGGTCAGGGGGGGTAACACAGGCATTTGAAGGTGCCCAGCAGGAGGATGAGGGAAATTCAGCATCCTCAGGCATGTCTGAGTGCGTGCTGCCCTGCAGTGCCCTGGGCACCCCCAGACCCCCTCCCATCCTCAGACACCTCCCTGCTCTGCTCTCAGAGGTCACCTCAGTAGGTAGACCTGGTAAGTTGGCTGCTGTGCCAAACCGTCCCATTTCACAGTCCCATAAAGCTCTGCAGAAATTTGTCATAAACTGAGGCAGATGTCAAAATATGTCCAATCCTACTATTCCAGCTGTAGCAAAGGTTAGTTCTGCAAGGGGAGGGGGGGCAATGTGTCTCCTTTACTTGTCTTAGATTAATTCCCTACTCAGTGGCAATAAACAGTTTTGGGAGTTTGGAGTTGGAATTTTCAGAGGCAAATCACTTTGGGAAGGTGGATAAAGCTGGGAACTTTGCTATTATAAAGCTTGCATTCTTATTTAAAATGTCTAAATGCAAAATGATGATGAGCTTTGAGTATGTCGCACAAAACAAAAGCACCTGCCCCTCCTCTGCAGCTCGTTCCTCTGTGCAACCTTCTGGTGTTACCCAGGGCATCAGTGGTCGAGGTGTTCCAGCCTCAGGTGTCTAATGAACAATCACAAAATTTTGTCTTAGTAAATTAGTATTAATTAGTACAAAAGTATCAAGGAGAAGAGGAATATCGGGAACCGAAGAGACCCTGCAACTTTGATCCACATCACATGTTTTGGTGGCTCCACAGGCAAAGCCAGGGATGATATTTGGGAGTCTTTCATGGTCAAATAAAAATTAGCATTTTTAGTTACGCAGAGGTAAATTACGCAGCAATCAGTGATGAGCTGAAAGGGCAGAATGGAATCAAAGGAGAGACTGAGATGGAGAAAGAAGCAGCAAAGGAAAAAACTACAAAGTAAAAAATGTCTACCTAATGAGCACAGGAAAGAAGAGAGGAACCCTTAAACTTTCACCATCCATTCCCTTTATCTCCTTGTCTTCTCTCCTGTAGTGATTTATTTTGGTGAGGAGTCTTCAGTACTCTGTGGAGTACAAGGGCAGTGTAGCAATGGGTTTTCTACTGGCATGGGCAAAGTAAGTACTTGCACTAAACAGTCGTTTAGTAAGAAAATGTCACACTTGCCCACTCTTTCAGTGTAAGGAAAAGCAGCCTGTTTGTACTTGTGCCACTGAAGGACAGTTGAGCCATGGCCACTGGGGTACAATGGGGCATGCCTAGCAGCTGCTGGCACAGGGAAAGAAGAGTCTTGCATCAGGGTGTTGCAGATGCAGTTTTACTCCTCATCCTGTATATAGACCTTGAGCAAAACAATTCAGTGTTGTGCATAGATGAGAATCTGCTCTAAACCAGGACCAATCCAGCCCCCTCGATTGAAAGTTTCTGAACACGTTAGACTGATAATAGCTGCCAAGAAAAACCTCACACTGCCTTTTTCCACATCACTGTCTGCTCATTTTACCGCCACATACTGCTGACACAGGTGGTGTTGTCACTGTGCTAGGAACTGGATCAGGGAATTAATGGGGGTTAAAAGTCAACTTTCTGGGGCAAGTGGGAGACAAATATTTGTGCCAGTAGAAGGAAGAGAGTAGGAGTAGGAGAGAGAGTGGGCCTGCACCTTTTGGCAAGATCTCCAGTTTGCTATGTTCCTGAAATTGCCATCTCAGGCAGCTGATGGAGAATGAGAAAAGGCCTTGTCTTACCCAAGGCATGTTCCCAGTAATCAGACAATGTCTTGTGCAATAGCAGTCAGATCCAACACTTCCCATAGTCCCTGGAACTTTGCTATCCTTGTGCACTAAACACCTTATGAACTTCTTATTAATAACCTTATTTAGTACATATTTGACATCTATTATATTTTGTTGATGTTTTTTCTTTTTCTTATAATCACACATTTCACTGTTGCTGCATTAATACTTTTCCCAGTCCTCATGTTCCAATCTGAAATTCCTATCTTTTTTTTTTTTATATTTAGGCTTTCTGATGTTCTGCTGCCAAATATCTTTGTCATCTTAGACTGTATGCAGGGTAAAGCCTCCCCTTTTATGTGTGCCAGTAACTCAGGCAGTTGTCCTGTGCCATTCCATGTCTCCTCACCAGCAGCACAATCTCTCTCCAGGAAATGGAGAAAGCTGGCTTAAGTGCAAACGTGGGCTGTATAGGTAAATCGGTCTTTATAAATTTTTGTTCTGCTTAATCTGAAACAATTTATGTAGAAAAGCTAATAGTGTATTTTCCATGAAAAGTTTTTTAATATACTAGTTTGCCTAGCACACAGAGAAGAGGGTTTGCATAATATCATGACAAAAAACATCACAGAAATCTATGGCTTTAATTTGAAGGTGTCATCAGAGAATGATTGAGTGAATCTTCAAAGATAAGAATTATACTATTTGTTAAAAAGCTGCACCTAGATTTTTTCTACTAAATAATAAGTTCAGGGTTTGTTTGTAGAGTGGCTTGGATGAGAGAGCTAGCAAGAATACTCATTTAAATATGGAACACAGACACAAATCAGGCTTTTCTACTGTCAAACCAAAAATTTCCTAGAATGAGAGTTGAAATAAAACTCATTAAGTTCTAAGTAACGCTCATTAAATTGTGTTGAAACAAGTCCTTTTTAAGAAGTGAAGTTTTCAAAACACCACTAAAGCATTTTGTATTGAAAGAAATAATCTTTGTCCTTTTCTGGGCAAGAAGAACTTGGTTGTCTCAGGAGTGTTGGTAATTATAACAGCTTGGAATGGACGGCCATGCTCTGTGCTATGAAACTGGAAGCATGGGAATTTTCATTGTTGTCATTTCTTTATTTGTATTACCAGAAACCAGAGATTTGCCCACAAAATTTGTAATATAGGACAACAGAACACAGAACTGTGCTCTATTTGATCAAGTGCAGACATCTGCTAGGTACATATTGTATAGCTCTGCCTACAACCGAGCTAAACAATAGGATCAGCACCCACCCAGTAGCAGGAAACATTTCCTCCTTCCTAAAGCCTATGTCCATATACAAGATGGATATAAATCTGCTTCTGTCTTTAAAGCTTACCTACACAAATACTGCAGATAGCAGGTACCAAAATGTCAGGTAAAGTGGCTCCAGCCACCCTTATCAGACAAGGGGAACAAGTCAATGCAGGCAATGACAATACCAGTAAATCAAAAGTGGTCAAGGCCATTTTCTGGTCTTAGGAGACTGATATTGTTCTTCTTGGAAACCTGCTGCTCCCCCAGAGTGACCCCACACACTGAAGCAGTGTGGCAGGTGGCTCAGGATGCATCCCATGGCTCTTGGTGCTTGCTCTTTCCTCCTGGAAAAATGTCCTTAAGGGAATGGGCACAAGTCATTCCTGCCTCTTTCTCTAAGACCTGGGAATCACCTCCTCCATGATAATTTCCCAGCTGTGCACAGGACCTGGTTGGAAGCAAGTGCTGGCCCCCGCCAAAGCACGCTAGGGACTGCTGTGGGCACTGAAATTTTCAGTCATTATGCAACCCCTGTGCATATTCCCATCTTGATTTATAGAGAATACAGAAGTTTGCCAGAGTTGTGTTACAAGTGTGACAGCAATGTCAGTGCATCTGCAGTCTAGCATGTTATGCTTAATTGTAGAGGTTAATGTATAATTACAAGGGATATATTGCAGTGACTTATTATGGAAATATAAATAGATGGAAGAACCTTTGTGCTCCAGTTAAGAGCCACGTGTTTAATGGGGTATTTTGTACTTGCATCCAGCTCCATCCTCAGAGGCCTGTGTATTAGAGAGCTCTTGTTATGCTCCACCATTTCCCTCTACAGATGCGCTTCAGGTTTTTTGGCCTTTGTTTCCAATTGCTCCCTGCTGTATATACTACACTCCTAAGGGGGAAACATAAATTGACTGGATTTGTGAGCATTTATAATACAAAATTATCTAGGCTAAAAAGGATTTCTGGATATCATCCAGTCTGGACCCCTCCAGTGGGTGGCTATGAACATCTAATAAGCTCCTGCTCTGAATATTCAACTGACTCTCCTAAGAAAATGAGGGTCATATTTTGCATTTACAGTTGAGTGTCCAAAGTATTGCAATGTGAATGCCACTCTTAGGGAACATTAACTTTGAAAAATCACCTTACCTTTCTGAAACGCTTTCACATCTCATCCTTTCATAGCCTGAAATCTATTTCGTTTTTTATCAGATTCCAGAAGTGATGAAAATACTCAACTTTGATTAAAAGGGAAAGAAAATATTCCCATTTTACTTACAAAGATTTTTTCTTTTTTTAAAAAAACTAAGTGCAAAGTATATATCTAGTTCCATTCCTTGAAATGTTAATTTAGAAAGCCTTCCTCATCCATTTCTACACTCCTTTATTGCCTTATTTTCATAAAAGAATGCTACAGTGAGAAGAGAGCTAGCTTTATGTTGGGGCTTTCCTTTTTATACTACAAGTCATGAAAGAAATCATGTCATTCAGAAGTAAGGCCACAGCATTGCCTTTGCAAAAAAAAAGGAAAAAAAATATTCTGTGGCAGATTGAAGCCATCATCTTTACACAGCTTCATAACAGAAGGCTTTTTTGGTTTTTTAAATGTATTTCTTTCTTATTCCTTTAAATGATTGTATTTCTTCTCTGGCCAACTCCACTGACACTTTATCAGCACCCATGGAGCTGTTTGGAGGTGGGTGACACAACTGTCACTGTATCAATCTCACCATTAAGCTGTCAATTCCACAGTAGCATCTGGAGTTGAATCAGACAGTTCCACTGACGTTGCAACCAGAACATGTGAAAGACACTTCTATTCCTTTGGATGCGTCGGAGACACTTTCATTTACAGAAAGGACTCACTGACACTCTTGTTCTGCACACAAGGATTAGTCAGACTCTTCATGGAAATGAGGAAGCTGGTGTGGGTACAAACTCTACCTCCATCAGCTTTCAGGTGTCCCAGCTGTCCAGCCTAATTGCCCATCACAAACTTCCAGTGAACACTTTCACTGACATTCTCTTCCTTGATTTTTTATCCACACTGTCAACAGTCTTATAAAGACAAGTTTGTTTGTGATTTATAATAAATAAGGTTGTAAGAAATCTAGACCATTTCTAATAATAGAATACTCTTGAAAGCATCCCACTTCCCCTCCATATGGAATGAAGCATCCTGCTTATTCATTCTGCCAATTTTCTTCTGCATCGGCACCTATTCCGATACTTACTTCTTTTTTTTTTTAATTTAAACTTCATACATTTATAAATCCCATTGGATAAGGCTCAGGACCTACTACTAGCAGATGTATTATCTTTTATATTCTCAGGCTGGCTGTACTTGGGACAACACAGTTTTGACCTACATCAAGATATGACAGTAGTTAAAAGGAAATAATCAAGGACACTGCTGCTAGAACAAGAAGTCCCTATATTCTTGGCACAAATTTAAACCTTATAATAGCATATTAAGACCTGATAACAATGTTGGTGTGCACTTATGTGAGCTGCTTACATGTGGAGCTGCTGTTGTAAGAGGAAGACACTAACAACATAAGTAGACTATACAAATAGTGGAACCACAAAGGAACACCTGAGGTCATCAGCTCCTACAATTATGAGCTCACTCAAGTATCTGGAGAGAGATATTCACTATTAAACACTGTTTTGACCTCTGCGTACTGCATTGGTCACGGATAGCTTTATAGTTATAACAGAAATTTGGATTAAATCGTGTTATTCTCAAAAGACGTTCTTAAAACGGGAAAATATGTCATTTTAAAATTTTAACTCTCTGTACATATATGAACTTTCTCTGTGTATATGTATATAGAGTTTTTATATCTATTCTTACATCGGTATAGAGTATGTGTATATATATATATATATATATAGTGTATAGCATATACACACAAGGTGTACTGACCAGCTTTTGCATGTAGCATCTTTTTCAAAATGCACAGTTGATGTCTCCAAAACTGGTTGCATTTGAAAGCTTTTTTTTTTCTTTACTACAGTTATTATTTTTATTAATCTCAGGAAATTAAAAAGAGACTGAAAATACATAGGGTTTTACATCCGAATTCACTGGAAGAATGAGTCACAGAAGTTATTTCTGGCATGGTGCTTTTAAAATTAAACTCTAGAACATTCGTACTTTACCATCATAAACAGATTTTACCATTTTGTATTACTTTAAAAAAATATTCTGTATGAGAGTGAACAAACTCTCAATCATGGAGATGATACAAAACCTATGGAGAAAGGAAATTAGAGCATAATGGAAATGATGGCTGGGAGCCATACCACCCAGAGCTGTTAGCTCATCCAAACAGAAATGCCAAGCTGAGCTGATTTGGTCAGTGCTTTGGTTGGGATCTCTGAGGAAACCTCCAAGGTTGTTGAAGGAAGTGGTAGCAGCAACATTGTAGGTGGTACTCTCTGTTCTTGACTCACCACTGGGTCAATAACCTGTGTGATGGGAGCCAGCAGAATTTCTTGGAAGAGCTGTGGGCATGATGTGAAACCATGGTCCTGGGTAACAGGAATTATTTCAAGACCACCATGAACTTTGTATGAGGAGTAGAACTGGTGACCCTGGGTACTGTTCACATTTCAGTATCAGCCTTTCTTACAAAATTTCTCAAAATTATTCCAGTATTTCCTCCACTTTGGGGCAGGAGAATAAAACTGGTAATTCCTGGATGACGGAGTACTGAAAAAGGTTTAAACCCCACTGAAAGAGACTTTTACTCAAATCCTGTCATTAACTTGAATGAGATTTGGATCACATCTAGAGCCCTTAGCACAGAAGGACTGTGACAGGGCTAATGTGTTTCTGAAGGAGCTCTTCCCTTTTCATGCCTTTCCCATTTGAGCAACACTGACATTGCCTTTCAGCCATAATCACCAGGCATTACTCAGAGATGCTGTCAGGTACCATCCTGCTTCCAGAACAGCTCGACTCCAGACTGCTCTCCTCCCCAGCCCCACTATGGTGTAAGGACACTGACATTACATTCTCCCCAGAAACAATGACACGAATCTGATTTATAACTGGTGGTAAAACTTTATTATTCAAGTTTAGATGTAACAGACATCTTTGCTGCCTGAAGATTGTTTGCATAAGAAATACACCAAGAACATGTTTGTGAGTAGAAATGAACATGCACTATGAAAACCAAAAAACAAAACAAAACAAAAAAACCCAAAACAAAACAGAACAAAAAACACATCCATGTGTTGTAAGGACAAAACATTAAGAGCCAGCATTCTAGATCAGGGCTACAAGTTTAATGATGGTTTTTAGCAACATGAAGTCATTCTTTACGAAGTACTTTTTTTTTTCTTTTTTTTTTCCTTTTCCTGCTGGTGAATTTTCTATAAGCTAAATTTACAATGACATTTTGAGATGTTTCCTTTTCTCCTGTTCTCCTACACAGAGCTCAGAGGCCAAAATGATAGGAATGGAAACTTGTGGTAGCTGTTACAATGTTTTTACTTTACTAATTGTAATTTTGCTCGCCTAGTAAAGGAATTTTACTAAGTGTAACAAAGAATCAAATGAAACTGGTATTTATCTGGCTGTCAGCCATTTCATTATTGTCTTTTATCCTCCTAAAGTAAATTGGGGCGTGTGTGATTACTATACAGGTAGCATCTTACCAACTGCCAACTCTCCAGAGCTGGCTGAATGAAATAAAAATTGTGAGGAAGAAGGTACGCAGGAATCCTATTCTGAGGTGAGAAAATTAAGTAAATAATTTTACTTGGCCCATCTTAACTTTAGAGAAAAGTTTAGAAGGGATTTCTCACTTATCTATCACATATGGGATATGCTGACAAATTGCTCACTGCTCTTTGCCAAGCATAACTGTCTCCACAGAAGCAGAAGGAAATATATCTACACTTCTGGCTGCACAGAAGCGACCTTCTAATCTCCTTGGCTTTCCCTGACCAGTATTAGGAATTAGCATGTTAAGTCAGCCAAGAAAAATCAATACAGGAGCAAAAATGAGAATATATTGAGACATACTGGGCAAAAAGCAGATGGTAGACAACATCCTTAGCACATAAAGCAAGTAGTTACAAGTACAAAACAACAGTGTCCAGTCCAAGGGTGGACTCGAAAGTCTGTCCCTGAACTGAGTACTAATCCACAGTTGTCAAATCAGTTTTTCCCATTGCACAATCACTATGTTTCAGCACTGTATACAGTTAGCATAGTCACTTGTCCTGCTGCCCCTCTAACTACAAAAATAATCTATTGCTCACAGTGTGTCTCAACTTTTTGAGGTGTCTCAATTTTCTCTCTCTTAAAAACTGTCACAATAGACAACAGTGCCTTTTTTAAGGCAAAACCAAGATATGTGCATCCAGTGTCATTCCCCCTTTCTGAATGGTCCATGAAAAATTAAGGGAGGAGTTTCATCAGCACGGTGGCAATTAGGTGCAAAACTTCTTCTGGAAAGCACTCTGAGTTTAGCACCTGAACACAAAACTGTGCTCTGGAACATCTTCATCTCCTGCAGCACTGAGGGGGCAGCAGCCACAAAGTGACAGTTTAGAGACAATCTGTTTTGCAGATAATGTCACACAATGGCTCCATCTGTATGGAGAGTTACTGGAAACAATGTGCCTGTTCTGCAATCTGATTAGTGACAGGCACCACAAACCCTCTAGTTTTGAAACATCTACTTATTTTGTGGTCCAACTTGAGATACGTTTTAAGATCTTAAACTACCGTTCCTTCAGTAAGAGAAGTTCACCACCTTGAAGCCACTGACAAATTGAGAACAAAGACTGATTGTTTGAAAGTTCAATTTTTAGTGCTGTAAGTTGACTGAAACACAGTGGGTGCAGTAATTACTTGTGTGTGCTAACATTGGTTTCCATCTGAAAGTTATTAAATAAGATTACTCTTTTCCAGTGTCAGGATTTGTTTTTCTTTTAATTAGTATCCATTGTGAGGGGGTCTGGAAGATGGATGGAGTTACCTCTCTTTTGTTAAGAAACAAAATTGTGCTCCCCCTACCCAAATCAAAGAGAACAGGCTATGGCAAAATCCCATTTCTTAAAAAGCAGAAATCTTAGAACATCTCAATATGTCATGGCAAGAACAATGAACTTTTTTTCAAATTTTATTTGCACCATCTAGGTGTGCAATAGTAACATTCAGAACTCTGTCTTGTTCTTTGCACTCATAAGATTTCATTTCTCCTCATCCCCAAACCCTGATATGTGTATTTCCTGTAATTTGCCTCTGCTTCTGAGTTTAGCAAGAAGTGTTATGAAGTTCAGGGTAGTGCTCAAGTCTTACAATGCACATGTCCCTCCTAAATATTTTGCCATGAAGATGCAGCTTCTATCAATGAAGAAGCCAGAGGAACTGGTAGGTCTTAAGTGAACTAAGTCAAACCAGTAACTACTGAAAATCGGCAGGCAGCTACCTTTGAAGCCGATAAAAATCACTGCTTAGTGAGTATAACATCTTGCTTGGAAAAGCTGGAAAGGACACACACTGGACCCTGACATAAAGAAACGAGGGCAATCTATTTCAGTCCCCACAGAAAAAAAAAGAAACAGAAAATACCCAACAAAAATAAATCCACAAAAACCAAGTCAGAACTTATTATTGGAGAACAATAATAAAAACATAACCAGACTTTGTCACTGGTATCAAGCTGGAGATTCATCTAAAAAATAGAAGAAGAAGAATGTGGCCCAACATCCTTTGCTAACCTAGAACACTACTGAAGGGTTACAGAACTCAACCACGAGCAGATTGAGCGGGACATTCCATATGCTGCTCACCACTAAAGAAGCAATGGGTGGAGCAGGAAGGAATGCAGCCTAATGCTGAACAATAGCCTGTCTGTGCCTAAAAAATCAGAGAAACTGTGCAATAATGTTTCACCTCTGTGAAAATATAACACCTAAATACTGCCAAGGTCAGCGAGACCTTTGGTGATCAACTGTGTAAGTGCCTCTCACGCTTGGTGATGTTTGTTGCCACCTGCTTTAGGCACATTAGTTCTCAAAAGACTTATCAAAGTGCTAAATGTTTAGGCCAGTTCCCTCCTGGTTTTCCTTTTGCCAACCCCTATAAGACATTTACTATCACCTCTCCTTTTATTTTCCACCTCCCTGTTTATCTGGTTAAGTATCTTAATAAGTGCACCAAATACTAGAAGGGAGAGTGGTGCAATTAATGTAAGTTAAATACAAGAACTTTTTTTTTTTTTTTTATGATGCTTTAGCTCAATTACATGAAAATCTGAGAAAGGTGGCATGTAAGTGAGATCAGAATAGGACCCTTTACATATAATCTCAAGTGAGGACTCAGTCCAGAGATATTTTTATAGAACATTTTAAAAAATAAAATGCATGAATGGAGAAATAAAAGACAACATAATATCAGAAAGACATTTTAAACTTCATTCGCTGCAACATTCATGAACCAGTTGAGCTACACCTGCCATCCAACCATAAGGAACTAAGACCCTGCACTGCGAAAAAGAAACAAACCCAAACAAAACAAAAAAGCAGCTGCATAATATTGTAAAAATGGAGTGCAATGCTACTACAGAATGCAATAAAATATCAGTGCTGCATAGTCAAACAGCACTTATCAAAATAATTTCTGAAATGTTTCTTCTGAAACACAGACAAAGCAATAAAAAGAGGATATGATATATGTTTATCATTTTAAGCATAACAATGTGAGTTAAGAGCTTAAGAATACAAAAGTACTTGGAATGAATAGTGCTACCCTTTTTTCCTAAGTAGGCATAAAAATATTTTCATTTCCTTCTTGTTTTTCATACTATTAATATCAACAAATTTCATTCATTTCATGTTATCGTTTACAACTTTAATGCACACACACAGAAAAAAAGATACCTACTGCAATAGAAATAGTTGCTTCATTACCTTGTTTGCTACATTTGCAAATGTAAACAGCGAGGCAGAGCCAGAACTGACTCTAATGCATGATGGAATATCTTTGTTGCATACGTACACTGTAGAAAATAATTATTCAATATGTCAGGCACCATTATTTGAAATGTAATACATTAATATTTACTAGAAAAATAAGGTTTTTTTCTATTTGTTCTCCCAACTTCTTTAATGAAATAAGTTAATCTGACAGTGCATCCAGTAGCTTGTAATATCTTCTACATCCCTGTGGCAAAATAATAAACTACTGGTTGGGACACTATAATGAAAATGATTAAAGTCAGTTCTTGTACACCCTTGTAGCAAGCATGGAGGCTCGTCTAACAGCACCTTTAACCAATTATTTAATATTTAGTTATTTAGCCCTATTTCCCTGAGCAGTTATGCTGAGGAGCTTTCCCTTCATGGATAGTTTTTAAAAAGCTTTAAGTATTAAAAAGTACTATGAAGACATTTAATGCTACTTAGCAAAAGCTGGTATAAGTCTACTGAAGGGATTGACTGGTACGTATAGCAATGTTAAGCCTGTGGAGAAGTTACCTTAGACTTCAGGTTTAGAAATGTAATATATTAAAAATATATTAAAATAAAATACAGCAGGTTACCTTGTTCTATGCAAATTAAACCTGGAGTGTGGCTTGTGTATTAGAGACTTCACTTGCACAAAATGGTTCTCCTAGACTAAAGTGTGCCAGAAAGAATGTAGTGATAAAATGGTAGCTAAAAATCAGCTGAGTCTGAGAAACACCTAGATGACATTGCTGCCAAAGCTCTGAGGACAAGGTGATCCTAAGGCATGTTGTAGGGCAGAAATTTGCCCAAATTAAAGAAAATGACCTTTTAACATCTGTATATTTAACATGTCTAGTTCTTATATACAATGTGCATATGTTCACTACACCCCTGCAGCAGTATATACATACACACATCTTTGCACTCTTGCAGTTATGTCTCTTACACAACAGCAAAGGTATTAATTGTCCAGTAAAATTTTCTCAAGGTTATTCGGCATGATTCACTGCATTCTGGCTAGCTTTGGTGGGCCGTGTCCCACTGAATTATCTTCCTCCCCTTCTGGCCACCATCCAACTGTTCTTTTTTCTTGGTAACCCACTCATTTAAAAGGAAAAAAAAAAAAGAAAAAAAAAGGAAAAAAAAGGAAAAAAATAAAGAAAAAAAAAGAAAATAACAAGGGATTTAATATTGGATAAGGCATGCTCTCTATATGAAGTGCTTTATAGGTCTTCACAAGACATTACAAGCTATTGAATTCCCATCAAGGAAACCTATTTCTGTATAATTGTGCTAAGTGCTAAGGTTTACTCTTTAGGTTTTCCATTCTTTTCAGCTTGTGCATTGTTCCTGTGTAGGCCCCTCTGGATGTGAGTTGTGAAGTCATACTTGTCCGTGCAAAGATGCTGGCATATGCTGCACTGGAAAGGTCCACTGTCACCATGGCAACTCATATGCAATGCATACATCACTTCATCCAGAAAGACAATGCCACAGTGCACACACTTGGTAGAAAGTTCATCTTGAGTACTTCTATCAACTTTCTCTGTTTTTACTACATTCAAGGGACCTTCATTTTTTACATTTGGTGGTGCCTTACTCTTTTCCTTGGAGGCACCATTTGCAGTTGGCCCAGGTCTGGAATGCTTTATCGCCAAATCTAGAGGAATGTCATTATCTGATCCAACAGCTGAAAAATGAGGAGGCAGATTAAAGGTGGGATAAGGCACATAGTTTTGGCAAGGATTTGGTAGGCCAGGCACATGACTCAAGTAGTGTGGATTCCCAGGAACAGACAGCTTATATTTACTCCAGAATCTCAGCCAGTCAGCCTCACTCTGAAAGTCATTGTGTACAAATGGAAGTCCAAAAAGTGGGTACTGGTATTTTTCAATAGGGCTTCCAGGTGGAGAATAGTTTGGGTGTTTTGCAGGTCTCATGTATTTTTCTATCGGGCTGCCTCTCTCTGAGCTTCCTTTCCCTTCTGATATCGATGAACTGTTTCCTGGGTCTCCAGTACTTTCCTGAGGACTTTTTATCTGAATGTGCAAAGGTTGCATCCTTTTGTGAATATCCAGAGTTTGGCTGACCAATATTGGTTGCTGAGCAGAATGGCTTTTAGTCAATGAACCTGGGGCCTCATATTTACTGAGGCTGGGAAGCTGAATTTCTCTCTGGTGACCTTCAGGTAAATGATCCTCTGACCTCCTCTCTAAGGGGCTTCCATTGACTTGCTCCTCACTGCTACCCCTCTGCTGTTTGTTTAGCTGCTCAGCCTGAAGTGCCTCCGGGTTAAGGCGCTTTCTTGTTCTTCTCCTAATGATCTGTTCACCATTGTTCTGTTTAATGATGTTTAAAGGCCTGGGAGTCTGCATGGAACACACAGAGAATGAACAAAAGGAAAAAAGAAAGACACATTAAACAAATCTGTGAGACCATACTCATGCAAATTTATCTTTTCTTTTGTGAAGAGTTATATTACAACAGTGTTGCAGGAATGACCAAATTTCAACCCAAATGCTGGTTCATGGCCTCTCATATGGAAAGTAAACTATAAAATACCTTGTTTTAACAACTTGAGTCAACTGTCTTAGACATCCTGTACAGGTTTACTTAAAAAGACATGAGGTATCCAAGCTGTCAAACCATTTATTTATTACCTCTTAGTCCTAAAAAATTCTGGGGGAGATGTGTTGAAAGTGTGTGCTGAGAGCTGGGGGTGAGGTGGGAGATGCAAGGCCCTACGCACTAGTGTTGTTCTATGCACCATGCCACCAGAGCTTCTCTCGGGCAGGGGTTTGCACAGGTCCCACTGGGACAAGAACTGAGCAACACTTACCTTGATACTCACCCCACTCTGACACGGACAGAGAACACAAGCACACACAGGGCTTGCTGACCACCATTGCTGTCACCTAGCAAAAGGGCTGCAGGTCCACTGTGTGGTGAGGGGGATGATGGTGGCTGGAAAGGGACTAAGAAAGATGGAGAAGAAAGCCTAGGAAAACTATGCACCAAAAGGTCTACCTCTGCTTTGGTATCAACTCCCCCTCCTTCACCCCCACTGCATTGCCTTCTAAGTGCTACTGATGTTGTGCTACTAAGTCATTAGGAAGAGAAGGCATCCCCAGAAGGCAGGGCAAAAGGGATCTCTAAAGAAATAAGCATCACAAAGAGGCAGAGGGAAGAAACAAGTCAGGACTTCTGTTTCAATTTGCTACTACCCCACACCAGCTCATGTTTAGTGGCCTGTTTAGAGAAGAAAATACCTTTATGTGGAAAACAAAAAAATACTCTAAAAAAGGACGGCAGTCAGGCTTCCTTTAAAAGCTCTCTGAGAGAAAAGCAATAGTATCTGAATGAAAAATAGTGCTGCACCATCAGTATGTTTCTCTACTGGGCAGATGTTAGAGCAACAAAACCTGCCTAAAAGTCATCCTGTTTGGTGTGTTGGCAGGTGACATTCTTCTTCCCAAAGGCACATATAATCCTGTCTTGGTTGGAAGCCAGAAAAGTGCCCCCCCTGCCAGTATTCCACTTATATGTTTATTTAGAAATTTTAACATTGTTTTAAAAAGCAGATTTAATTTTGGCTTGCAGTCAATATCCAAAGTAATTTGTACCTTGAATGTAACTAACTTTTCAATATATTCATAACTTCAAGCTATTATGAAAACATCCATAGCTGGAAGAGCACCCATTTATTATTTGTAGAGATTTAGTTTCTCTCTTGACTTGCCATATTTCTCTCCTTTCACTTATTTATTTTCCTGCAGTTGGATTATTCTTAATGGTTAACTACATTTTAGACAGTGCAGCTATTTTTTAAGACTTTACTTTCTATTAAAATGCTGACTCATATACATACTTTGATTTAGATTTTTAATAAGAGAAATTTAAACTTGGCAGAAAAACAGCACCTGAACCAGCTTCCTCACACAGAGCAAAGTTGAGACAAAATCGAGACAAAATCATGTTAGAAAAAATTACAATATTTTCTATGTAAATTCTATTCAGATAAAGATTAGAGTCTGCAGAATCAATAGCCAATTACTATGCACAGGCATATACTCTTTATTATAAGGTCTGTGTAATTTCCTCGCCTTTTTATGACAATTGTAACTGAGATGCTGTGTGAGATCTTACCATAATGTTGCTGCTCTTATCAAACGTTTATTTATACACTACAAACCGTTTTTATATTGCTTCCAGATAACCCTCCAATATGTTGGAAATCATTTTAGTCTTACTCTTCATGCTACAGGTATGAAGTCTGATTATGGAAGTAGTTGAAAGAAACGTCTTCCTGCCTGAGATTAGGGACCCTCACACACTTACTTGAGGCTCTGGCTATTCAAAATTATTGTAGGTTTAACTTTAAAATGCTTCAGCTTGCCAATAACTGTATTCATCTGATTAAACCAGACTTTAGATGATTAAAATGTACTCTTTAGTGGTGTAAGTCTACTCATTTTCCTTATTCATAGTAGTAAGGTGCAGATAAAAATGTATTTGGTTACAACCAAGGCAAATAGAAAAGTTTAAGATAACTTATTGATTTTCAGTGGGGCATTAAAATTAGAATATAGTGGAAACCCTACCAGAACCTTACTTTTAAAATGGCCTATGTCAGAGCCCTAATTATATGTTAGACATAATACATTGAGGATGATCACAAATACTTCTGCTATCTCTGTATCAACTGGCAATCTCCCTACTCCAATTATATGAGTAACTTAAAAAATTAAAACACCAAATTCAACAAATAGCTCATTAAATTATGGTGATTAGATTTCTTAAATGCCATGGGAAAGTAAAGCCTCCTCTAGACTAATCCTAGAAAATATGCTACAATTCTTCACTGAATTAGTCCAAGGATGTTGTCAAGGAATCACCATGGAACAAAACGTAGCGTTCCATGACCAAGTCAGAGCTATTAAAAAATGAGGTACAGCACCATAATAATAATGGTCAAATTCATGACTCTGGAAAGACAGCAATTGTGAATATTGTGTATGTGTTAGCAGCAAGATGCATTTTTTTCACTATTTTAATAATAGACTCTTGGATTATTATTACATGCTTCTTAACACAGTTGTTTGCATTAAATGAAATAAATGTGAAAAATGTGCAAGGTTAATGTAGATTATCCCTTATACAGGTGGAATATTTTTGAAAACACATTGAAAAATTATTCAAGGATATCATAGAAATAGAAATTTAACTTATAGCAGAAATCACTACCATGTTAACATTTGTCAGTCACTGCCACCTAGTAGTATCTGACAGATCACAGATTTTTCTTCTTATTAAAAAAAAGTGAAAAAAGGACCTTAGGCTTGAGTTAATGAGGATGGTAGCTCTAGACAGTAATAATCCAATCAAAAGGAAGCTAAAAAATGTGGTAACTACTGCAGGTGAGTTTCACTCAGTGGTGTAGCATAATTTAGATGAACAGGGGTCTTACCGACTGTAATTCTATTCACTTGAATTTTTATAGTTTTGGACATTTCCCTAGTAACTGCATCAGCCTAGACCCCTGAATTTAAAACCATACACAAATACTTACTGCAATTCTTCATGAACAGACAGGCAGACAGATAAAAGAAACTTTCATCTTTCTGGTGTCAGTCTAAAGAGCACCCCTTTGCATGGGACTGTCTCAAAAGGCATCCCAAAGGAGAGATTTGTTGGATTATTGCAGACTCCTACTTATAAAGGAGTTGCTATCATACCACAGCAGAGTAAGGCTTAATTAAATTTTTTGTGTTTGTTTGGTCAAAGTTCAATTTAAGATATGAATGTCAAATGTCCACTGAATAACAGCTTATTGCCATGCTTAAACAGTGGAGCTTAGAGATACTGCCAGCTTTTTGCTTTTGAGATGCATAAAATAAACTTTGACATTGTATTTCTAATGAATATTGCTGGAAGTTCACTAGTTCATTCCTACTGGTTCATAAGGATGATCCCAGCTGTACTTGAATTCAAAACTGATTCTTGTAGCTTTTATCTATTCAAAAAGCTTTGCTAATAATCATGGTAAGGTCCAACATACAGCTGAGGAAAGTATACTTAAAAAAGGGAAAATGGAGTCTGCAAATGGAAGTTCTACAAATAACCAGACTCAAATGTCAAATTAAAAAGCCAAACTGTTCTTAAAATCTTTGTGGATGCTCACCACCAATCAATTTCCTTAAATTAGATATTTTATCTACAACTTTGAGAGGTGTCCAGGAAGATGATACCTGGAGCAAGACCCAGCCAAGATGCTGACCAGAGTCCATCTTCTTAGATGCTATTGACCTGACTGGGCTGTTCTGGGCCTTAAAAACAGTTAGTGACCCCAATATGGTACACATGGTGGACAGAGCCAACCCTTCAGACTGGTGATGGTCATACTGCTTTTGAAAATTGGAATTTTTTTTTGTTTTATTAAGTAGGCTGGTTCAGCAGGATCTTCCATAAACAGATTATTGTATGGGCAGTAGACAAGACCACTGAGAAGCTTATGGCTCAAATTTAATTTCTGAAAAACTTTTTAAAAATTGCACACTCTCAGTCACCACATTTATTTCTGAGTTAGACTTTAAGCCTGAACTGCTACATTGCCCTGGAAAACTCCCAAAGACTACCTTGGTTTCCATTTCTGAAAAATAGTAACACTTTTTAATTTCATGGGAATGTTGTAAAAATTAATTAGTTAGTCACCTGACTCTCCTATGTGTGTCCATTAAAGACAGCAAGGGTAATATTTAACCAGTGGGTCTTAACCTAAAAGATTCCAAGCATTTTGGCACTGATCCAAGGAAACACTTAAGCATGGCTTTCCTGGACCTGGACCGGAGCATTCAACATCTTTCAGGATCAAGTCAAGTGTCAATAAGATGAAAAACAACATAGACAGACCATGATTATTACTTATTCCCTGACTGATCCTGAGGGATGGTGAATCTTCCCCTCACCAAGTGACAAATGCCTGCAAGTGATTTGCTTTCTGGTTGAGTTATTTATCTTCCAGCAGAGTATAAGAACTGTAGAAAAAAGACCACAATACCTCAGCACCCCATTTCTCCAAGAAATTTACTATCAAGAATAAAGGGGGTAAGAGATGTCAAAGTATACAAAAACTGTTTCAAGACATATTTTGATATAGATGTGATGTCTAATTTCAAGAATTTTGGTTTTTATTATGAGGACTCTTGAATTTAAACAGCTTTCATCACAATATATCATATGCCTTTAAAATGAATTCCCGGAAAAGAAATAATTTTCCCCTTATCTTGTATCAAAATAATTAAATGCATCACTGGTGATCTCAAACACATCTACTCACAGCATCCCAGCCTGTTTCATAATGAATCACATCTGATCCCAAAGTGACCATTCTGCAAAACCCTGTTAGGAAATTAACTGCAGGCCAGGGAGTGGTACTAATCACACAACCAGACAAGACCACAGCTGCCCTGCTTAGCTGTGTAGCTCTTTTTTCTACTGCACAAACCAGTAAGTTCTTCCTACCGAGTGAAGCTTCTGGTAGAGGCCACACGCGTTGCATACATATCCACCATTTGCATTCTTTCGCCAGAGAGAGGTCTTTGTGGTCAGGCAATTGGCACAGAAAACACCCGAGCCTCTACGTCTCTGAAATAGGGAAGAAAAAGGGAAAAAACCCAGGTCAGAGGTGAGTCACATGAGCTGTGGAGTTAGGACAAATCAACACAGGAGTTTTGTCTCTAGACTGGCAACAATGACAGTATAAAACCACACTGCCCATAATGAGGTCAGGTTCAATTGTGCTTAATAGGCACCACTGATTTTCATTATAATTAACCCCAGAGTGATGGATGAGGTGTGTGAAACACCAAAGCCTTTTCAGAATAACAACTTTAACTTTTTGAACTTCAGGTTTTGTGCATTTAATGATGGTTTCTAAACAGCAAATTCAGAAAAAAACCCTTGAAAGCTGACAGAACATTCTGTAAACTCCTCCTGGTTTCACAACAGATTATTTATTTTTAGCTTGCTTTATTTAAAAGTGTGATTTGTAATAAGAATTCTGAAACACCACCAGTTCAATTAATTGTTTGTACCTGTGTCATACTAATTCCTTTAACAGAGATTATATTGAATACATGATATTCAGTTCCAGTCTTTTCCGCTTACTTCTGAAATCAGTATAAGCTACCATATATTCCTGCAGCCCGCTACGAACAAATAAAAGTACAGTATCCTTTAATGAGACTTCTTCTGACCTTCATTTGAAACCCCAGAAAACACTGTCTCATCAACAGATAGAGTTATTTACTTTGTATTAGTCAGGCGAAGAAGGGCAGAGTACAACTTCCCTAAATATGAACTGATTTTTAACCAGACTGAGCTGTGCATTCATCAGCTTTCATAATGATCCAGGAATATTTAAAAGTAGGCATGTTTATGAGTATTGCTCATTAAATATTTTCTATGGAGTAATGATTTCATTAAACTTCTCATTTAAACAAAAGTCAGGCTGTGTTTGTGGGCCCAAATACTAATAAGCAGGAAATGGAACTCTTTTGCTGAAAAGAAAATCTGAATTTTAACTCTGTCCCCTTTTCACAAAGGGAAAAAAAAATCAGTAAGAAACCTCCAGCATGTAAGATAAGAATGAGTGAGTACAGCAAAAACAGTCTGGGTGAAAACTAATTTTATTATAAATTAAAAATTACTAACACTATAAGTAAAAATTTCAGGGTTTCATAAAATCTAAGTAATTTATTTAACTTCAGTTCATACTGTAGAAGACTGGTGTTCATGCCAAAAAAATACAATGGTTATAATTGTACTCTGATACATTTCAAATGGAAAGCTTTCTGCAGACATAATTTTGGCTTCAAGACTGGAACACTTTCTTGGCATTGAAAGGGCATTTGATTCATCGGGTGTTTCACAATGTATCACTAAAAAGACCTGGTGAGCAGCCAGTTCCCTATAGGGTAATTTTTCCATCCAGATGCAAGTGCTATCAGAGGCCCTCGTCAGCTAAACTAATTATGATCTTGCATTTGCTGATGCCTGCTCACTCTAACATTCGACATCCTCCATTAATCATCAATACAAGGAAAATGAATGAAACGTAAAGAAATGAGGGCTGGTAAGCTGCACAGCCATAAAAATCTGAAATGAGCGCAATAATTTAACAAGATTGGGGAAATGTTTCTAGTGAGCACAAAGTCAGGCTAACAATTGCCCTTTTAAACCAAGAACACAATTTCATTTGTACAGCAGGTTGTGCTATTTTAAAGTGATACAATAAAATCAAGATTGTCGTCAAGATAATCTCTCTCTCACGCCCTTACATCATCCCCTGCTTTGTCTCCTAAATCAGTTGCAGTAGTACATGACATTTTTCTCAATTTAGCTAAGGGGAGAACTAAATGGTAGTTGATGTCCTTCAGAAAACATCTAACTAGTTGTGCATATAAAATGCAGCTCGCCCTGGAAAGTGTGCTCGTCTACAAGTACAGTGAAGGTCCCAATTCTTTTTGTGGCTGGATATCGTTGACCAGCTTCACCTGGCTGCTGAAGTATTTCCCATAAGAGTACAATAAAAGCCTCACTAGTCTAATCCCAATTTGGTCCACTTGGAGGGTGAGAAGTTTCCAAGTGGAAATGACTGTATATGGCCAGGATTCAGTTACAACTGCAGAACTGTTCGTTTCCATTCCTACTTCTTGTCTGCTGGCCTATGGTTTCTTGGTGTGGTATATTAACCAAGTGGAGTCTTAATCTGAGTCAGTCTTTCCACCCTTTTATTTCTGTTTGTGTTCCCTAAGTTTGGGAAATACCCTCTATAAAATCATGAAAGACTGTTAAAATGTAGAGAGAGCAGTCTAGTTTGTATGCTGCATTTCTACACACATGAAGGGGACAGAAGGTAAAGTTACACTGAAATCCTCATTGAATGCAATGGAGCTAGTACATCTATAAAACATTGACAAAAACAACTCATTTTTTCTTTCTAAAGAAAGATCTGATTCAAACTGGTTATTAGTTCCAGTGAAATAGAACAATGACTACAGCTGACAGCAACTTACAAAACAAAGTAGTGACTGTATGTATTGAAATCCTATACCTTTGCTTATTCACTACTTAAAAATATTTATCCATTTAAAATTTCAAGTAATCCAGCTAAAAATCTTTCCCTAAATTTAATGCAGAATAGGCAAATTCATCTTTTGTGCTGTTCTAAGTGTTGCATCTTATCTTCCTATACTTTCTCTTATTTCTGCATTATTTAAGGACCTTACAGGATAATCAACATTCATTATTCAATACCAAAGTGTTTCAGCATTGCTTACATATACTAATAAATGAAGAATTAAAACATCTCTGAAAAATCCTAAATGCTGCTACTTTGTTGAGCATTTTGGTTATGAAACAGCTATTTATAGTGCGGACACACAGCTTTAGAATGGATTCTGCCATGAAACAGGACTGTGGCAGAATTGGACTAAAGATTGACTCTCAGATGCTACTAACCACAGATTGGATCTGCTTGTCAAAATATACCTCAGAAATTTTGATGTCTGCAAGCAAAAAATGAAGGGCCTTCTTAAAAGCCTGAAATGTCTGTAATCCTATTATTTTAAACAAATACAGTTTCTTAAAAAGAAAAACAACAAAAACCTAGGCCTTTACTTCCCATACACCAAGTTTTTTAAGTTATTGGCCAGTAGAAATTATCTAATTTTTTTGTTGTTAAATGTTAATTAGCAATTATACTTCTACTGTTAGTAATGATACATCTGCATGGGTCTGTTTGGCTTTGCATACTCATCACTTGAACTAGTCAATAATACAGGCCAATATTGCTGCTTTTCTGGATAGTCTTGCATAGAAACAGGCACTTGAGTTCAAATCCAGCAAAGTCTGTGCAACAGCTATGGCCCACAGCCCCCATAAAATCTAGCCATGTGCTCAAATGCTCTGCTAAGCACACCCAACCAGCACTTTCAAGAAATGTGAGAATTTTTGCTCTCCTGTTAACATGACCATACCACAGTTAATTTCTTAAATCAGCATAGTAAAGGTAAGTCAACATGACTAGTCATGGGAGAGTCTGAGCCACAGATAAAAAGGTTTCAGTCTGTGATCAATGCCACTAGCACTAGCTGGAGTTATCAATGAAAATTTCATGTACATCCTTGGAAGAATGAGCCAATAGGGTCTAAATAACTAAAATATGTATCTACTAAGTCAAGCTTTAATCATCTGGAGCCTTATGGCCACTACATTACAATCCCAAATCCTGAAGGGGCCAGTGCAGAGAAGAGCCTGTCTCTATTTCCACTCCAGTTCTGAGGTCTGGGCGTTTAATATCACAGTTGTTTCAAATCACATGAGGCTGAAACTTGGCGCTTATTTTTGTCAGCCCAGATGTAACTTTTTTTTTCTTTCTTGGTACTGAAAACTTTATTTAAATCAGCTCAGCTGTTTATAATTTGGAGATTTGCCAATCTGGGGGGTGGGGACAGAGGGGATTTCAAGTTTTTTAGATAACTTTCTAACAAATCTACAGTCAATTACTTTGCTATGGGGAAAAAAAAGTATGCACATATTTTAGTATTTTAGTAGTAGCAAAGGAACAAGTGTATTATTATTTTTATGTAGCTAAGTTATGAAAGTTTGTAATTATTCACTGAATATATCTTGCAGCCCTCTCTACTAACTGTTTTCCCTCAGTAAGAACCATGTTGAAAGCATGTAATTGCATAACAACCCTTGATATGCAGAGTATTTACTCACATTTTTTATGGTTTCATATCTTGACCATTTCAAATTGAACAAGTCTGAAACTTGGTATATACAGCGTCAAGCCTGAACGCCTAATTTTTTTTTAACTCCTTAGATGATTTTCACTAGTTACCAGTACTTCATTGAAACAAGGCAATTATTAGTAGTGCTTTCTGCTAAGCAATAAACCAGCAGAGAATACAATATAGCAAGTGATTCACTCAGGTAAGTTTTGCCAGGCTCAGGCCTTTCTTCATAAAAACTGCTTTCAATTTTAAAGGATTCACTCTATAGTTCGCATGATTTCAAACTTTGTAGCCATGCAGAAGTATCATTACACTCCATACTCTACAAAAAAGTATTTTTTAGTGTACTGAACTTCCAGTTTTAATTTCAGTGGAACTTCATGTAGCAAAATATATCCTTGTAAGAGCACAGCCAAAAACACTGCTCAGGAACTGTGACTTTTTAGCTAGCTAGACTAAGCAATGGTGCCTGACACTCTGCTAGTGCCAAATACATCCTGTTTTTAAAATTTCTGCCAGAAGATGCTTTTAGAAACTCAAATAGGCTCCGCAAGCAGCAGCCAAGCATTTTTCTTACATCACCCTCTTGGTTTGGGACACAACAAAACTTGTCTTATTGCTGATTACTTTCACTTCCCCAACACAAAACGACGATACGATGAGGACTGAGTGGATTTTTTTACTATCTCTGGGCTCCCTAACGTGCCAGAAACAGAGCACGCTGTAATCACAGCTCCAGAACATGAGGAGCAGCAAAATCATAAATGTTGCCCAAGAATAAGCATGTGCCTGACCTATTTCCAGCAATGAAGTCGGGGAATACAACCATACATGCCTCACTGAAAAAAAGGCAAAATTCTGGCTCTGGATGCTCTCTGGCAACTCCAGAGGTCCAAAAAGGGAGCTCCAGGAAACCTGCATGTGTGGTTCAGTATGAGCCAGGCGACCTGCTGTGGAGAGCAACAATTGTAAGCAGCTGGTTTCATACCTTTAATCATCAGGATGCTACCACACAGTTCAGAAAAACAGTCTAATGCACTCAAAGTTGCATCTGTCTCTGTTGTGTTTGCACTGCCATAAGTATGAAAGAGTTTCTTGTTCCACACTTGCTACATCATTCCTCCTTTGTTCTTACATAAGCAGGTATTTGATTACCTTGAGTTTTGGTGAGGTTTAGATTAATTAAAGTTTAAAACCTGGGCAGCAAGACAGCATCTGGATATTGGAGTAAGTGCTACTTTCTTCTGTTTAGGATGGAAAAGGCATCTTTCAGACCTCATTTCTTTTGGTTGCAAAGGCACTCAGACCTTTCCCAATGTTTTTAATCAAAACTGCTTTATCTGTCTACTATGAAAACAGACGCAACTATGTTTCTGTAAAGTTTCACATTTTAAAAATTTAGATGCTTTTGCTGTAACTATATCTAAATTAAAAAGAAACTCATTGGGGTTTTCTTCCCTTTATAACCTGAACAGCTTTTAGGAATACACCAGACCCAGCAAATTTTTTTCCCAGAAGTGAAAAACTGAAACACAAAAAGCTGAGTATTAAAGTAGAAGTTGTTTTCAACCATAAGTATGAGTTAACAGATGCCTCTAAGTCAATTCAATGTGACAAATCCAAACTCTTTATCTAAGACATTTTCAAGAACAATTGCATTAAACAGCTGTATTTGAAAGACACATAAGAAAGACATTAGGAAAGACAAGGTAAAAGAAAGTAAAAATGCCAAAAGGAAAGTCAAAACTATACACTTAATTCATATAGAAAGTTTAGTGCAATTTTTAATGCTCTATCGTGACAGCATCTTTTTATGATATATGCAGTATCATAAACTTTTAATGAGAGGAATCAGGGGGGTTTTAGAGAGAGAAAAAACCCAGACAGTAAATTAAATATTACTGCTAGCACAGCCTTTCAGAATCCTACCCCGATCCCTTAGGGAGAGTAAGTATTTTAATGTGCATGTAAACTGCAATTATTTTTTTATCAGCAACAAAAATGAAGATGAGTAGATTTTGTCCCAGCATTTGAAGCTGTATTTTGTAAAGCTACCTTAGAGATAGCAGCATTCACTACTCAAAAAAACCCCCCAACTCCACCCCAAAAGCAAGCAGCAAACTACAGTCTTTTTGTGTCTTATCGAGCAAGAATGATTAAATAAGATACTAGTTTAGGATGATTTGTACTGAAGTAAAACAATGACTAATCAAAATAAATTTCTAAATTAAGAAAAACAGAGGTATGAAAAGAAGCCAGTAAATCACTTGTTGTTGGAACTCTTCACTGCCATCGCCTCCTCACCTTTACGTCCTCCCTCAAGTACAGCTGACACAACCTTTGCCACTGTGCAGGAAGGGACCTGGCTTTGGACACCACCTCAGCCAGAGCCTGAACTCCACAGGCAGGAATTTACCATTGCTTTCATCTTCTGTTATTAGCCACATGCTAGGATCACTTAAATAATCATAATACACTTTACAAGGACTTACTAATTTTTCACTCACTTGAGCATTTATCAGTGAAAATTAGGTAGTTCAAATCATATTGCCTTGTCAATCCAAACAGGTATGAAAGGTAATTTCATAGTTCCCCCCTCAAGATCTGCAGTGGCAGAAATATGAAATAATAAAACTTTTTCTCCTGGTAAGATTTCCTTGTCACAGTTAGTGGCAGTTAATTTTTAAACACTGTGTGTTAAAAATGTAAGTGATCTTCTGATGGGCCAAATACATACACCAAGACTAAACAGACAGAGATATATTTTTTAATGTTTATTATTATTTGTGTATTTATACCACTTATTTATGATATGATGCATTTGTAATGAACACTGAGAAATATTTTCTGATTAGCTATATGTTAGTCTGGTTTACAAAGAGCTAAATATTTATTAAATCATTCTACGCAAAGTATGATTTTTTTATATAGACAGTTGCCTTCAACAGTCTTTTACTGGATATAATGTATTTTTATGGTCTTAGCCTTAAATTTGCACAAGGTGACCGCCATTAAATCTCTTCCAGTGCTTCAAATAGCAGCCAGCACACTATGGTATGGGCTCATTCGGGTGTATTTTGCCACTGACTACCAGCAATACAACAAAGACTTCCATTGAGGCAACCCAAAAATTTTTTTTTAAGATTTTATTAAGACCAATAGCAAAAAAGCAAAAAGCAACCTGAAAACCTGCGTTTCCCACACAAGAATGATGTCACTTTGCAGCAACTGAAACCTATTCAAGAGGAACAGAAATTCTGCCTCCAATAATTCACCAAGTCAATTACACAGGAAAGTACTGTAATGGGCTGTCCCCCGTCAAACAGCTCACGTACACCACTTCCTTCTCAATTACCAACTTGTCTGCATTGCCATCTGTAAAAACGAACGCATACCTTGTGCTGCCAGTTCCTACTCTTGCACGTCCATTAGTGGAACTGGCTGCAGCTGCTCAAGAAGAAAGCCCTGATTGTCTTTGTTTCCCCTCCATGTAGGCACCATTTTTCTCCTTTCCTTCTGTACCTCGGCTCATGGTAACGCATTATCTTTGTTGAGGTGTGCTCACAACTCTTTAAACTAAAGTCTGCCTAAATTTGTGTCCTGTTATCTTTTCACAGTTCCTCTAACACAGTAAAAAGTTGCCAACAGCATCTCTCCCAGCATCTTCACTGGAATTATGGAGTTAAGTCTTGCAACAGGTTTTATCAATCCTTTTTAAGTACTGCTGTAAAAATTCTTAAGTTGCTGGATAAACAACTTCACACTTTTCTAAATCAGCTTGACCACCCAGGCAATTTTAAAACAGTATTTATGTGAAGCATTCAAGAATAAGATTTTAAAATAAGTCAATTTAGGAATAATAATAATAATATTATCTGCAAAAAATGGCTAAGTAGACATATTAGTGTGCGTAAGCAGGACAGAGGGAGCTTGGTTTGGGAACTGTGATCCTGGCCCCAAAACCTTTCTCTACTTGCACTGCTGCAACAGATCAGATTCTTGCAGCAGCTCTGATGCTGAATGTCTGCTTGAAACCTCAGTGCTCACACGGACAGACCACTGCTCCTTCCCAAACACCATGTGCTTCCAAACTCAGCTTTTCTTGGAGAACGAAACTAAGTCATTATGAGTCTCTTGCATTTTAGTTTCAAATTAGAAACATAAAACAGCATAAAATGTACAAAATTAGACCACTCTTCTGATCAGTAACTGGCTAAAAGTAGTATCCTCAGAACTAAGCATGCTGAAAGAGACATCGATAAAACTGGAAATGCCTCCAACTCTTTTAATTCTCGGCACAAAGGAAGACTACCCAACCTTTGCTGTCTCAAATGAGGAGTCTAAATCAATAGTCAGACTTTGCTATAAACTGACTGACTTTCTGAGATAAAGAGTCATTAATGATGGTGCCTAAGCATGGAATTAGGTGCTTAAGTTTAGTCATCAATACCAGAGGATTTATGTTCAAGAAAGCCCTCCATGTACCCCTTCTTTCATGAAGTAATCTTACTCATTAAATGAACATACAAAACTGGAGCAAAGCTTCCGTCCATATTTCCTTAAACACCCTGACTTTGACATGGCAGAAGCAGCAGACTGCTTTTGCAGACCTCAGCTACGAGCCAGTATGTAACTCTACATGTGATAGTAATTGAGGGTCCCAATCCCACAAGTGCTCTGCTGTAAGCATGAGCACAAAGCTGCCAGAGTTCTCAGCTTCTGGCATCTGTTCCCACTTCCACAGAAATCAGATGGGCAAAATTAAGTATTGAGGAAAAAAAAATCACAGACATTTAAAAAACATTCCCTGACCTTATTAAAGCCCACGTGATCTCTATTTATACAGAAAATAGCTCAGAAAGCCAGCATCTGAGAGGAGGAACTCTCATTTGTAGATTTTGGCTGAGGGCTGCCAAAATCAGCAGAGGAAAGGCTCCTCAGGGGTAAAAATTTCAAAAGCCATTAAGAGTCTTAGAAGCCTCAGTCCCACTGACTTTTGATCCCATACATCCTTCCAAATTTGCACCCCAAATCTGGAAACTACACTGTAAGAATAACTTTTAATCCAAAGTTACAAAATTAGGATCTAAAGTTTTCAAAGAAGTCTTCAGGAGTCAGAGAGGAAATGTCAATTAGGTGCCTACTCCTTGGTGAAAATCAGTGAGGTAAAATTTACCTGTTACTTGTACTTTAAAAAAATTCCCCTTAGGACCATTAATTTTATTTAAAGAAAAAATGTAATGAGAAAATGTTTCATATGGGCAGCTATAGCTCAAATACTTGTTCAGCAACTGAACTAACTATAATTGAGTCTCATGCAGTCCCCATGAGAAAGCTGTTCCTAGTATAAGATACAAAGCAGACTATGTCCACCTATTATTTTCAGTACACTTAGGACTGCAGTCTTATTGCAGATCTTGTTATGTGCTGTTGCTAAAATGACTTCCATTCAGAAACATCAACATTTGCCAACCCATACCACACAAATGCAATAGTTATTTCCTACTGTGAGCTTAGGGAGAAACTGTGGTATCCCAGACACCACGGTGTGGTAAATATTGAAAATTAGTGGCCTTTTTATAATGGACATTTTCATCTAATCCAATCTGTTCCAAACACTTCCAGATAAAAAGACAATATGCCAGAGTCTGTGTCTAAGTGGTTGGTTCTAACACAATCATCTTATTCCATCCTGTGATCACAGTTTCAGCAAAAACACTTGATGGCTTCTTTTCTGATAGATGTAGGAAGTAATAATGGACTAGAGCTGTGATCAACTCCGACAACTACCTAAGGAAGTAGCTCCTTATAGAGAAAAGAGGAGGGAAAAAAACCCCAAATACAACCTCTATATTTGTATTTTTTAAAAGCTAACTCATCTCAAAGGGCCAAGAGCCTCCCAGGCTGCACTGGGTAAAGCACTGCCAGCAGGTCAAGGGATGTGATCCCTCATTCTTCTCAGCCCTGGTGAGGTCACACCTGTGTGAGTGCTGAGGAGCACTGTGCCCAGTTCCGGGCTCCCCAGTACAAGAAATACCTGATGTACCACAGAGAGTCCAATCAAGTGTCACAAAGATGATTAAGGGAGCCAGTCTTCTATCATATAAGGAGAGCTTGAGAGAGCTGGGACTGTGCAACCTAAAGGAGAAGGCTCAGAGGGATCTTATCAGTATGCACCTGATGGGGGAAGGAAAGAAGACAGAGCCATGCTCTTCTCAGTGGTGCTCCGTGAGAGGACAAGAGGCAAAGGCACAAACTGAAATACAGGAAATTTCATGTGAACATAATGGAAAATGTTTGCTACTGTGAGGGTTGCTGAACACAAGAGCAGGTTGCCCTAAGAGGCTGTGGAGTGTCTGTCCTTGGAGAAACTCCAAACTGACAGGACACAGAGCTGAGCACCATGCACTGGCTGACCTTGCTCTGGGCAGTGGGGCTGGATTAGATGACCTCCAGAGTTGCTTCCCAGCCTCAACTATTCCGTGAAGCTTTCTTCAGTGAGAGGCTGCAGATCACTTGTCACTCTTCTGTTCTATCAATTTCTAACCATTTTAGCCTTAATTGCTATTCACTTGCATTGCAACAGGAAGTCTTTTAAATTTCAAGGCTATCAAAGTATTAATTAGAATAGACCAGACCAAATTTTACAGATTGCAAACTGCGCAGCCATTAAAAATGAAGAAACCTACTTTCAAATTCCACTGTAAAAAATTTCAGAATGTTTAAAATAAACATTTTAAAGTCTCTAATGTAGTTTTTACAAAAATATTGCACTGCTTGCTCTTTCCTATCAAGATGCTAATGCCTACTTGTAAATGAGACTCAACATACGGTGTTGTATAGCTTTCCTTAAAAATACCACTAAGATGAGAAGAAGAGAACAACTGTTCTACATTTTGGAGACATTTCTCCTTAAATAGTGTTTATGTACTGCAAGCATCCCTTCCATAAACAAACCAGGTCTTCGGAACAAGTGAACACAATCTCTGAAGAATCTTTACCAGCTTCTATTTCTGGTACATGATGCACTGGGAATTTTAGGCCAATATGGGCATATGGTATCCTAGTTTGATAGAAAACATTTCATGGAATTCAAGACAGAGCCACGGTATAATGACTTGACACCTTAAAATCGGTGATACGACACAGGGCTAAAAAAAAAAAAAGGAGAGAAAGAAAAAACCCAGAAAAACAAATATTTCCTGATACAATACTAGAGGCAGTAGAGGCATGTAAAAGCACAAGAAAAAGGAAAGTCATAGTAACTGGTGTGCACAAAGGAATACTCTGAATCCCCTGTTAATCAAGCTTAACCTTGTTAACCAAACTGCCTTAACCTTTTTTTTTTTCTTTAGGAGAAACACCCCATTAGGAAATAATAATTAAAAAAAAATCCAAAACAAACCAACAAACAGCAAATAGCAAACAATATTTATCTTAGGAACATTCATGAAGGATTTGGGGCTCTTCTGCCATTGCAGCCTTAGAAGCTGGCATGCCCTCTGTTCTTTCTCTACTCATTCACATCTGCCCAGAGAGAATACTGTTATTACTGCACAGCAGTGTTTCCAGTGGCCCTAGTCTAATTTTTCTCTTACTGTTAAGAAAGTGGCTCTTAAATTGCTTAAGACACCAGCTTCAGAATCTGCATTGTCGGAATCAGACTGCATTTCACCAAAGGAATTGTTTCTAATGCAAGTGGCAGGGAGAGCTTACTGCTGGGGGCAGTCATTCTCCGAAATGGCACAAGCCTGACAAGAGCAGTAAGAGAGAAACACATAACTTAGCGGGGTTTTCCATCAGGACTTCTGCATGCCGAGGCCAAAATGTACCCACCCTGTCACATACTCAGGCTTTAGTTCAGAGCACTGTGAAGGACTGAAAAACGGCTTTCAAGAAATCAGGCACCATCTGAAGTAGAGGCATGGAGAAAACTGTCCTGCCAGCCCACAGCTACCTAATTTTTCACATCCTTTGGAGTCTTCTTAAATGAAGCTGACTGTGCAGAAATGCCTTGTAAAACAAGCCCTCTGCTTCCTTTCTGAAGTGGCATCAGCGAAACAGCTCTGCAGCCTCGCTCCCAAGCGGCTGTGGCTGATCCATATGTAACTGTGAAACAAAAACCACAGGGCTGCCTGTACGTGTTCATGCGCTCGTGCACATCTTGGACACAGACTCAAAGATGAACTGATTGGTCCCATTCTACTAGTCAATTTATCAGACTTCAGATAAAAAAATGTCAGGAAACAGTTTCCTTTTTACCTTCCACCTGCCAGTATCAGAATTCATCTGATTTTGAAACCAGCCTGCAGAAGGCCAATGTATACAAATTTGAAATAAAAAGAAACCTTTAAATTTAGACATGCTGTATGAAATCATAGTTGCTACTTGTGAACAGTCTATATTCAAAGCCATTTCTGTCTTACTGATAGAACAAAAACTCTGACACACTTAAGAATTCACTTTTCAATTTAATGTAAGTTTTCTTTACCAGTGAATGTCAAATTGTTTTCACTCCCTTTCTTTATCTTTATCACCTACTGGAATCTTTAGAAGTGAGAAGGAAAAATACGTACACCAGAAAGGAGCACATTCATAATGACATGCCTTTTATTTTCTAGAAGAAAAAAAATAACCTTCCATTTCATCAGCATCTTTGCCAAAAGCCCTTTCAGAAACTGAAAAGAGAAGGGACTTTATTTCCTACATGTATTTTATAGGAAACATTTTTTGGTTCTGTGTCATGGACTAGGATTTCACACCTTAGGGGCTGGTCGTATTGAAATGGACAGGACTATGGAAACTTCATGGCTGTGAAACCCTGATAGTAAAATCAGCAGGAAGATGAGGAAGGTGTGGGAAACACTGAATGATTAATGCAGTAACAACTTCTGGACCTTCAGAGGAGATTTTGAGATGGCTGCCAATACTACCTGACTATGACCAGCATCCTGCACCCTCTAAAGCAGGCTGTAAATCTGGACACGATACAGAGGGAGTACTGCTCTTTTAAATAATGCCCACACATGTAAGTGGATGTGACATGTATGGATTTTTATATGGAAAGATCTTTCCAAAATCAGGGTGCAATTACCAATGAGTTATACCTCCCAGAAATAATTCCTAGCATATAAATACCGGGCCCTGTTTCCTTTATTAATAACAGTCTGAGTTAATGAGGGAACAGCTTCCAGAAGTTACTATAAGCAGTGCAAAGCTAAGCAACTTAGCCACAACATTCAACAAATCAGTGCTTTGCAACTGACTCTTCCATTGCCAAATCAAAGGCAAATCCTCTCCTATTTCATACTCAGTTAACCTACTGCATTAAGTACAAGGAAGGCAGAAGACAGTAGAAAATCTACATAGTTAGTGCTGACTTGATTCCAGTCTGTTTTCAACACAGTAGAAAAAAAATAAGATTAAAAACTGACTGCACTGAGGGGTTTTTTTGCTATGGTAAGGGTAATTCTTGGCTGATTTTATATGGCCTTGCCATCTATCTTTGGAGCCCTGGCATAGGTGTGTGTGGCACAACCAGAGCAGACATGGTAGACTTATGTTGAAGATGACCTGCATAATTTTACATTTCAGGAATGACAGGCCTGAAGCACAGACTGCCTGCACAGCCAGGGCTGTGATTTCTCCTACATTTCAGTGATTAATGGCCTCGTAATGGAATACAAGTTTCCTACAGAATGTTGTAATCGCCCTACAAATTTGGTCTTGTCTGCTATTTACTGGCAGGTTGTAGGAGCAGCAGAGATCAGCACTGCTCAAAGCACTGGGTGCAGTCCCAGGTACAGAGGGGAAGGGGCAGAAGCAGCTGGGCAGCATGTGGTGCAGCTGGGCAGGACTGTCACCATCAGCTGCTGGCACCAAAGGGCCCTGTGAGGGCTTTGAAAGGGTGCTGCTTCCATGGCAGGGACAAAAGAAACACTGGGAAACCATACTTCGGGCAACATAACAACTGGAACAAGCTATTTTAAAGATGTGTCAGCCTTAAAAATGCCTAATCCCAGCCCTCATTTTGAAGTGTTCCTGTGGGACATATTTGCACACACACACACGCCACCAATAAGCCAAGCAACTCACGCCTTTATGGTTCATTTTTGAATCCAGTGCAGTCTGTGGATCGTGATTCACACAGCCCCTTCATACGCAAAAGGTCAAACAGCTACCAAGAGCAGAGTGCGAATGAAATTCCTCCGTTTTTAACAATGATTACTCACAGAAGGCAAGATGGGGATCCCCTTGTTTATCACAGAACCACATAAGATTACACATATATTTAAGCAGCAAGTAGTACCCAAAAAATGAGAGAGAGAATCTCAACATGTAACTTCAGAAGACATCACTATGTTCGTTACTGAAGCAATAAGAAATCTAGCACTCACCTAGTAAAGACTCCTAGCCACTACCTCTTCTGAGTTTATCCATTAAACACTGCTGTCCTGGATAGAGTAAATAACTGCCAGGAAATCTGCTCATACCTCAATATTCTGGTATTTTTAAAACACACAACTCTTTTCATGCATGAATATCCCTTAATGTGTCTGCTGGAGATTCCATGCTTTGCACAGACTTGCAAGAAGGGATGTTGGATGATGCTTGCATTACGCTCTTAGGTTCTAACAGATTTTAGTAATAATTCCGATCAACTAGTGCATTCCAGACTTTATTGCACATCTTTCTTTTTCCATTTCTTCCATCAACCAACTAGTTAATAAAAGAATAGGAAGAAAATGTGTGTGCAACGGATAGTACAGCATTCCAATAAGACACAGAAGTGGACAAATAATATAATAGTTGGGAATATCAAGCAAAAATGTTAACATTAACTAGGTTTACTTTTCACACTATTTAAATATGAAAAATTAAAGTAAGAAGTTTCTTTATTTTAGTCTCAGCTAATTTTGGGCCACACTGAATGTTAAATAAACTATTATTTAATCAAATACAGGCATATTAGTCTCACTCCTGCTGACAACTTCAATTAGAATATTTTTGCTTCACATAAAAAAAAAGAAAAAAGCGCATGATCTTTAAACTACTATGGCTTCTGCACAACATCTGGTTGCAATTTTTTATATATTCAACCATCAAACTTCTATCTCCACACAACAGTTTACTCAAGATTTGTTTTAATTATCTTGCATTTCAAACTTCATATGGCTTTGAAAAAGGGGTGAAAAGATCGCTCATGATGCAGACAGATGCAAACTGAAAAGGACTATACATTGAAAGATGACTTTGAAACAGTTTTTAAAAATGAAAAAATCCTTTCTATCATTGCCAGGAAACAAGTGCTACTTTAACTGTTTCATTACACAATACCTCTTGGCTTGTTCATTAACGATTTTAATGGGTTTTAGCTGGATTCTAGGATTAAGGCAACCCTTATTAGCACTTTCATTGGAGCCATACAAGTTGCAAATATGTTATTTTCTCTTTTTCTAGCCAACGCAACAGTGGGAACACTGTATTTCCAAAAGTGCTTGTTTAAAACAGAATGCACAGCAAAAAAATCATCTGAATGTGATAAAGTAAAAATAAGAATGAATTTTATAGCAGCACAGAAAAGCCTTCCTCATACAAAATAGTAAAAAAAAAAGTTTTAATGTATTTTAAGCATGGGAGAAATCTAATTTATTTTCATGAGCCTGTTCACCTGTGCAAAGTTAAGCACATCCACAAGCTTTTCCAAGACTGGACCCAAGACAAAAATTAGGAAAATACCTGGGGTTCTGTTTTTATTAAATGTTAGAGCCTCAGGCCACAAAAAGGACATAATTATATTTTTCTTAAACAAGTATAGGGGTGCTACATCAAATCAATTAGTTATCACTACAGATAGAAACAATTTGTCTTGTTGTAGTGTAATCACTGTGAACTGTGGAGGATATGAAACTTCTTATTCATTTATTTGCATTACATACATGGATTAATAGAAAAGCATTGTGGAAAGCTGTTATTTATTTTATGAGGTAACTGCTTTCAAATACAGTAAATTAAACATATTTTTCCTGTTTTTCTATCAGTCAGCATCCATCATTCCAAGATAGGATATTCAAAGAAACTTCAGAGTTTTCCTTTTGCAGGTTTCTTCTGATGCCATGCATGGATTAGTATAGACATGGAAGGTCATATTTTACTTTTTCCTCTTTTTAAAGATGCTCCAAACAAGCCAGAAGAAGACATAGCTGCAAAAACACAGCTTATAACCATCAACTTATGAACAGTTGTGTTTCACTGACTCAAATTCTCAGACAGAAACTCTCTTGAGTTTTGTACTGGAGCAATACACACAGCCTCTTTAGAATTTATTTTTAACGAGGAAACTTCATTTGAGTATTAAAGAGGGCCAGGAAATACAATTTTCTTTTGGTTCTGTGAGAAATTCTGGAATCAAATGCATGATACAATCATGTCTCTAAATGGGTGACCACCAGTGACTGAAGCATATACAATACACGCATGAAAAAAGCCACCAACCCTTTTCGGTCCATGGCCAACTACACCAAAATGAGTCTCACCTCTGGAGCCTACTTCAATTAGTCAGGAGGACCTCTGAGCAGGCCACCTCACCGAACTCCAGGCACTGCCTCCACTGGGATTGCAAGAACTGCTAAAACACTTCCCCTCTTAGGGGAAATATTTGACACTTTGCTTGTAACCAGAAACAGGAAAATATTGAAGAATGCAAAACTCTAAGAACATGAACACCACTGATAAAAATAAGTCACCATTTTCACAAAGCCTTGGTTGGCACAGGGGATGATAATAGAGATGAAGAAACTGTATTTTATTTGAACCAGCTTCACAATCTTAGGTACAAAATCCTGCAGCTCCCTAAAAGACATGACTGATTCTCTGGGTTACAGTTGCCACCTCAGCCTCTCAGCAAAGCTGGTTCATGTTGATTAAAGTGAGGAGACATGAATTGTCACTGGCCTCACTGACAAAGCCTGTGAACAAAGGGCTTCAGTATTCCCTGCCACCTTTTATTTCAGGTATGAAGAGCAGGATCACAATTCAGAATAAGAGGAAGCCAGTGGTAAAACCTATTGCATGTGAGCCTCCTGCACACAATCCCCACCAACAATCCCAGGGTACATTTGGAGGGTGGTGGGAATTCAGACACACGATTTTGATTAATGTTAATGCAAGTTGTGTGGCCAAGTCCCTGTACACTACTTTGCGAGCTTATTCTAAAACTGAAATATAATTAAGGTTGCAACACAAACCAAATAAGGCAGGGAAATGACACTTCATTAGTAACCTATTGGGCGCAAGCACCATAGGTAACCTGTTGCAACAGTGTAGTACTATAATAAAATGTTTGAAGTGTTTATATACCACCACTCTCAGCTGTTTATGAAAATATGGTAAAGACATCCAGACACAATTGAAAAAAAGGTTAGCTTCTGCAACTATTTAAATTACTTCTATAGATGATTTAGTTGTGGTACTGGATTACAAGATTTTGCATACTCTTCCCAGTGACACTTGGAGACCAGCACATTTGATCTCTTTGTAAATTTATACTAAGGAGAAGCCATGCATAACACAACAGACTGCCAACAGAGGAGATGAGGAGCTGAAGGGAGTAGGAATGCATTTGAGGAGTTTCTGTTTAGTCAAGCTCATAGGTAATAGATTAATGATCTAAAGATTGTTTTCAGTTTTCCCCCTTGCATAAATCTGTATTCCAGATCCTTATAATTGTGAATACCAAATTTCAACTCTAGAGTGAGAAAGGGTGACATGCATAGTCCTTTGTCCCTAGCATGGCTTTTGCAGATGACTGAAGTGGCATTTCTGTGGTTATTCTCTTATTCCTGCTCTGTAGAAAACTGCCAAGCTAGTTCTGGTTTGGGTCTTTTAATTGTTTGGTTCTTTTTGTTTGTGTATTATTATTATTATTATTATTATTAACATTAACGCTATTATTTCTGTGGACTGTGCGCTAAGGTTTTTCATCTTTCTCCATCACTTAAAACCCAATGGAAAGTGGAGTTCTCTGAACTCTCTCACGGAGGCAACAGTAACCTTTTTATTAAAACTCAGTAGAAACCAGCAAAGAAGCTAATGGCTACAGATTATAATCTGCAATAACCCCCTTTTTGCAGTCTTTGCAGTGTAGAAAGAATGGGGTGGTTTTGTGTGTGTACATGTGTGCATGAACAGCGTAGGGGAAAGAGAGGAAGTGACAACTGATAGCAGCAATATTCTGCTGTGCTTTACAGAACACAGAGATCTCAGAGTAGCAAGCAGGCAATGGTTCTGAGATTGAGCAAATTTCCTTATTATTGCTAAAAGCAAATGCAATTGAAGACACAAAATACAATTCAGTCCTTCATGTAAGATTTAGGATTATTATTATAAACCTCAAGCATTTTGTGCTGGCATTCTGGACACATGTAATGTTGTTGCTAGCACTAAATTCAGTGCTTTTAACATATGTACTACAAAACAAAATCTGAGAAAAAGAACTGCTGCTTAATGGAAAAATATTAGGGCAGTAAGTGTTAATCTCTATTACACATCCATTCATTATACTCCTTGCCATACTTCTAGCAAGTTCAGAAGAGAGGACTACTAAGATAAATTTGACTTGAAGTCTGTAATATTACTTTATAAGCACATTTGGTAGACTCACATAAAATGTCCAAGTAAAATGATCTAAATTATGACAAAGATTTTTTTTTTCCTTTAAAAACTCATTGAGTGTGTCTTATATAGAGTGGCTTTTCTTTAACATTATGGTCTCTTTAAAAATGGATTAGAGGTACACTGTCTTTTGACATACTGCAAGAAGCAGGAGTGTGCAGACAGCTCAGAGGATATAATTTTTTCCCTCTAACATAAAAAGATGTGTGAAGTTACTACGGCTCTTCAAAAAGGCCTAGTAATTGAGCCTGGTTATGGTCTCATTAATGTGCAAGTTTCATTTATCACCTTCTTTCTTTGAGGATTATGTGCATTGATTCATCAAGACTTGTGACACATGGTTTTCATTTGCTCTATTCAGTACTTCTTTTTAAATCAGTTTGTACTAGATTCTAAGAAAAAGTCTGAAAGTAAATCACACTAACCTCCTGAAAACAGAAATGAGAAAATTTCAGCTTTTTTTTTTAAAAAAAATATATAATTAAATGCATTTTCATTCTCTTTTCATGCTCTTTACATGTTTTTGTTTCAAGTCAGTTTAATAACATGCTTGCTGCAGTTAGTCATAACATAAAAAGAGCAAACAAAACAATGTACACTGAACATGGGAGATGTAGTTGTCTAGTAAATTCATTATTACAAAAAAGCAATTGATTTTAACTCATGTAAATGCAAGTGACAAGAATAACACAGGCAAGGTCTTTTCCTGCTGATCTACAATATCCATGGTAAGTTGTACAGTTTAATAATGAGATGTCCTCATATAAATTTCCTTCTGCCTTCTTTCCCTACTTTGCTTTTCTAAAATATGTATCACTTCAAGTATTTCCATTCTGCATGTCACTGGCAAATGCCAAAAATAGAGAAAGAGAGATCTGATAAAGATAAAGCATGACAAAAGTTTCACGGATAATTGCCTTCACATATCCAGTTCAGCTCTCATCTCTCCTAATTAGCCTCATTACCATACCTTAAGACAGACCAGCAGTCACTCAAACTCCCCGTTTTTTCTGTCAAAACTATTGCTGACAGGCAAATGGACAACACATGCACTGAGTCTATTCTAGACTATTCTTTTACAAGACTAGCCTCCAGCAGAAAACACTAAACAATAGGTCTTCAATAAATGTATAATGAAAGTATACATACAGTGTGTGAACACTCAATAAATTATTTTCTATTCATTGCTCCATCATTTCTTAAAATGAGGACAATAAAAAAAGAAAAATCATTCTCCAGAATATCAACGAGATCAAACCATTGCAGTACTTCACTATTACTGATAGAGACTTTCAGAACAGCTTCGCCACAGTGATTGAAAAAAAAAATCATTGAGTTCTGTAAAGTTTGACTACATCAGTACAGTGCTGCTTTCAGCATACCCACGCTATCTCAGGAAGCTTTTCTGTTTTTACAAGCCATGTTCAAATGAAAAAGCTTCATCCCCATTGCTCATACTCATTTAAAATTAGCTCATAAAAAGTAACCACAAATAGTTCACAGGGGCACTAGAAATACTGTAATATTAAACTCCACTGAGTATCAAAACATTAAAATATATAATGGGAAGGCATTGAAACCCTTCACAATGTCCATTTCTTTTTCACTGTTGTTTTAGTCACATATTACATTATGTATGGAGTTCAGATACATGGTACTTTGTTTTCATTTTCTCTATTTCTCTATAAATATCTTTCTGTCTAATATCTAACAATTTTTATATGTTTTTCTATCACAACCTTCTGGTAAAAGGTGACATTTTTTAGCGATTTGTCGTATTTTCATGTTCACAGTACCATTAATAAAATAAAAATACTGTTTCATAATTTTCGTAACAGAAATTTAACACTTGCAATATCTCTTATTTAAGAACTGGACACTACACATTTACTGGCCTCTTTCCTACCCAGCTCCTCAGACACAATCTTCCTTATGATATTATTTTTCTTTTGTACTGTTGTGATACAATCTCTATAGCAAAAAACCCCAAAGCAACAAAACCCCCCCAAAAAACAACAACAAAAAAAACCCCAAAAAACCCCCACCAAAACCAAAAAACAAAGCAACAACAAAAAAACAAACAAACAAACAAACAAAAAATCAACCAACCAAAAAAAAAACCGACAAAAAACCCCCCAGTGAAATGGACTTTCTGCACTTTGCAGGTTGGGAAAACTAACAGTCCATTCAGCATGACTGAAAAATACCCTGAAGGCCAATATTTACTAAGCATGGCACACACACAGGAGCCTTGTTAAAAATCCACAACAAATCTCTCATTGCAAACAAATCCAGAGGCTTGAGAGCTGCTGCAACTGTCGGGGTAATGCTGATCCTGACAGCAGAAAGCTGCTTTTTTACCAGGCTAACAGCTAGCTAGATGTCAGCTGGCTTCTCACCAAGATTTCACTATTTCAATTTCTTTTCTTCAGGATTTATTAGGTGATGAATATACGACAATCTATCAAAGGGCTGAACAGCATCAAATGAAGGCAAGGCTGACACATCCGGGCACTCGGTTCTCAAAGAACGCCAGTGACCAAGGAGTGCAACTACTTCATGCAAATAGTCAAATAAAGCCCGTTGAAATTAAACTCTAGGCTGGAGTCAGACACTGTGAGGGAAAGAAATGGGTCAAAGAAGGGCTTCCAAACAACAGGAAATACTTCCAGCTTCACACATAACTCTTCAAAATGCATTTTTTTTCCTTTTCTTTCAGAGATGTCAGTGTAGAAAAAGATGAAAACACCATCTACTGGAAGAGCAAAAAATTAACATGAAATGCAGGGATGCTAAAGTGTGAACAGAAATTATATGCAGGAATGCAATGGAAGTAGAGTAAACTCGTACATTATGTACACATAACCACACAGCTTCAACAGTATGAGTGGGCATGTTTGAGAGAAGGGCATTTCCAGCAGCTGTTTAAAAAGTGCTGTAAAGTAGTAAACTGCTGCTGAAGTCTGCTCCTTGCAGCCATCTATACAGCCTGGCTAACACACGATGTCCTTGTGCTGCAGAGCCAGGAACTGAATTCCAGCCCAGCGAGATGAGCTGCCGGGCAGGCACACTTCCACTAGCTCCACTTGAGCTGGACAAGCTTCCCCAATGATTTTC